>NC_081825.1:304366963-304679463 GCF_030867095.1 Alligator mississippiensis
TCGCTGCTTTGAAAACTGAGGAACAGGAATCTCCTGTTTATTCCTATCAGAGAATAAATTCAATAACAAAACAATGTCAGTGGTTGTCTCTAGCGAGTCCTGCGGTGATGGCAGCTGCTGACAAGGTGGTGAAGAAGAATGAAGTTGTTGAGACACAGAGAGAGAGTGAAGAGTGATCCAAGTCCTGCTTCGGAGCATGGGGACACCGGTGTAATTTCTTGTAGCTCATTAAACATCAGTTAGGTTCTTACTTCTGTGTGATGGTTAGAGATTCAAAACGAAGTCTTCATTGCCTAACTGCATGGACAGAGTGTTAGATACTCAAACAACAATAGTAAGACTTTTAAATCAAGTCCGTGCCTTTAATTTATGTTGATGTAAGTTTGCTGTGTAATTTAATTTCCTTTGTTTCTTTTAACTCAAGGAACAAGTGCAGGTAGTGCATCCGTTCCTGGAGTATCGCTGCAATTTGCTTCTGAACACTTCCATTTCAGTTGATCTCACGTTTTCAACATCACAGTGCGTTGCCATGGAAACTACTGTGTGATGTCAACCGCCAGAGTATCAGAAACTTATGCAAAGTTATAATGACTACTAGTTCTCCTCATTTATTTCTGCAGTGCCATGGGAGCACTGGCTGCTTTCTCCAAGGATCAGATACCACATTGGCCCAGCGGCATTGCAGCCTTAGGTTGCATGTAAGGAAAGCTTGCGAGCATGTCTGTCATTGTATGCGGGGCTCCCTGACGTCTGTGGGACTGTGTGCATGCTGGCAAGCGGCTAGATGGGGCACAAGCACGTGTAACAAAATGATCAGATGTGGTGTAGAGACAGGAGGAGAAGATCACCACCTAACATTGCCACAGACGTTACAGCACACTGCACAATTCAGCTTTGCTCTGCCCTCTCCAGCGGGATGCCTTGCTGTGGGACTCGGGGCCGGGGTGTTTTTGATGGAGCGCATTGAACTAGAGAAATGGCAACTGGAATAACTGCCGATGGGGAAGGCTTGTTTGCTACTGAGAAACTCACGGGAGCGGGGTGCAGTACCCATCTCCTCTGAGTGGGAGGCCCCAAGTCCTCTTTTGTGGGTGCAGTGACCATAGTGCTAGGGGTGACTTTAAGAGAGGACTGAAGAGCTAAGGAGGAAGGAAGAGCATGAGAGTATTGCACAGGCACGAGGGGTGAAAACCAGGAGCCCAAGGCATGATTTAAGACGCAGCTGACAAAGGATGTAAAAGGCAGTAAAAAGGGATTCTACAAGTAAGTCAAGAGTAAGAGAAAGACCAAGGAAAGTGTATGGCCCTGACTTAATGTGGAAGGCCATCTGGTTATGGATGTTGCAGAGAAACCTTGAATATTGCATACCTTTTTTTTTTTACTTCAGTGTTCATGACCAAGGTCAATCCTGCACTTGGGAGGGGATAACTGCATGCCCAAATGCAGACTGGGGAATGACTTAATAGGCTGCAGGCCTGCAGAGGACCTAGGAGTTACAGTGGATCGGAAGCTGAATATGAGCCACCAGTGTGCTCTCGTTGCAAAAAAAGCCAACAGCATCCTAGGTGTGAACAGAAGTGTCACTTGGACATCCTAACAGAAGTGTCCCTTGCAAATCAAGAATCAAGGGCAGTGATTCTTCCTCTGGAGTCACACCGGTGAGGCCTCGCCTGGAGTGCTGTGTCCAATTTTGGGCCCCGGGTTTCAAGAAAGACGTGGACAGTGCGGCAGCCTGGACTGTTAGCTTGAGCCTGAAGGGCTCGGCTCCATTGGTGGAGACAGTTTTTCCTCCCCCACCAATCAGGGGAAGGCAGAGGGAAGGCAGCCCTGCCCTGACCTTGAGAGAGGACCTGGAAGGGAACTAACTCCTCAGGCTTCCTCATTGGTCCATTCCCAATCTGGGGCGGAGCCTCCCGAGGGAATAAAAGCTCACATGCTGAGCACACGGGCGGCTTCGACGAGGGATGACAGAGCAGGCTGGTGAAGAGCTGGCGTAGCTGACCAGCGGGGCAGGGAAGACGTCTTTGCTGGATGGGCAGCAGCAAGCCGCTGCATGCTAGCCCTGTTGTGGAGAGAGCCACAACAACGGTGCACAGGCTAGTGCATGGAGAGCCCGGGAGCAGACGGGCCTGTGGCAGCTGCACAAGGACACACGGGCCCGCAACCCCGCACAAGGCAGGAGCAGGAGCCCCCGGTGCATGGACCAGTGCACAGGGCTGGAGAGCAGGTGCATGGAACGGTGCATGGAGAGTCTGGGAGCAGATGGGACCCTGGCAGCTGCACGAGGCAGCGTGCATCCCTAGCCTGCACGAGGCAGGGGCTGAGCCCCATTCAGTGCACGAAGCAGTGCACGGGGCTGTTAGAGCTGAAAGGGACCTGGCAACCACACGAGGTGACGCGGGTCCCCAGTCCTGCATGAGGCAGGAGTTGGGCCGTGGGTGCATGGAGCAGTGCACAGGGCTGTAGTCTTGATGAGTGCCAGGGCTGCATTAGGCAGCGCAGGCTTTTCTCCCCCTGCCTGGGGCAGGTGCCTTTTCGGTCCCCGGGGCGAGATCAGGCCGATGGGTTGGAAGAGCTGCACGGGGCAGCTTGGGCCTTCTTGCCAGGAACAGCACGGGTCGACCACCCCGGCAAGGGGAGGGGGATGCCTCACCCCCCAACACACCTCTGGAGACAAGCCCAACCCCTTCAAAGGCCGCAGGAGTTGTGAGTCACCTGAGAAGGGCATTCCCACGGGGAGGAGGGGTGGGCATTCCCGCTGTGGGCGGCTGAGGGGAAGCCCCTGATGGGAGCGGGACAACTCACCTTGGACATACAAAAGGGATCTGGGGCTCCTGTTTGTTATGGGGGGCTCCCTGGGTTGGGGCCCTGCCCAGCTGAGTGACCTTGGGAGGGTATCGGTGCCCTGTTAGGTGACGGGGACCCTGCATGGGCTGGTATTTCTGCACTGGGCACAGCAGCTGTGCCACGGTTGGGCTCTGTTTCTTGTCCCAGGCTGCTGGGAGTTTTGTTGTCATCTTGCATCTGTTGTATTAGAGGCGGATGATCCGCTGTCCTATGCTTGTGTCTGGTGTACTGCGTATCTTATGCGTGTGTGATCTATTTGAGGTAACCTGATTGTATATGTTCTGTGTTGTCCTAGTCCTATCAGGTATCCTTGCCACTGGGTTGTATTGACTATCTTGAGGTACGCAGGTTTCTATTGGGTGTACCCTTCTAGTATACTAGCAAAGTGCTAGTATATACTATGATGCTAACAGAAACCCCTGATGTCGCCAGCCTCTCTAATTCTTTCCATTGCCATTCTGAAAATCAAGATTACTAAGAGTTAGGCAGCCTGGCAGCCCCCTCCATTATCCTTCCTGGTGTCTCACTCTTGTCCAGGTGCTGGGAGTTTAACTCGCAGTTGCCGTGAACTCTTTACCTGGCACACGCTCTTCAGACTCCTTGGCTTTCCTTGCCTATGACCTGCCAGACTGGAGCAGACAAACAGGCCCTCTGCTCCCATGCATCATCTGTGATGAAAGCCACAGGAAGGCATAGCCTTAATGCAATGTGTCTAGTTTGCAGGGTAGGTGGGGTTTCCTTTTCCTTCCTCACACTCACTCTCTTGGGTTTCCTTTTTCCTCACACTCACTCCATCTTATTCCTTTCCCCAAAGCACATGCTTTACTTTTAGCTCTTGTCCTGATTTCCTCCGTGTGACTCTGTGGACTTGCTTTCCAGCCAGATACTATTCTGTGGCCATCGTGTTCACTCATGCTTTGCACCTGCACTTGTGCCCTGCATAGGGGTTATGCTAAGAGTTCACACTGGAGCAGCTATACTGCTAGGGGTCCCTTGCTGAACTGTGCATGTGCCTCAGAAGTAAGCAAGCTCCTGAGTGCCTCAGATGGGTTATCCTGAACCAGAAAAATAATAGTTTCTGCCTGGTTTGCTGGAATTTCCTAATTGTAATAAAAAACAGGGCTTTGTGTGGGGGGAACACATCAGTGGCAGGTTGGGTATGAAGTATCTGCTACTGAGTCCCTCGTCCCTGCAGCTACACCTAGCAGCTTCGGTGAAACAGCTGGGCATTCAGTGTTTTTGTCTGCTACTGGATTGTGCTGGTCAAGCTGAGGAATGATGGAGCATATGGCTAGTACGCGCTCTCTTTCTCTCTGTCTGGGATCTCAAAAGACTCCACTTAATTCACACGCTTGTGCAATGACAAATATTAAATGCAGAAATCGTATTATTCCAAAAACGCAGGCACCGTGGTTGCAGAACGTAGTCAGGGATGAGAGCTCTTTGGAAGGGAAGTTCACTCCAATTTAACTGACAGAAATTTGGCTGACGTGACTCTTCGTTCAGTCTTTAGACCGGCAGAACGGCCAAGCAGGCTGTCTAGTGCTAGCTAGTAGACAGCTGAGCAAGACAGGACTCGTTCAGCACATGGGGAGAGACGTGCTCTTTAGATATGGTTGTGCTGATGTTTTAACACTATGGGGAGGTGGATCAATGGACTGATCTTGTACATAGGGGCCCAGAAAGTTGGCCCGTGTGCAGGCCTAGTTGGCTAGTACGCGCAGAGAACAGGTCCACTCTTGCGTTATCAGGAAGGTGAGCGAATAGCGGACTGCAGCTCGCTGTGGAAGGGGCCTTTGGACCTGGATGGATTGGGGGTAGATTCTGCGTTCAGATCTGCTAGTGATGGAGCCGGTGGGAACCCAGGTGGAAAGAGCCGCTCTCCTGCCAGTGTCGCGGAGGCTGGGGAGAGGCCTGGCATAGGGCTTGCCTTGCCCTGTCAGAAGGATACGGAGCTGCCCCTGGAGTGAGCTGTTATGTCCTAGGGGAGCATGGTCAAGGGCACTACTCTAGCTTGCTTTGTGCTTGCGTGTGTTATTTGCACGGTGTAAATAAAATGTGGCCCTCGACTCCCAGAGCCAGTGCATTGGAAAGCCGGATGGGAGAGGGTGTGGGAACCTGTCTGTAAATGTTGGAACATGAACTCCTAGCGCCTTGTGATGCTTCACAGGGGTATTGATTGAAATGAAGCTGTAGTTTGAATTTGGGAATTACACCAGGGGACATGTAAGCTTCTCTTCATCTTGCCGCGGGCTGTGATTCATGGGAAATGCTGGAGCCCATCGCGAGTGTCCGGCAGATGGCAGCAATGCTCTACTGCCAAACCCTGGGCCCCATAAATTATTCGTGAACAGGAAAGAAAGTGCAACATCCACAGAATTCTGCTTTCTGTTCCTTAAATTAAACCACTTAGCGATGCACTTATTGCACACCTGTCTCAAAGGAAAAAGGTGCCTTTGTTAGCATTGCATCCTTGTCCCGATCTGATCCAGAACGGTGCTGTCACTTGGGGATCCTGTTCCTGGGAACCGGAAGAGGGCTGGTGAGCCCCAGGGATCAGTCACGCAGCAAACTCGCTGGTGAGCCCGTCGGGTGGATCCTGTGTTGTCACTTAGCACGTGTGAACTTGGTGCTCTCCTCTCCCTCCGCTCTGCAGTTATCCAGGGGGCTACAGGCCAGTCAGCCTCACCTCAGTCCCTGGGAAAATCATGGAGGTGATCCTCAAGGAATCCATCTCGAAGCACTTGGAGGAGAAGGTGATTAGGAGCAGTCAGCATGGGTGCACCAGGGGCAAGTCATGTCTGACCAACCTGATGGGCTTCTATGATGTGATGACTGGCTGTATGGATGCGAGCAGACCGGTGATGTGGTGCACCTTGACTTCAGCAAGGCTTTTGATACAGTCTCCCACATCATTCTTGCAGGCGAGCTAAGGACGTATGGGCTGGATGACTGGACTGCAAGGTGGATACGAAACTGGCTGGAGCATTGGGCTCAGAGGGTAGTAGTCAATGGCTCCATGTCTAGCTGGCAGCTGGTCTTAAGTGGAGTGCCCCAGGGGTTGGTCCTGGGGGTGGTTTTGTTCAATGTCTTCATCAGTGACCTGGAAGATGGCACAGAGCGCACCCTCAGCACATCTGCAGATGACACCAAGCTGGGGGGAGTAGTAGATATGCCGGAGGGTCAGGCTAGGATTCAAAGTGACCTGGACACATTGGAGGATTGGGCCAAAAGAAATCTCATGAGGTTCAACAAGGACAAGTGCAAAGTCCTGCACTTAGGACGGAGCAATGCCATGCACCGGTGCAGGCTGGGGGTGACGGGCTGGGCAGCAGCTCTGCAGAAAAGGGCCTGGGGGTGACGGTGGACGAGAAGCTGAACAGGAGCCAGCAGTGTGCCCTTGGGGCCAAGAAAGCTAATGGCATCCTGGGCTGCATTGGTAGGAGCGTTGCCAGCAGATTGAGGGCAGTGATTCTTCCCCTTTATTTAGCTCTGGTGAAACCACATCTGGAGTCCTGTGTCCAGTTGTGGGCCCTCACTACAGAAAGGATGTGGACATGTTGAAGAGAGTGCAGCAGAGAGCAATGAAAGTGGTTGTGGGGCTGGGGGACAGGACTGGTGAGGGAGGGAGCAGGGCTGATTGAGTGTGCAGAAGAGAAGACCGAGGGGGATTGAATAGCAGCCTTCACCTCCCTGCAGGGGGGTTGCAAAGAAGATGGAGCTGGACTGGTCTCAGTGGTGGTAGGTGACAGGACAAGTAGCAATGGGTTCAAGATGCAGCAAGGGAGATTTAGATTAGATTTTAGGAAGAATTTTCTCACTACGAGTGTAGTAAAACACTGGAACAGGTCACCTAGAGAAGTTGTGGGATCTCCATCCCTGGTGGTGTTTAAGACCCGGGTAGACAAAGCCCTGGCTGGGATGATGTAGTTGGGGCTGGTCCTGCTTGGAGCAGGGGGTTGGACTAGATGTGACCTCCTGAGCTCCCTTCCAGCCCTTATTTTCTATGATACCCACAGGCGATTAACAATCTAACATCTGTATGCAGGCAAGTGTTTTTGCGGTGATCAGGTTAGTGAGAGAATGCCCTCCCCTTCCCATGAGTTTCCACAGGTTGAACACCCCCCCGCAAGGAACAGATAAAAGGTGATTTGTGATTTGATGTAATGACACTTGTAGCAAGGTACAAAGCACACGAGAGGGGTCTCGGGCTAATATGCATTCAGAGTAAGGGCTCTGTAACCATAGACACAGAAGAAAAGGGTGAATGGCTTTCCATTCATGGAAATGAAAAGCTGTGTCAGGAAGGGTGGACATGTATGCAAACTCTGTCCCTGGGTCTTGTGTACTTCAGCGCTTTGTGTTTATCACTGCTGGGCGTGGAAAACACTGGAGAGCCGCTCCTGTTTGCAAAGATGCATCCCCGTTAGACCTGGTGCGTCAAGGCTCGGACTAGTCCTTCACTACAACACGACCGCCTGTGCAGGGCTGAGTATCCCACGCCTCTTCTTGGATCCTGGGCTGGGCTGGGCTGGGTGGACAAGAGCCTGCTGCAGCCTGGTTGTTCCCAGTCCTGCATGGTCCTGAGATGCAGCTGCTGCGTGCTGGAGCACTTCCTGCCATCACGCTGGCACCGAGGGCAGAGCCCTAGCATCCTGCCCCTGCACCAAGGCAGCCATCTGAAGAGGCCAGCTCTGCACTTGCCTGCTCTGCTGTGCTCTGGCATGGGGTACCACAGAGCCCCCACTGTACACCTGTGCCCTGGCCCTTGCTGGAGCCGTGATGGAGAGCTCTAGCTGCCGCATGTGGCTGCAGAGGGAAGCATGTCCTACCAAGCAGCTGTTCCTGGCTTCTCCCCTTGCCTGGCCCTTCCCTGGCAGGGCTTGCTTGCACCCAAGAGAGGAGGCACGTGACAAGCTGGAGGAAGCATTTCCCCTGGCCTTCTGCCTGGGCACCGCGCTGCCCAGGGAGGCTGAGGGAGGCATCCAGAGCTCATGCAAACTGGCTGGCATGACGCTTGTTATTCCTGGCAGAAAATCCCGGTTCCACGTGTCATCTCATCCAACAACAAGCAGCGCTGTGGGGACCCGGGGGTGCTATCGGGTCAGTCGCTGGCTTTCCTCTGCGACACCCGGGAGATGGATCGCGTCTTGTGCTTTGCACATTGGCGTATCAACGTCAAAGCGGCACTTCCTTGGGTTGCACGGTAGAAACTTCCCATGCACTGACATCGCTGGAGCTCTCTTGCCCTACCTCAGTGGAGCATCTGGCCTCTCCCCCTGTCCATAATGCAGCCCCGCTGCATGGGAATGAGGGCATCTCTAGGCCAAGGGATGGGATGCAGCAGAAAATTCCCGAGGTGGAATACTCTGGGTTCTGTTATTCGCAGAAGGTTGGGTAATGGGCGTATAAATCTCGTTAGCCGCGGGGGGATTTCTCTCAGGGTAATTCTGTGCATGCTGCTTTGCAAACGTGCTCCTCAGAGTCATCTCCTCTGCTGTCATGCCGGAGTGCAGTAGGATCACAGGATGTTTTCCCCATGATGCCGTTCAGCTGCTACCATCTATCAGTGGGCGCGTAGGAGGACGATCTTTAGCATATGAGCAACATTCTGCAAACAATGAGCAATAACACATCATCAGGGCTGCTTTTTCAGTGGGCTAGTTGTGAACATAATAATAATACTTGTGCAAGGGAAGGAAGGGGATAGCAAGGTATTAATTCTGACAAGATGCATAGCATTGTCGTGCTTTCCTTCTGATAAATTGCACTGTGTCGCAGCCTACGAAAACCTATGATAACAGGAGATGTGATTTTCCCATTGTATAATCACTGTCTGAGGCACAAGCCTACGTGTATGTATATACGTGAAACAGGAATGGAAATTTTGCTTTTAGTAGCCCTTTAGCTACTGCATGTCTGAACTTTTTCTTATCACTGAAGAGGCAAGATAAGGACCAAATTAGCTGATTTAGCTGGACCAGAAACCAAAATAACTCTATTTGTTCCCATTTGCAGTCAGAGTATATGAATGTGGTGGTGTTGTTGAAGCCGGTTTTTTAAAAAAGCTTTCTGAATACAATGAAAAAATGTGTAGAAAATGTTCATTCTGGTCAGAGTTTTCCTAGATTTTTTGACCAAATATTGAAAGTAAAAAACAAAAGTGTTTAACCCCCCCCCCCCCCCAAATATATTGTTTTGCAGGGGTTTCCATTGAAAAACAGGGAGAAAATTATGGGAAATAAAAAAAAAATATGGACAAAAATTCCAATAAGAAATAATCTGGCAAAATACTTTTTCCTGGCAGATCTGGATTTGTGTGTTGGGGGCAGAGGCCGTGGTTTTGCCAGGGTGGGCTTGTGCCACGAGTTAATTCTTGTGTGGCACTCACTGGTACAGGACATTGGAGAGGCCAGTGCTACCAGGTGTGGATTTGTGCAGGACTGGCCCATCGGGGTCTATCGAGCACAGCAGGTAGGGATGTGACCTACTGCCGGAGACTGCAAGGGTGGCAGGGGATGGATCACCCCGAGGCGCTTGTTTCTAATGCTCTTCCTCTAAATCATGTGTTACTTCTGATGCCGCAGCCCAGGGCAGGCTCTGCGACACGTGCTGCCATGGGCTGTGCTGTTACCAGACTTCTCCTGCCCACCCACCACTGCCTTACCCAGGAGCAGACACGGGGCTCTGCTGCTGCTCGGGGCCATCCCACCACTGCGACGGTGTCTGGGCCACGCGGTTGCCATTGATGTGGCTGCCTGCCCCATCTTCACAGTGCCGTACATCCGCATTGCACTTAGCAAGCAAGAACAGGGGACAGATTTACTCCCCTAAAGACCTTGCAGTGCAGCTAGCGATGCTTGGCTGGGGGATGTTGGGGAGCTAGAAGCTGCAGTTTGACATGCGCCTTTCCCTCCCAGGACCTGTTTCAGTAGCATGTTATAAATAGGCACCCACTGAGGGTTTCACATGGATGCTTTTGTTACAGGCTGTGGAAGGGGGAGAAATGGGAGCAGTGGAAGGAGAGCTGGGGATTTGGGGCAGTGAGGGGGTGGTTAGTCTGAGTCAGGGATATTGCTGGTCCGGTGGCAGGGGCACATAGCCAAAAGGCTGAGACTCGCACGCACAGCAGACGCAGCGTTCACAGGGGGCCAGTCCAGGCCTGTGGGACACCATCAACCACGCTGCGTCCTGCTCCTAGGGTCAGCTCGCTTCCCTGACCTGCCTCCATTGAAAATGCAGAGCAGGGCATACAGGTGTAGCCCAGGTGTACACGGGTTTGTACCTCCCTCTCCAGTTGAGGGAATTATTGGCAGGGCAGTGTGCTGCGGAGGGACACAACAGTCCAGCGGCTGCCTCCGTCCCCAGGTCCAGTCAATCAATTACTTAACTATATACAGATTTATTATCACAACTAAACCATTAAAGGGTAAGGACATAGATTATATATATCTATGTACAAATTTACAAAACAACAAACCCTATAATATCTATATACAGAGATATAGATATATATACATACAGATATACATACACCCAGTTATCATTTAAAATACAGATGAACAATAGAACAAACCAGACCAAAGGATATTGATTGGGCAGCCTTATAACTCTATTCATACACAGACTATTACTTCAAATTATTCACATAAACTGTAAGGCGCAGTCCACAAATATAACCAGCAGTCCTCAGACTACCTGGGTGCCCTCCAGGGCAGGGGCCCCACTCCCAAGGTACCACTACAGGAAAGGTGGTGGGGGGAAAGAAAATGGAGAGGAAGACCCTAAAGACTCCTAAGCTCCCTCACTATCACCCAGGAGCGGCCCACGTGGTGCCCCTTCTCAACCCTCGGGGTGGAGGGGTCCCTTCCCTGTGGGGACCCTCTCTCCAGGGTAACTCATTACTACTCTGCAGTCCCGGAGGGTTGCCTCTTGTTCTCCAGGTCAAGCTCTGTCCTTGCCGGGTTTTCCTGCCACCTGACTGTGCTGCCGCCGCCCTGGCTTAGGGCCACATGCACCACTGTGGGCGCTTCACCTTGTGCTCGGGGTTGGAGGCCTGGATAGCCTTGTGCAATGCTGGGGCTTGGTCTGTTCCCAGACCCTCTGGGCTGCATCGTCTGCACTGAGCTGCTGCCCCGTGCCAGCAGCTGTAGACCCGAGCCACCTCAAGTGTCTCCCAGGGTCTCACCCTCCATGCAGCACCTCCTGCACCAAGATCCCAGCCTCGCTCGGGGGGTTGAGGACCTGAGCCGCCCCAGGGGCTCCAAAGATCCTGCTCTGTGTAATGGCCTCTGAACTGTGTCCCTGGCTGCACGCCAGAGGTTGCAGACCTGAGCTGCCTCACACAGCTCCCAGGGTCTGGACGCTGCGCACCGTGCTGTGCACCACAAACCTGACCACTGGAGCCGTCCGCCGCTCCCCGCTGATGGAAGTCTTCAGGGGCTCTTCCCGGGCTATTGCTTCGGCCTGCAGAGCACCTCTCCTCAGCTCCTCTAAGCTCCGCTCTTCTCTCTTCTCCATCCCCAACGCATCTCCCCTGTTCTGGGCACGCAGCTCCTTTTATAGACTCCAGGCTCCGCCCCCAAAGTCTCCTGGACCTGAGTGTTGCAGTCTACAATCAGGTCTGGGAGAGCTCTTCTCCCCCTCCCCTCGGGAAAGGGGCGTGGCGTTATTTCTCTTGCTGCCTCCTGATTGGTGGATGGGCCCCACCAATCAAACAGCAGGATCTCAAGCCTGGAACTCAACCCAAGCTCTGAAAGGTGAGCCTGCAACATGGGCAACCTCCAACCCCGAACAAGAAGCCTCCATGACCCCGGCCAGGAGCCACCGACACCGGCACTGCCTCTCCAAGGACTTTCCTGTGGAAGAGGAAGTCTCAGCCTGCACCACTGCAGCCTACTCGTGACACCCACCGATGCCTCCGAACATTGCCGGGACAAGGCGCCGCATTCAGCCTGAGGATAGACGTTTGCTGCGACAGACCGGCCGGCAGAAGGGGCTACCCAGATGTACCTCTACAGCTGTGCACAGATGCCACTTCCAGCTGCTTGAAAGAGCGGAGGGAGAGTTGCTGCCTTGGAGCGTGCCTCAGCTGTGCAGAAGGCACCATGACATGCATGTGCTCCTGCATGGTACAGGTAACGTTATAATGGTTTTGCTCCTCTTATGCCACTGGAGGAGTGTGCAGACATACCAGCCCTGGCAGAGCAGCTGATACAGACACAACTGGTGCATTTGTCCACACCCTGAATTGCCTTGAAATGGTCCTTTGGAAGGGGAACCTTGAGCAATATATGTGACCACATCCATTATTATTTGGGTTTGAAGATCTCATGGAGCCACCATCACCTGACATTACCATCTGTCGAATGGGTTTGGGTTTATTCAAATCAATCATTATTTGGGACATTTGGGTTAAAAACTGCCCTCCTGACTGCAGCCTGTCCGTTGCTCCTGTGCTGCTGCTGCCTCCTCACTGCAAAGTCAATATTTATGGTGCGGCGGGTATTAAAAACAGTATAACAAAAGTAAAGCCCGCAGCTCCCTGTAGCAGCCAAATTGCAGGTTGACAAGACTACGCTGGAAGGGTAAATAAATTAATAAAAAATCCATCATCGCCCGCAGTGCTGCACGTCTCTGCTTTGATCTCAGACCGTCTGATTCAGGAGCTGCAGCGGGAACGTGGTTTCGCTCCTAGGTGGGTATTGCTCTGTACAGACAAGAGGCTGAGACTCCAAACCTGTCCTGCGTGTCCCTTCCCCGTCCCAGACACATCATATCCTTTGCACTGAGCTCGGTCTTGCCTGTGGAAGACTGCATGCTAATCCAGCGCTATCCTCATCTTCTCTTCTCTAGGCTAGGCTAAAATGAAAGAAACAAAAACATCTCTTTCATCCTTTTTTTTCGGTCAGACCCGGTATTGTCTTCACCGCACTCAAGCACCTTTCCTGACACTGATTTAAGAATCAATACACTCTTTAGTCTTCTCAGTTTTTGGCTGCTTTTGGTAATTACTTTGGAGCAGAAAGAGCTCTGCCTTGTCAGCGGGGCACTAATTTGACGGGAAAAGCAACGGGCCTGACTCCCTGCTGCCAGGCAGTCATGGATGCTTGCAAAGTGGGTAGAAAACGCTGATGGTGGCGTGAACGAGAGGCAATCTCTGATGTGGGCGCAGTGTTGGCCCACTGGTGCGAGGCGCCGCGCTGCAGCAGAGGATCGGAGACTTGTGACACAAGCGGGGTTTGCAACACTTCAAATGCGGGGTCAGGCGCTGGTGTGTGAGGGGAGATCTCGGAGGCAGGGGCTGCCAGCCTGCTGCCCCTTCCTCTAGGACCAGTACGTATCGGGTGAAGTGCACAGGTCTGTGCATACTTCACCGGTATGTATTGGGTGAAGTAAGCACCCTACACAGCGCCCATGCATAGGCTTTGCATCACTGCTTTCTCTGCCGCTGCCTGTGCAACCCGCAAGGCCTCACTATGTGCCCATACAGGGCAGCAGGGTGACTGTGGGGTGTGCACTGCTCATCACGTGCACCATGTCCCTTCCGTGCTTTGGAAATACATGTGTGGGGATTGAGACTGGGTGGCAGCACACGCCATTACCAAAGCAATAACAGTAGAGAAGAACGGACCTGGAGCATCCTCTACCTGGTAAGGAGCCCAGATACCCACCAGTGACTCCTGCCAACATTTAGATCATGGCAAAAATGGTTTCATCGGATCATAGCAATCAGGGCTGGAAGTGTCCTCACAGGGTCATCTAGGCCAGCCCGCAGCTCAAGGCAGGATCAGCCCTGATTAAACCACCCCAGGTTAATCCATCCACCCTGCTTTTGCAAATGTCTAGGGATTTCAAGGGAAATTGCAGCCCGTTCCACTGCTTTACCATCCTCACACTCAGAAGGCTTTTCCTCATCTCCAACCTACGTTTCTCCTGCTGCAGTTTGGGGCCATTGCTTCTGGTCCTGTCTCCTGCAGCCGAGGAGTAAAGCCTTTCTCCATGCTCTGTATAACCACCCTTCAGGTATTTGAAGCCTGTTTTCACATCCCCTGTCTGTCTTCTCTCGTCCACACTGAGTAACTCTAGGTCTTTCAGCCTTTCCTCAGAAGTCACACTTGCCAGGCCTCTAATAATTTGTGTTGCTCGGATGGCATTAAATCAGTCTTGCAAAATTTTAGTCGCTTGTTCTCCTGGGGCCAGTGCCAGAGGGTTATGTCTGAGATGTGCGTATGCACTTTGCATTACCCTCACCGCAGTAAGGATGCACGCATGAGCAAATGTTCAAGGTGACTTTACGGGGGCTGTGTTGAAAATCAATACACTCAGGACAGGGCACCAAGAAAAGATGAAGAATAACAACACTGCGTGGGAAGGGATTTGTGAATGGGAGGGCTGGACTATCACAGGGACCCTTCTAGGGACTGTGTCCATTAAGTGCTGTCTTTGAAGAGATCTACTCAAGGAGGCAATGAGATGAAAAATAATTGAACTGGCATTGCGGGACAGGGAGGGGGAGCTTTTTCCAGGAGTGCGGCAACGCCGTAAAGGCAAAAGTGACACTCCGGTTCTGTCCAGTAAAGCAGAAAACTGAATGGAGAAGATTGAGAAGAGGACATAAGTAACTGCTTTTAAATCTGAGAGCAAACAGTGATCTGACTGAGAGGAGACGGCTGGAAAAGGGCTCCCGTGCAATCAAGAGCACCTGTGCGGAAGTTCATTACCTCCCTGGATTTAGCAGCTGCCTAGTTACAGTGTCTTAGGAAATGTGACAATAGACTATGCAAACACATTATACAGATTTAATTGCAGAAAAAGGTAAATATAATCAAATCACACAGCAATACAAGTAAACATGACACGATAACATTGAGCGGACTGCAATCTAATAAGACGGCTGTTGCTACAGCTGATAGAGGGGGATCAACTATTATTATGGGCAAAAAGGCTTATGAAAGGCACCAGAGCATCTTAATGAGAGGGAGAAGATGCGTCTGAAGAATAATCCTGTGAGCTGAGTGAGTGGATGTCTAAACCCTTTCACTTTGCAGGCAGAGAGGCTTTCCTTTGATAGACTACCTAAATTCCACTTAAAGGGTTGCTCATTAGACCCTATCTTTGTGTAATTTGTTCTCTCCTGAGGCCTTTCAGCAAGAAAATAGTTTCAATAGGAGCATTAGTGAAAACCTAACAAAAAAAAAAAAAAAAATTTCACAGCTTTCAGACAGGACTTGTATCTGGTCATCCAAGATTTTATTACCCAGGCAGAACACACTCGCTGCGCTTGGCTTTTAGACTGGACGAAGGGACCATCTCCCCGTACAGCGGGTAACGTTAAGAAATAGTAATGACGGATCTTCATGTGAAGTGGTCAGCACGTGGACTATAATGGCCTAGATGCGTCTGAAAAGCAAGCAAACAAATGCTCTCCGGGTCGTCCAGTGAGGATCACGGCATCATTTTCAAAAGTGATGACACCCACAAATTCTGTCCAAGTTAATGGAGCTTCTGCTGAGCAGCACTTTTAGGATTCAGGGCATAAATATTTGGCGGATGGTTTTAGATTATCTGATGAAAAGACAGAAATGCCCAAGCCGGGAAGCTGAAGAACACATCCCCATTGATCAAACATTGTGCACTGTACCGTAATGGCACCCAACCAATCAATTTTGAAATAACAAACAATGTATAATCTTAATATAGCAGGTTTCAAAATTATTTCAGATGAAGGCTTAAGGATAATAGTTTTCTTACCCTGTTGAAGCCAGATGTATTGTTTTATTTAATATGATATCAATCATACTCCTTAGCACGACAGTGAAAAGCACTCAGCATTTCACAGAACCAGGATCTGATTTTGCAGCATTTACAACCCAGAAAAATGATACCGAGCATTTTCCCAGGAACTCTGAAGAAATGGCTCGAGATCTTTTGTAATATTCACTTGTCAGCATCACCTTTGAACAAGAGCATACATCAGAAATGGTTTTTAATATTAATACTTTGAAGTTACTTATGCTAGGAAGAAAGATGCCCCCCCACCCATCACCTAACACGCTGTATAATTCATCACTATTACAAACCCAACCTGTATACGATGGTGACCTGTTATGTTGTGGTTCATAGTAGAGAAAGGTAGCTGCACCTAAGATCGTGGGGAAGACGGTTCAAATCCCTCCGTTAGGCATCTCCGTCCTTCCCCTTGCAGACATAAGTCTGGAAAATCAAATGTTCTGGTTGAGATCCTGCTAACATTCGCCACGGGAGTAAGCGTTTCCTCTTGTGAGAGGAGAGTCGAGAATAACGAACGACGTGTTCGCATGTTGCTAGAGACTGAAGGACCGATTCAAAGCCTGTGGAAAGATTTCCATTGGTTTCAGTGGGATGTGGACCAGGTCCTAGCCTGATTTCCAAAGCTAGCTTCATGGGTGGGGAAGTCCGGATGCGGCTGATATTTAAGTGATGCATCTTTCCCTGGACAGACCAGCAGGACACAGCGAGAGGATGGACTGCAACCCCTTGCTTAGCTCTTCTGCTCTGACTTTCAGTTTGCTATGTGGAAGGTCCGTATCTGAGCAAAGTGGTTATTTCTCGATAGTAATTAATGCTATGAATGATTTGGATTACGCTAACAGTCCCAGCTCCATCAAACTGAGAAACCTATACCAAAAAGATACCAAAAAGATGGATTACGCTGGCTTCAGTTGGGCCATGAGGTCAGGTTCTAGGGTGCAAAGGGGGTAACCCTGCATGCAGGGCTTCAGGGTACTATTCTTGATGTTGGATGCACATCCTCCAACCACACACCGTTGAAATATGCTTGCAAGAGGGAAGGGCAATGGGAATTTGCTGGATGGAGCAGTAAGACAGGTAGGGGAGAAGAACCGGGTGACAGCAGAAGGGTTTTGCAAGCTAATTGCTACTGGGGATGTCTTCTGTCTTCTGTGCCATGCCAGCTGGAAGAATAAGAGTGGAAATAACCGAAACCTTGGAGATCAGCGTTTCCAAGTATCTTGTGTGGGGCACCTATTTTAGCAGCTCAGATAGGGCACATAGGTAACCTTTTACATGTATCCCCTAAAGAAAATCAGTGAACACTTTGGGCAGGAAAACAAAAGCGTAGTGCAAGATGAGATAAATAACTCTAATTACCCTATAATGAAGGACTGATTGGGAGAGGGAAAACATGAGCCTGAAAAGTTGCTGTTAATGTGGCATTTCAGCCCTATTAGATTGAAAATGAGATGAGAAGCGTCTGATGAATAAGAGCACTTAAACATGGTGCATAGATTTACCTGTGCATGTCAACAAAAACACGCTGAGAGAGAGACGGGCAGCTGGAGCGCCAGCATGAAGAGCAATGGATGTCACCGAGTAGGGATGCGGGAGAAACCCACCCGTGGAAAGCAGGGCGAGTGGGCAGGTAGGGAGAGGGATGACTGAGGCCACTTCCAGACACTGATTTCCTTTGCAGAATTTATTCCTCTCGGCACGGTCAGACTTGCGGTCCCGTACACGCAGAGTTTGTTTGAAGATTAGCTGCAAACTTGGAGGGCCACCATGGACAGCAGTGACGTGGCCCTTTGGGGAAGTGGAAAGGAACTGCAGCCCAGAGCCTCGGAGATGCTTAGGCACTTAATTCCCATTGATTACAGCAGGAATTAGGCACTGTTGGATAAAAGAGGCTAACCCGCTCAGCAGATTAGGTCAAGGAGGTCTCTTGGAGGCAGCACTCAGCAATAATGGTGAGTTCCTCCCTGCTGTGAAGCACATTACAGTGATGCTACAGCCTCCTCCACCCTTCATAATTACCAGCTTCAGCTAACCCATCATTAGGCTGGATATTTATATCTATTATCTTTCTTTTTGCATGTGCAGTAACTCCTAATTTCCTTGTTCAGGCTCCTCCTCCCCTGCCACTACAAGTATTTTGCCAGGTTAAACCAGAAGCTCCTAGTCACATACTGCTTAATGTCATTTTGCTCTGTGACAAGAGATGCTTGCTTGTGGTTTCTCGTGCATACACTCAGGCTACGCTCTCAGAGAGTCCCCAGCTGCTGGAAAGCCATTAGATTACAGCAGGTTGTTAGCCATTAAAACTTATTTGCTCCCAATGGGCACCGAAAACCTTGGAAGATCTAGGTCCACATCTCCACGCACAGCATATCTTCTAGCTCCATGTTCGTGGCTTTATAACTGCAGGGAGCTTCCTTTACCCCTAAGAATGATTTTGTGCTATTTTGTCTGCCCCAGGCCTTCAGCTGAGGTCGGGACATGCTGGGGGGACTCTGGGCTATGCCAAACTGTTCATGGGTCCTTCACTCAGTCACCTGCTCCTCCCAAAGCAGCCAGTCCTTAAAAATGGAAGACCAGTGCCATTTATTAGGTGCCGGAGTGACGCCTGGTTCCTTCTTGTATGAACCCTTGAAAAACTGTGAACGCGTTTGCTTTTGCACCGTGCCGTTGTCGTAGTCTTGAGTTTGGGTCCCAAAGAGCAGCGAGGAGGAAGATGCGTGTGCCATCTGTGTTCATAACTTGTCAGGAACAGGATCGTGCTAAGCAGCCTAGTTCGTGCAAGGGTCTAATAAATTAAATAGTTTAGGACACACCCTATCTCTTTGGCCGAGTGGAATAAGTGGGGATTAAATGTCAGGAGAAACAGAACAGGAGGTAGAAGCCAACAGCGTCTTAAAATCATGAGATTGAAACGTAACTGGGTTCTTTTCATTTGGTTTTGGGTTGTTGAACTTGTAGGGTAGTGTCCTGGGTCACATTTTTAAGCACCCACAAAGCCTAGAAATATGTGAGGGTGTTATCTTAACGGGAGCTGAGAATCTCACGTAATCACAGGATGCTAGGAGATGGGTTTAAAAATCACCAGAGATCAGGAGTCTTGCAATGAAATAATGAGCATTCACAGGGCTGCTTCCATAACTGCATGCAGTGTGCATTGCCTTCTGTTTCTCCTGATCCTTTGTCTCCTTTTATTTCTGATGTCCCCTCATAACAGTTTCAAGCTTTCTATACCCCCCTACTCAGACTCAGAAACCAAATAATAAACTCTGCAGGTAAAACCTAGTCAGCCACGCTGACCTACAAGCCCCTGCCCTTGACTTTGTGTGCGACCTTGGTCATGTCCCTATTTGGTCTTAGCAAGATCTGTGCACATAATGTGCTTTGAAAACAATAGTTGAAAAGTGCCAGGGAAGCAGTGTCAGTATTACCTTGATGTCCCATTTCCATCATTTGGGAGCCTGGTCTCACATGCCGATTCTTCACTGCTCAGTAACAAGCACATTTATCCATTCCAACTCAAGGCTGAAAAAGTTGTCTTGGATAAGAATCACTGTGCCATATGCTATTTATGTGGCAGCAGAATGGGGAGATAAAATTAACTGGCTCTACAATTAGGATTTGATCATGAACAAATTGATTTCTTCTTTCCATTTTCACTGGGAGCCAGGTTTATAAGATCACGTATATTAATAAACTCACACCTCTCTAAAATGTCATTATAACAACTCTGTTTGTGGTTCTCTTCATGCAGTAGGATGAGGCATCTCCCAAGCAGAAGCACTGTTAAGAAGCGTGCGTCCTACAGACCACGCGTAGATGGAAAACTTCCAGCGTGCTTTGACAGGTGTCTGCTACTCCTTGATCAATGGCTTGCTGCTTTTCTTTCAAACACAGATTGGCATTAAACACCGATACTCTCTCTCTCTCCTTTAATAAGCTTAGCTCCTCCATTCTCCAGTATGAGAGAAGCCAGGGAGGGTAGTATTGGTGCAGGTTAATACAACAGGTCGAATTCATCCCTCTGTGGGGTGAGGTTATGAATCTGAATGGCAACAAGGTCCGCTCAGTCATGGAGACTGAACGGGGGTTACAAGCAAAAGCATGCCAGGAATGGGCCAAAACGCTCATCTGTAGCCAAGAGGAGGTCGGTTGTGTTTTGCCAACTCTTGCTGCCATTAAGGGAGGACAGACCTCCACTTTATTAGGACCTCTTTTACTCTACCAAGGAGTATTTAACTCTGTTCAGATGCCAGGGATGAAGGGCACGGCAGCTCCTGTAATGGCTGGCCTCAAATCTTGCGGCAGAAAGGCAGTACTAAAGCTAGCGACAACCCAGATCTGCTAAAGCACTTCCTTAGTGCCAGTAAAATCAGTGCCCCTCAGCAAGACTCTGCTTAAGAGCCCTGAGGCCAGACGCCTCCACGCTCACAGCAAGCTGTGAAGGATGCTCTGGGCCAGTTCCTTACCTGGGCCCTGCTGGTTGCTGCTAGCTTGGGGAGGCCTGTGGGATGGCTGTACCTTGGCTCTCTTGCCTGGCATGCTGCACCTGGGCAGGGGTGGATCTAGGGGGGGTGCAATGGTGCAGTCATCCCCCTGCCCCTTTTGCACATGCTGTGGTTGCAGCAGCAGTGGGGGGCTGTGGGAGCAACAGCAACTTTCTTTTTTTAAGTCCCTGAAGCAGGTAAGGATTTCCATCTCTCAGGAGCATCTCCCTTTCCTCCGTGCTCAGAGGCACCTCCCCTCCTTTCCCATCCCTCATCCCTGCCCACTGCTGCTGCTGTCCCCGGTTGGCCCTTTCCAGCCAGACTGCGCAGGGAGCTGGGCTCAAGGAGTGGCAGCAGTGGGTGGGATCTCCTACCCGGCCCAGTCCCCTTGGGTGCTCCCTGGCAGCGTGGGAGCAGACGCAGGGATGGGGACGGACCGTTGCTGCAGTCCCCAGCTAAGCCCAGCTCCCTGCACAGCCACTCCCCGCAGTCTTGCCTGGGGCAGGGATGGGCAGCCAGGACAAGGGCAATGGCCTCTCCTTCCTGTGCCCGGAGGCATAAGCAGAGAGGGCGAGGGGAGGGGAGATGCTGCTCAGTCTGAGAGGGTGCTCTCTCTCTGCACCCTCACGTTGTTCTTCAGCACCTTTGCCAGCGCCATTTCTCCCTCCTCTTCCTCTCTTTTCCCCTTCTTGTCTCTGTTCTCTGCATTTTCTCCTTCCTCCCTTCTGTCCTTCTGTCCTTCCTTCCCAACTGAATTGTTGGATTCGCTAGTCTTGCTCTCTCATCCCATCTCTTCCTCTACCCTCCGACCCTTTCAAAGGCTGGTCCCTTGTTAGGGGGGAATGGGGGAGCCCTTGGTTGTTTTGGGAAGGCTGAAGCTCACAGGTGACCCCCGTGTTGCAGGTCAGGTGTGAACAAAGGCCCAGCTGAGCCATGCCCGTGAGTGTGCTCGTGTCCAGAGCTCAAGCCTGCCTGTAAGACTGCACCTTTCCTACCCCGCGCACAGTTGACGGGCCCTGGGTGAGAGCATTGGCGGGACTGAAGTTTCAGCAGAGAGCAGCTCTGGCCCTTCGACTGGCTGCTGGGTCTCTGGTCATTGCCTCTCAGGGCAGCTTTCTGCACTTCTGCTGCCTTCTGCTGTTTAATTTGGCACTCGAGGAGTTTGGCAAAAAGCCCACGTCTTTAATCTTACGGCGCTTTGTGATGTATAACACAGCGCGCGATGAAAACTAGCAAGAGTGTTACAGATAGCCTTGCCGCTGCAGGTCAGGTTTCCATTGAGCCATTCTGTTGCCTTATTTTCGTTATTGGTTTTCAACTTTCAAGTAGTTTGCAGACCTGCTTCTTCCCAGCTTCCTCTCAGGGCAGCATATAAAAATAGCCTTTCTGGCCTTTCCAATAAGAATCATATTGTATTTAGGTGTCAACGGGTTAGCAAGGATATTGCCAGTTTTGAGATGTTCTTTTCTAGCCCCTAGATGCTTTCTACCAGCATTTTAGTTATGTACTGCTCCATTGCTTCTGGCATTTCATATGGCCAGTGTTATACCCTCCCAGAACCAAATGGGAACAACTCTTCTGATATAACCCAAAGACTATGCTGTTGTTCAGTTTTTAAGGGTTTGCTCACCCGATCTTTAAGAACGGGGTGCAGAATAAAATTGCTATTAAAACAGCATTTAGCAGGTGAATACATGCCTGGGTAGTTTTAGAGCCTTGAGCAGAAGTAAGGGTGATGACTCTGGCAGGTGTTTGAAATCTAAAAGGAAGTTGATGACTAAACAGAAGTTATTGAGTCAAAAAAGAGACAGGTAGATACTCCCCCCATCAAAGTGCAGCAGCCTTTGGGAGTCTGGATGGTGGAATATGGAGATTAAAGTGTTAATTAATATCCACTTAGAAAAAATTATAATACCTCAGCCCATAAAGAATGCTGCTTTCTTCCAGCTTGTGTTTCAATTAGTGTAGTCTTTCCTCGTGTCTGTGCCTGGCTCTTCTCTGGTCATAGGCTGTGGCATGTGAATTGGACTATAGTTTAAGGGCACAGACAGAATAACAACGATACTGAGATGAAAGGAACAGAAGCAGGGACTCGCCACATGTCAAGCTCACCTGTGGTAACTGTTTTTCATCTCTGCTCTTTCCTGGACTAAGCTGACACTAACCCAGGGAAATTTATTCCTGGATATAATACCTATTAAATGATTGCAGCTAAATTTCCACATGGGATACAGTGGGCACATGAAGCTGCTACCACAGCTCAGTTTGAGGCTCTGTGGGTATGTCTACATGTGCATTTACACCAGCTTAAATTTACTATGCAGTAAGTTGGAATAGGCCAGCGTCTACACATGCAGGTATTAAAGTGCATTAACGCTGTATGTAAGTGCTTAAGTTAGTCCCAAGTCAGTCCACACACACAGTGTTACTGTGCAGTAAGATGTCTACATGTGCGTATTTGCACAGTAACTAATTGTGTGTAAATTTGAGACTTGCATGATGCGGGTAAATGTGCACATGCAGATGTGCCCAGTCAGTCCTGGTCCCCATCCCACCCTCCTCCAATCTCTTTCTTCCCCTTAAATTCAGTATAGTTGTTTCATTTTACCATCACCCACGTGGTGTGGTGATGGTAGTTCCCGAACCTATACCATGGCTTTGTGACCTGCTTTATAACATGCTGTACCTTTGGGTGCTGACAGAAGTTACATTTTTCACATGGTGCCCCCAAAAGCACCCTGCAGCTGTAACATAACAAGCATTCATGGCTACAGAGCGCTTTTAAAATGGCAGATGGTGCAAAAATGTAACCTTCGTCTGAAGAAGTATCAGACAGGAGCACTCTAAAGCAGAGCACTTTAGGAAGCCTGTGTATAGGTTCCCTGCAAGCAGAAGGAGGAGGGATGGGGGAAGACCCCCCCCCACTGCACATGTGTCCCCCACAGATACCTCTGCTGGGGTCTTGGGGGAAGCCAGGCTGGGCCCGTGCAGCAGCGGGGATCCTTCCTCCGACACAAGTGCCTTGACAGTGGCAAAGGCTGCCATGCCTGGAGATGGGGGTGGGGGGTCCTGCCTCAGCACCCCCCAAAACCCCAGTAGGGGTAGCCAGGATGGGCTCATGCAGTGTGTGTGTGTGTGTGTGTGTGTGTGTGTGTGTGTGTGTGTGTTGGGGGGGGGGGGGCTCTGTTTCGCCCCTCCCCTGCCTCAGCAACCTCTACTGCTATCAAGATGCTTGCATAGGGGGAAGGGAGCCCCCATGCTGTGCAGGCGTGGCCTGGCTCCCCCAAGACCCCAGCAAGGGTAGCTGGTGGGGTACATATGGCAGGGGCCTCCATCCCTCCTGGGAGGCTGCTGGAGCACCTCCACCCTGCTAGCCAGGGCCGGTGCGGGCAGGCTCCAGCCCCGCACCCAACAGGTGAACGTCTGTTGGGTTCAATGTGACTCTAACTCACAGTGCTTTGTGTAAAGTGCCATGAGTCCCTGCGCTTGTGTGCACACCCCTTGTCTGACTATGGGCCAAGGGAACTATCTTTCTGCTCCCAGGAGCCATTTTAAAACATCATTCTGGTTAACACAGTCATAGTTTCATAGTAGTTAAGGGTCAGAAGGGACCTGAATAGATCATCTAGTCTAACCCCCTGCCACTGGCTGGAGCACATGCTGGGATCACACGAACCCAGACAGGTGTTCATCCAACCTCTTTTTGAATTTACCCAAGGTAGGAGCGAGGACCACTTCCCTAGGAAGTTGGTTCCAGATCCTAGCTACCCTGACAGTGAAATAGTGCCTCCTAATCTCTAACCTGAACCTATTCTCCAGCAGCTTCTGGCCATTATTCCTCGTCACCCCAGGTGCTGCTGGGGAGAATAGGACTCTTCCTATTTGCAGCTGATCTCCCCTAACGAGTTTGTAGGCAGCCACCAAATCCCGCCTTAGCCTCCTCTTGCTGAGGTTCAGGTCCCTCAGTCTCTCCTCGTAGGGCCTGTCCTGCTGCCCTCTCACCAAGCGGGTGGCCTCCTCTGAACCCTCTCCAGGCAGGCCTAATGCGAGTGAGCACAAGTCCTGAATCACAGCGTCAAAGCACCATGGGCTCCTAGAAGGAACCATAAATGGAAACACGGATCAAATCATTCTTTTCCTGTATTGGTTTTTTGTACAGTGCTTCTGAGAATTGCATTGATTTAATACAACTGGGATAGGCTCAGAGCAATCCTGTACCTTGCTGGCCAGCGGGCCTCGTGCGGGTAGAAGTCTAAATGGGGTAGAGGCCAGTCTCAGGCTTTTGCACGATTGAATCTGCAAGGCTTAAGCAGTGCCTAGGGCTCATTTAACCCTGCGTATTATAATACTGTGTTTGTCCCATTGACTTCACAGAGAGCAAGTCGAGCTGGATTTGACCTTTCACACTCTTGTGAAAGGTCAAATCCACACCCTTGCAATTCTGGGCGCCACACTTCAAGAAGGATGCGGATAACCTGGAGAGGGTCCAGAGAAGGGCCACTTGTGTGGTTAAGGACCTGCAGACCAAGCCCTACGAGGAGAGACTAGAGAAACTGGACCTTTTCAGCCTCCGCAAGAGAAGGTTGAGAGGCGACCTTGTGGCTGCCTATAAGTTCATCACGGGGGCACAGAAGGGAATTGGTGAGGATTTATTCACCAAGGCGCCCCCGGGGGTTACAAGAAACAATGGCCACAAGCTAGCAGAGAGCAGATTTAGATTGGACATTAGGAAGAACTTCTTCACAGTTCGAGTGGCCAAGGTCTGGAACGGGCTCCCAAGGGAGGTGGTGCTCTCCCCTACCCTGGGGGTCTTCAAGAGGAGGTTAGACGAGTATCTAGCTGGGGTCATTTAGACCCAGCACTCTTTCCTGCTTATGCAGGGGGTCGGACTTGATGATCTATTGAGGTCCCTTCCGACCCTAGCATCTATGAATCTATGAATCTATGAAAGAACTCTGGAACAAAGCTAGCTACTGGCATTGGTTAGTGCCCGCACGTTACAGTTAAATTTATCTTGAATGCCTCAAAAATGCATGAAACAAAATAGAACAGTAATAAGTCAACTTCTTCTGAAGGTATTTTCCGAGTGCTTTGTGGAAACAGGCAAGTACATTTGTTGTCTGAGGTGAGGTCCAAGCAGCTGGATCGAGATGCGCATGATTTGATTTTTTTTTGTTAATAATTCACTGCAAACTTCCTACAGAAAAGACTGAGCTGATGACATTGATTACTCGTTACCACATTAATATTTTAAAGCTTGCCATTATAAAATATTTAAAATCAAATATATTGATG
This sequence comes from Alligator mississippiensis, assembly GCF_030867095.1. Taxonomy (NCBI): domain Eukaryota; kingdom Metazoa; phylum Chordata; order Crocodylia; family Alligatoridae; genus Alligator; species Alligator mississippiensis. The sequence goes on from NC_081825.1 coordinate 304,392,385, forward strand.
TTAGCACTTTAATACAGTTGCAGCACAAATAGAATTAGCAAGATTTTATATGCAGGTTTTTAATTAAATCCATAAACCACACTTTTTAATAAACTTGTGCACACAGTTTAATTTTAAACAAATATTTAAAAGTGAAGAAGGGTGGTTTGGGAGACAGGACAGGAGAGTGGGTCAGAGACCTGGCTTGGAGCCTGCCAGGTTACTTAGTCTACCCTGTGCCTCAGTACTCCAGCTGTAAAATGGGGCAGTGAACCTCTATGTGTCTGGGTATATTCTTACAGGGAGTGCTGCACTTTTGGGGGAACCCGTTGAAGTCAATGGTGTTGTCGGCGGGTAGACACTTGCACTCATGGATGCCGCCACGGATTCAGCGGAGGGCAATACTTGCCTCTTGTGCTTTGCAGGATTGGGATTCGGGATCATATACTCACTGGGGCAGAGGTCGGCAGAGTCGAGCCCTTCCTAATCCCTGGACATCAGAGATGGGCCTAAACCCTGAAACATGAGGTTTAGTATTTCTTCTGAGGTTTATTACCCTGAACTAGGGCAATCCTGACAATCCAATTTCCTGTCTTGAATATAAAGGGTAGCAATAAAAGGAAAGAAGTAAAAGGTAGATGATGTAGGGAGGATCTGGATAGTTTAGCTGAAATTCCAGTGAGACGCAGACCCGCTATAATGGATTTCTGCCCAATTTTGTAAGTGGGTTGGTGTCTTAAAAAAACCCCAGTGATGTCCAGGAACTGAAGCTGAAAACTGGACGGAGGCAGGAAAAAGGCACCTGGCTTTAAAAGAAAGAGTAAACCAGCTAAATGGGGGCGGGGGATGGTATGTGCCAGGCAGAAGAAAAAGTGCCTAGATTGCAGGGAGGCCTGGGAGATAGAAAACACGGATCCAGTGGCCAGTATTTCTTGAGTGATACTCCAAATATGTGGCTCTTTCTGCTACAAATACTAAAATAGCAAATGTTCGTGTTCTGCTAGAGCTCAGACACACACCTAAAATAAATCACAGGGTCTGCCTGTGATTGCCTGTTTGCATGAGGACGTGACACGTACTGCAAAGATCCTGGAAACAACATGCGGACACGAGACTTACGTTTGTGCGAGACTTTGCACCCGAGCTGGAATGACGGCAGGTGAGATCGGTTTGTGTTGCAGCAGCCAGGGAAGAAATGCCCGGTTGTCCTGAGAGTCCCACGTGGAGGGTCTTTCCAGACCATTCAGGGTTGCAGTTCTGCATCACTAAGAAACACCAAAAGTTGTTCAAAGGGACAGGCTGGAGTACCTAAAAGTACTCCACGGTGGATTTTACCGTGTCAGTGAATAGGAGGGAAACCTGCAGCTGTTTTCAGGGAGCGGTGAATTATTTGGGAGGAATATTGTTCATGTGGTGGGGATGGCAGCAGATGCTCTGTGTTCCCACGTTTCACTGGTGAACTCGATGGCCTGTGACATTTTGGCCAGTTCCCGTGGGCGCCACATATGAATATGTCCCTGACTTTGGGGAGTCGTCCTAAGAACAAGAAGTGAACAAAGAGGGGCTCTGGGCTGCGGGTCCCATGTCTCTCTCAGCCCTGGAAGACCAGGAGCTATAGTGGTGGGTTTCTTTGTGGGGAATAAGCCTGTGAACCATGAGAAGATGAATAAAGGGCTTTCTCTGAAGTAAGGGCTGGTGGTTGGAGAGATCCAGTCTCAAGGAAGCCCTGGGGTGGTTCTCTCCCTAGGAGCTAGGAAGGGATGCCAAAGGGACGGGGGTATCCTCTGCTCCTGGTTGCCTGATGCTGGGAGGATCTAAAGTGCTTAACACCCAGGAGTAGGTTGGTTGGATGGCAGAGCTGGGAGATGTGACTTATGAGGAAAAATTGAGGGAGCTGGGCTGATTTAGTCTGGAGAAGAGAAGACGGAGGGGGATTGAATAGCAGCCTTCACCTCCCTGCAGGGGGGCTGCAAAGAGGAGGGAGCTGGTGGGGGCAGATGGTGAACAAGGAGCAATGGGCTCAAGCTGCAGCAAGGGAAGCTGAAGTTGGAGATTAGGAAGAATTTTCTCACTAGGAGGGAGTAAAACATTGGGGCAGCTTACCCAGAGAGGTGGTGTCTCCATCCTTGGAGGTTTTGAAGCCCTGGGTAGACAAAGCCGTGGCTGGGATGATGTAGTTGGGGCTGGTGCTGCTTGGAGCAGGGGGATGGACTAGATGTGACCTCCTGAGCTCCCTTCCACCCTCATTGTCTGTGAGTCTATGATTTGGAAATCAAAGCAGCCTTGAGGAGGGGATGTGAAGAGACCTGTTGCTTGGACTGGCTCGTGAGTCTGCCCCAGCCGTGTCTGTCTGCGTGGTGATTTCCCTCTGTCGGAAGAGTAACTGCATTCTTGCAGCAAGCAGGATTTGTTTCTCTTCACCTGGTTTAATTCTCACTATTATTGCTCTTCTCTCAAACCCCCAGAACAAAAGAAAAGGGGCAAGATTCTGGATGTATTTTCAGTGTGTTACTACTTAATATTTCGTTGCTTCTAGTTACATTATTATTGCTGTCTGGGATGGTTTGGATAGCGAGGATCCTGCCTTAGGCAGGGGGTTGGACTAGATGTGACATCGGGAGGTCCCTTCCAGTCTGACTTCTCTGAGTTCAGTAGGGCTGAGTGGAGACATACCAAGGCTGATCGTTTTAGCAGCCGAGCGTGTAAAACTGATGTGGGGGACAGAGGACTCTTCAAGGAAGCACACGCGGAGGTGTGGGTGGGGGGTGGGCACAGAAGAAGTTTTTTTTATTTCATGCATACAAATGTCCTCCTGCTTCTGCAGCCCCGGGACACTAAACTGCAGTTCCATTAGTCCGAAGGAGCATGACTTGAGAGTTAGGGCGGTATCCTCTTCCCGTTACAAATATCAGCCCTGAAACAGCAATTAGGAACAGCCTTCACAAGCATGCGGGATGCTGAAGGCTTTGCATTCAGTAACACGATGAATCTCCTCTGAAACCCTCCCAGAGTTGGGAAGCGCTTGTGCCCTGCCAGAAACATAACACGGAGCATCTCCCAGCTTGTCAGCCTCCACTAAAGCCCCTCTACACCTTACAGGTATCGCACAATTAGCTGGTTAATTGTGCAGTTACCATAAGACCAGCTACACATGCAAAGTAGCTATCACAGGATAAAGAGCTCCAACCAGCTATAAAGTTAGACCTCGAATATGTGTACTAATTTCCGAGCTGGTTGCTATCTAGCTTGAGTTTGCATGTGTAGAAGGGGCTCCCTTGCAGCTGGGAGCCCCATCAACTAACAGGGCTCCCCACTGCAGGGGTGCACCATGCCCAGTGTGAAACCCCTGAGCCCCAGGGATCGAAGCAGCCTCTTTCCCCCACTCTGGGTGTGTGTGGGGTACCCCCACATCTGGGAGCCCCTCTATTGAGGGTGCTCTAGCTTTAGGAACTTGCTTCTTGCTGGTGCAGGGGTGGGCTTGGGCTCAGGTTCCCCTTGCTTCGGTAATAAGGTGTGATGGGATCTAATGCATGGGATTAGGCTGAGAGCAAATTCTCTTCCTGCTTGCATGGCTGCACATGCACAGATGCTGCAGGCCGAAGTTTGTATGGTCCGTCTATCACCGCAGCTTGCTGGCACGCTAAGACAATGACCTTGGACTACCATGTGTAACCTGGTGATGCCACCCATGATTTTGCAGCAGGCCTCCAGAATACATGGGTGATTGCTCTATCTTAGTGCTTGCATAAATCTGAATTAACGAGCGTACGTACACGGAGGCATCTATAGATGTCCTCAGTCCACGCAAGAGCAAAAAGTCCCTTTTTACATGTAGGCAGCTGGACTTGGAGTCGGTGTCAGACTCTCTAGTCTGATGCACGTCCAACGGGATGACTTCTTCACCTGGACTTCCTCCCCTCTCCCCTAAGCCTCCAGCTACTTGCAGCACAGCAGGAGTTTCCTCTAGCCTTTCCACTTCTGTTGCTTAAAATGAGCAGATTAATTTAGTCTTTAACATGTATTTTTACTGAGTTTCTTAGGGCTCAGACAGTTCCACCAATTACTTTTAGCTTCGGGAGGCATCTTCCAGTTTAATTAAAGAAAACAACCGCAGCAAAACCACCCGACGCCACCTGACATAGGAGAGCGCCAGCCGGGCTGGGATGCAGCAGGAACGTCCCGTTCAGCAGAACAAGACGAGTTGTCTAACTCCCGATGAGGACGGCGTCTGCGGTACGTTTTTCGTGGTCTCCGTCGAGCGATGAGCAGACATGCTGTTGGATGCTCTCTTCGCCCCGTCTGAGTTTTAGCTCTCCACATTTGTGACATCTAATTATGCAGGTTTCCTGCAGAGGAGTTTCACTTGAAAAGCACTTTGTTTTATACCGTGCCCCAGGGAACAGCTTTGATATAAATGCTGCTTGTGACTGACACTGCCTCTCCTGCGCTCGTTCCCTTCCCTTACAAGCTTGTTTGACCCTGCCTTTGCATAGGGATGTCCTGTGCCATTTGGCCGAGTTCCTGCACCATTGACGGGCACCAAAAGTGACCCCCCGCCCCGAGCTGGGCATGTTCCCGTGGGCTGGGGCAGCAGCACCCATCCATCTCTCACAGAAAGGTACTGGGCAAAGGTCCTGGCTGGTGAGGGGCTGGTGCGGCACGGCGGGGGACAGCATGGGTGGGCGCTGCTGATGTGGGGCTCTGCTTCTGATGTTTCATTTTTGTGGCTAAGTCACCTAAAAGTCAGCCGTGCACCGGGGAGCGGGATGGCTCACTGCTGCCGCGAGGGGCTCCGGCCGCATGGGCTGGGATGGTCGTGCCACGGGCTTGTTTGCTGATCTTAGGGGACTGCCATGGGCTGCAGGGAGCTGGAGGGAAAGGCTTCCCACCAGCACCGGTGCCCCGGCCCTAACGCATCCTTGCCTGAGGTTGTCTGTCTGTCTTCTTAGGTTTAGGCAGAGGTAGGGGATTGCCTCTCCTCTTGAGCCCAGTTGAGGCCAGCTCTTGCAGAGCAGAGCCAGATAAACCCTCGTCCCTGTATACCCATTTTCCCACCCCAACCCAGCTCGAGGGAAGCGGGGCTGAAAGCAGAGGTGGAAGGGATCCCCCTGTTCCTTCCCCCACGCTGCTGCTCTGTTCTGCGGTCTGATTTCAGTGGCCAAATAAATCCCCCTAGAAAACCAGGAGAGGCCAGACCACCCTGGCATATGGCCAGCATCCGAGCCCTCAAAGGAGGATGCCTGCATCCTGGCCGTCATCAGGCCCATTTCCTCCTTGGGCACCGCTTGCAGGTCGCCCGGTGCCCAGAGGCAGAGGCATTTACGTCTGCTCCAGGACTGCCGGCCATTGCTGCTGTCTCTGGATAGTGTCACCCACGCCGATGTTCAGCCCTTCTGTGGATCCTGCTTATCTTGGGAGACCAAGTTTGCTGTCCTGAGGATGGCACAAGGACTCCTCTCGGCAGGAGCGCGGGCACACTGGCCATCCTCTGCGAAGACATTGGAGCACCTCGCTCTTTTGCTCGGTATCACGTGCAGCTCCCTCTTGCTCCAGGCGCAGTTAATTTCTTTTACCCTCATCCCCAGTTTCCTCCTCCTGCCCCATCAGAAAGCATCCATCAAAGGCCCCTGCTATCTATGTGCTTGTGCCTTTCTCAGCTGCAAAGATTTGGTCACTGCTACCCCTGAGCCTCCTTTCCTTTGCTCTTCTCTCATCATCGTTCCTCCAGGGTCCTTGTGTGCCGAGGTGGTCGTATGGGCTTTCCACACTGTGGGGTGGTGTGTTGCATGGTGGGAATCTCAGAGTTACCAAAGAAAAGCTTTTTTGCATCCAAAAAATGCCAGTATCGGAGCCTGTGAGTGCAGGGAGCTCGGAGATCAAGACAGAAGGGGAGTACGGTCGTGCTGCCGTGCAGACCCACCTGTCCCCGGGGTGCACCCGTCTCTATCTGCAGCCCTGTTTTCCCCATGAATCACCAGGATATACGTGCTGTGGGCAGCAGGGGAAAGGAGGCTGGTTGTGATGCTAATAGAAGAAATAAAGTCCAGAGAGTCAAAGATGCTAAAATGGGATTGTGAGTACTCAGACCTTGGCCTGCTCAGTCCTCCGTTAAATCCCCCTTTAACCTTCCCTTAAGAATATAGAGGAAAAAGATGGAGAAAGAGTTAAGGTAAGACTCTTTGGGTAGATGTGATTGCTTTTATTAAAACAAATAGATAGTTGGAAAAAACGTTCTTTGCAAGCTTTTGGGCACAAACACGCTTCATCAGGCACTGGGAGACTCTGTGGTTGTATTTGAAATATAAAATGCTGGGTGAGGCTTCTCTTTTGCAGCCAGCAGGACATTTTTTATGAGGCAAACCCTGAGGGGGACAGCTTTTTAGCTCATGTGAGTGAAGGGATAAACTGCTTTTTTGGAGGAGGAGAGAGCGGGTTGGTTGCGACAGGAGCTGCTGCCGTTGCTTCTGCCGCGGGAGTCCCTCCCCGCTTCCTTGAAGATGAAACACGAACGAACGCAGAGACAAAGAGGAGAGAAAAAAGCCACAGAGAGAGAAATGTAGACTTGCTGCACCCTGCTGCTGGCCCCGACTTCCAGCCTTGCCCTTGGAGAAAGACAGCCCCGGCGCTGGTGCTATCGGCCGCTCCAAGACGCTGGCAGGCCGCTCAAGGCACTGTGTGCAGCTTCCTTTCGAGTCCAAGGCTTGCAGCAGTGCCACAAAAGGTGCAGGATTGCCAGACTCTTCTTAAACAGGGAGCAGGAAGAGAGGAAAAAAGAGAAATAAAATGAGGAGAAAATAGGGCAGGCTAGGCGGGGGTGAGAAGAGGATGTCTGGCAGCACAGGGGCTGAAGTACAGGTGCCCAGGCCCACCCTGCTGTACTAGTTACCAGTTCACTGCTCTAAACAGCTGTGAGATGTAGTGATCACCAGGTTCAATTAAACACAGGCAAGCAATGATAAGAACTAATAATAAACGTTACAGTGGAGCAGTAGGCCACCTCTGCAGCCCTTTGTCTGGCTCTTAACTGGCTTAACTGAGGAACCATCTCCAAATTCCCAACTTTTGTAGTTTTCTAAGGAAAGGAGTACCTTTAAACTATAACTTCTGTCACGACCTGAAGAAGCTCTCATGCATCCCACAGCACAGCACCACTCCCTGGACCGACTGCTAGGGCGGCTCTTTAGGAAGTCATTATTTCCATCCTCTTCCTGGGATGCTTTCTTGCTGCTCCACTGTCTGTCACCAATGTTTCTTTATAAGCAGGACCAATTCCTCCCGCAATGGGAGCTCTGCAAGCCCGGGAGCTTGTGGTAGCTCAGCTATCTGCACTGCGCTGACTCCCTTCCCTGCAGCACCAGCTTTATTTTCCTGCGAGCAGCGAGTGGAGGCAGACCTCAAAGTCTTAAAGTCTTTTCTGGTGCTTGAGGGCAGGAGCAGATCCGGAGGGCGGCAGAGGTGTGGTCGCATCTCCCCTTTGGCTGTGTTGTGTGCAAGCTCTTGGCACGGGGTCTGGCTGGGGCCCGGGGATAAACGCTGTCACTGCCACGTGTCTCCTCCTTTCTCCTGCTGCTGCACTGAGCGGGGAGGGAGAGGGTGGACAGCCGCAAAGCTCGCAGCTCCTGGGCTCTGCAGCTACACAAAAGCAGGGACTTTGTCCAGATCCTGCCCGGATCAGCTGGTGAGCTCAGAGCTCGCTGCTCATGGGGAGCTCAGGTCTCGCTGCACAAGTGTGGCATGGCCAAAGCTGGGGGGCCGCGTCCCCCTAGCCCCATGCTTGGCTCCACTGCTGTCACTGTGTCTTTCTGTATTGTCTGTGTGGCTTTCCTCGGCCTTGTCCCAGGGTGATGGTTACTATTGGGTTGAAAGGCAACTAATGCTGTATTATGTGTGTGTGTTTGGGGTGGCAGTGTGACCGTGTGCGTGTATAATCACAGAATCACAGACAACGAGGGTGGAAGGGATCTCAGGAGGTCACATCTAGTCCAACCCCCTGCTCCAAGCAGGACCAGCCCCAACTACATCATCCCAGACAAGGCTTTGTAGAGCCGGGTCTTAAACACCTCCAAGGACGGAGACTGCACCACCTCTCTGGGGATCCTGTTCCAGTGTTTTACTACCCTCTCCATGAGAGAGTTGTTCCTAATATCCAACCTCAACTTCCCTTGCTGCAGCTTGAGCCCATTGCTCCTTGTCCTGTCACCTGCCCCCACTGAGACCAGCCCAGCTCCATCCTCTTTGCAGCCCCCCTGCAGGGAGGTGAAGGCTGCTATTCAATCCCCCTCCGTCTTCCCTTCTCCAGACCAAATCAGTCCAGTTCCCTCAGCCTCTCCTCACCAGTTATCTCCCCCAGCCCCCCAACCATTTTTATTGCCTTCGCTGGACTCTCTCCAATGTGTCCACATCCTTTCTGTCATGGGGGGCCCACAGCTGGACACAGGACTCCAGATGTGGCCTCCCCAGTGCTGAATAGAGGGGAAGAACCACTGCCTCGATCTACTGGCAATTCTCCTACCAATGCAGCCCAGGATGCCGGTAGCCTTCTTGGCACCAAGGGCATACTGCTGGCTCCTGTTCAGCTCCTTGTCCCCTGTCACCCCCAGGTCTTTTTCTGCAGAGAAAATATAGACCTATATCTGACTAAAAACATTGCAAACAATGTTTTACTAAATATACAGGCTATGTCTTTTCTGAGAAATATTTTCTATTTCTTTATTGACAGCACCTGGTAATAGAATAATTAAGAAAAATAAGTTTCCATTTCTCCAAAAAGGAAACGTGATACACTCTTGGCAGGATCCTGGTTTTGCACGGTGTCAATTTAATTTGCTGATTACTTGTATTTAAGTGAGTCTCACATCTGATGCACAGTGAAGTGTTTTCAAGTGTAATTAAGTTTCATACAGCATCGTTTTTGAGACATGCTGGCTCCTATTCCCACTTCGCTTGTGTAACCGCAAAAAGTAGCATCTGACCCACTTGCTGCAAGTTAAGCTTTGAGGCAAAGCAGAAGCATGTGGTCGGGGGGCACTAAACATTCACAGTTTGTTATGAAGGGCTTTATTTTTGAAGGCCTTTTAAAGGATCACATTCTGGGGAAGTATTGCCTCATCCAGTGAATATATCCTTAAGCTAGCAATATGTGCCATGCCCATACTCCACAAAACGGCTTGGGAAAATGCACGAAATAAATGTTATGAAAGCAATATGATTAAATTTTCTGACAGTGTGTTCAGAAACGCATGAAATGAATGAGAAATGTTCATTGTTTTGGTATCTGTGCCAGGTTGCTGGGGACAAAGAAAAAAGATTTTCTGAAATTAAAATAATTTTTCAATACGTTAGATAAATATCACCTCTCCTGGAGAGGTGTTTGAGCAGGCAGGAGAAATATTTCAATAAAGAAGTGGAAAGCTTAATGAAATGTTTATATGGGGAAACTAGCTACAGGTAGGCACGCTGGAGGGGGATGAGAGACCCTGTGCTATGTTCAGGTGCTAAACCCGGCATCCTCCATGTGCTGCATTGTCCCGCTGACAATGAGTTGCTGCTGTACTGGCCAGATTTCCAATTGCTCAAGTTTTCTGCTGGACTGAAATGCTCTTTTAACTCTATTGCCATTTACCCATTATGGTTTACTCCATGCCTTCCCGGGACCCATGTTGCCCAGTGGCATGCAACCTTCTGGGACGTTAACAAAGTTTTTTAAAGGAGCATCCATGCTCTCTCTAGGGTTTTAGCTCCTTTACTCGTAGTGTTAGGGCTTTTTTGGCTAAGTAGCTTGTCTTCTTGAAATCTGGTTACTCCTCTTAGAGCCACAGTGCATGTGTGCGCCTGGCACCGGGCACGTCCTGAGCTGTGAACGGCACAATGGTGCATTGCACTGACTGGCAGCACCTTGCATGGGACAGGCAGGAGATAATCCCCGACAAGCACCGTGCCACTTCTCCAAATCGCAAAGGGGAAAGGGTTGTTTGGCCTTCACCAGAGCACTGACTCTCCTCTATCCAGACTGCAAGCTAAGCATACCCTCTGTTTTCTCCGCGTTGGACCAAACCACAACTCTCAGTCCAGATAGACCTAAGCTTTGGGCTGTTTAAAATCTGAAACGGAGTTAATGTGGCTTGAGCCTGTCTCTGATCATAGTTGTAGCCTGCTATTCAGTGCATGTGGGTAAAATTTAGGTCTTCAAGGTCTTGCCATCTGCTAAAGGAATGGGCTTAGTCACGACGGCATTTATATGTATCGGAAAACTACAGCATATGGGAGTAAAGCTCTTGAGTTTTCTAACCAAAAATGTTGCTGAGCAGGCTGTTGCTTTATACTAAATATTTCTTACTGTGCTGCAGGCTTTATATCCCATAGATAGCCAGGCAAACCCCAAACCTCGAGCACTCTAACGTAAGTAATTTAGGATGGAGCCCAATATTTCATGTATGATGTTGCATTTTGTATAATTTGTTTAAAAAAAAAATCCACCAAAAGCAGTGCAGTAGCTCTTTTTAATTTCCCCAAGGAATAAGTTAAAGAAAAGATAACGTCTCATTTTTTTTTTATTCTTGCCATTGATGGGTACTAAACAAATGATTGTGTGACCATTTCTGTACAGCAGGAGAAAGAGAAATGAAATTATTGCGAGAAATCAGTTGTAAAAACTGAAAGAAATGCTTCTTGGGAAGAAAGACTGGGCTGGGGCTCAGGGGAGATCTCTCTCGTTCCCTCTCACTCTTGGAGTTTTGTCGCTGTCCATCACCACGGTATTGAGCCCCTTCCTTGCAAAGTCAAGCCACAGAGAAGTCTGTCTGTGGAGTGTCACTTCCTTAGGGCAGTGAGGTATCCTCAAGGAGGAAGGCATTGTAGCACTTCCCAGGGAGCATCCGACTTTGGACCGTATCGTATGCAAAGATGGTCTCAACAGACAACTTGTCCCCAGCTCACACATTCATTCAGCTGGGACTGATCCTGGCATTGCCTTAAACTGGCCTCACAACCTGACTGGGAGCTAGCAGAGAGCCTTGAGCACAGGCCTGGTGTGCTTAGGGAGCCTACACCGCGGAGAAGACTGGCATCTGCATCCTGGACCAGATGGAGCGCAGTGAGATGCAGCGGTCCAGCCAGGAGGGAGCATGGGGAGGGTCTCACCTGGGAGGAAAAGGCAAAAGTTCTTCACAAGATGGAGGTGGAAGAAGGTATTTTCTATTTTCAAGCTCACCTGAGCTTGATGCAAAACCGGATGAGACCCCGAGCCTTTGTGCCACTTGGACGGGTGTAGCTGCTTGATGGGAAATGAAGACAGCCCCTCTTAGCTGGCTCTTTTGAGCTGCTTCTCCGTCCTACCAGCATCACACTCGCCTGGCTTAGATGTCGTTTGAGCTTTCTGCTCTTCATCTACAAGCTGATTCTCTGCAGACGGTCGGACAGGACATTTCAGCAGTGGTATTGGTCATGTCCACCTGCACACGAGGCGTGTGTGGATGCAGCACCCGAAGAAAGTCCCTGTGTTGCGGGTCCGTCCCCTGCTGCGACTGGCAGCCTGGTCGTGCAATCCCCTCCAAGAGCTGACCGCATAGCTCAGACCTTGCTCTTCCAGCTGGGAGGCTGGTCCAGACCTCACTCCTCCACAGGTTAGAAACCTACATCCAAACCCCGGAGTGAATTTATTCCTGGCCCATTGGTATGCACCTTTTCAGGGCTTCTTGAGTCCTCCTGCATGCTGCGACAAGCTCCATTCTGGACTGGGATGCATAACACAGTTTGGTTAGCAGTGGAGTTTCTTCTCCCCATCTGCTCCCTACACTGCCGAGGTTCACACACTATATGGCGCTCAGTGCTGGAGTCTGGCGTCTGGGTTGATTGGGGAGCTTGCGACAAAGAATAGCTCAGCTGTCTGTGATGCGCCCCATCGATGACGGGCAGAGCGGGAGAAGGGATATTCCCCCTCTTTTCCAGCAGCAGCGCAGCTCTGTGAATGCTGTTGGTGCAACCCCTGGGGAGATTGAGTGCTGTTTGCACCCCAGCGCTGCAAGTCTGCCCGCGTGCTTGCTGTACCGCACTTGGTACGACTGTGGGTGGGTCATTATGCGTGGGGTGACTTCACTCCTGCTGATGAAATGAGGATAAGCATCCTCCCCCGTCTTGTCTATTTGTATTGCAAACATTTCAAAGGGGGTCTGCTTCTCTTGTGGCACGTACAGCAAACAGCGCAGTGGGGCGATAGCTCGATGCAATACTTGTCATATTAGTGGCTCATCCGTATCCTACATGTACTGGTGATGTTATTCTCTGGGGGTGTAGGAAGCCACTCCTGAAATTCATGTTGGCACAGAAGGATGATCCAGGCATTGGGGAGTAGATTGAAGCTTGCAGTGTGCCTTTGTGCTGGTATTGCTCACATTAGTGAACATTGTGCTTGGTGCTGGGTACCAGATGATGGGTTCCCATATAAGCTGCTTAAGGAAGATGGGGTTAACAAGAAGGAAAAGTACTGAAAAAGTTTCTAAGATATGCACATTTTGCATTTTTCCTCTTACCTTAGCCCTTGTTTTAGCCGGTGCTGCCTGGTGAGCTGAGCTCTTCCTGTCTGATTTATTTGAGGGAGCTCTTAGGAAATAACTGATAAATCGGTGACATTTTTATGGTCCAGTCCAAATCCTGCAGTCAGAATGAATATGAATTTATGATTCCTTCCTTAATGACTTGGAACTGGATAGTCCACTGCACAGACTAGTCAACTTCCTTTTACTTTTCCAATTACTGCTCATAATGAGAAACCTTAAATCTTTGTTCATTAATGAGGGAAAGCCCCCAACTGCCCACAAAAGGAAGTACACGAGAGCTGCAGCTGCAATTCCTGTATCTTTGCTGGTCACCTCATTTCTCTTCGTTAAGCAAAGAAGAGCCCGTGATGGTGAAACCAGGGCTTGCTTTTTCCACACTCAAGTTTTACAAGTTAATGAACACTTCTTTTCCGGAAGATGGTTGCATCAAATATAATATGTTTGCAGGCTCCACTAGGGCAATTTACACAAAGACAACAGGGGATATGGAGCGTCAGCTCGGCTTCAGTACACTTAGCACGGAGCAGGCATGTTTTCGGCAAATCTGTCGCAGTTTGGAAAACCATCTGCTCTCAAAAACGATCACCCTGAAATGTCACCCAAGAGAAGACCGTCATCTGGAGGGCCTCCCACAGCAGGATGGGTAGAAGGGGGGCTATGATATGATTTAACCATAATGCCAGTAGCTAGGTGTCTTCTGCATTGCGGAGAGCAGCGTGGCCTGCAGGCAGGTGGACCTGAGCAAAGAAGGGTACACGCCTGTCGGCACCACCAAATCACTCGTCTCGCTTATGGTTCAAGTGTGGAACTTGTCTCCCTCGATAAACAGCCCCATTCCTGCCTCTCTGAGCAACACACTCCTTTCCGACAACTGCCGTGCCAAGCTGGCCAGGACCCCTCTGTGCAAGGCAGCCCTAGCTTCCTCCAGGTGTCCTTGGAGGATCTACCTGCCTGCAAGAGGGTGGGCAATGGGCATGGCTGTAGACTTTCCACCCACAGACCCAGCACTGCCCGGGTGCAGGATCCAGCTCCAAACCCACCCTAAGTTTGCTGAGAGCATGTCGGCTTTGCAGCTTTTGGGCTAGAGACTGGCTTGCTGTGACAGCGTGGCACCGGTCTGGTAGGTAAAGGCAGCCTCGCTGGCTGCTACCAAAACAGCCGACATCCAGCGGTGCAAGGACTAAGGAGCTGTCATGAAGGCAAAGATACTTGGGTTGCATGCAGCCCTCTGGCAAAACAGCCAGCACCCAGCAGTGCAAGGACTAAGGAGCTGCTGTGGGTTGCACGCAGCCCTCTGGCAGGCCCCCACACCTCAGCCCCTGCTCGTGGAGAGCCCTGGGTTGGGCACGACTGCTCCCAGCAGGTGCTTGGCGGGAGGGAGATGCCCATGGCTGGTTCCAAGGATGCCCATGCATTTCTGGGCTGGTCAATGCCAGCAGGGATCTGATGCAGAGAAACATCAGGGCAGGAGTGGCTCCTTGAGGGCTGAACAGAGTTTGGGGCCTCTCTATTGCCACATCCTTGCAGCTCAGCAAGGTAATTACTCGATGCACTCGTCAGGGAAGCCCCTGGAGCCTTTCTGTGCAGTGGCATCTTTCTAACACAGTGCCAGGTCCTGGAGACAGCAGCAAACAGCTTGATCTTCCCGAAGGCCAGGCACAAACATTATATGTGTGATCAGAAACTAGTTTAACCCATAACAGAATAGGCGTTCAGCACACAAAACCAGTCTATGCCTGGAACAGAACAGAAGCTGAGACCACACAGCCTGGTTTTAGCTGGTGGAGCCCAGTTTAAGATATAACCCACCCCCTGCAAAGGGTGAACGCGTTTTGTGTTTGCTACCGAGCTAAATGACGCTGCTTACAGAAACCCGCACAACTTAGATCGATTCTGCCTTGGGCTTTTTAATGCATGGAGCTAGCCAAAGAGAAGAGGATTGTTTGGAGGGCAGTGCCCGGCACTCAAATCTCGACCTAGAGGCTTTCAGTCATTGCTCTTATTTCTCAAACATTTGCCATGAACAGAAATAAGTGTGGCAGGAACCTGCGCTGACTGCTGTCCTGGCAGAGAGATCGTCCCTGGTGGCTTCCCGTTCTTGTGCTGTGCTGCCACAGAGCAAACATAACGAGCAGCATCTGCTTGGCCTCTTCAGTGTCCTACATTTTCACTGCCCCTCTCCTGTTGAGTGGAGCCTGTTGCACCAGCATGGGTGGCACCCATCCCAACGCTGATGCAGGTGTCACCAGCTGATGAAACATGCCTCCTGGACTCCCTGGAAGAGGGCAGTTCTACCATGCCTTTTAATTAGGGCAGTTAGAGACAGCAGACTGGCTTGGATAACGTAAGACATGACTTGTGGTCATGCCGAGGACTCAAGTGGGTAAGAGTCTGGAAAACTTTACAAGAGAATCCATGCTTCTCTCCTGTGTGAACCTGTATTTCCTGGGAGCGAACGTACTGAAGTACCCAGATGTGTCAAGTGAATATGACCATCCGGGACCTGATCTGGCCCCATCGTTTTATCTTCCCAGGTGGGCATGAAAACACTAGGGGAATCCAGCAGTCGGAAGAGATGCTGCATTTTGCCAACCCCTGGTATAAATGACATCAAGCTTGGCTTGTTGCACCCCAAATGCACCCCAGATATCAAGGCAAGTGGAGTGAGCATGTAGATGGTAGAGTGGCTATGGGAGTGGATCCCGAAACAGAAAGGGGCTTCCAGAGCAGTGTAAAGTAGCTCCTGCTTCTCACTGTGGGGTCCCCGGATGACCGAGTGCAGTCCACAGAGGTCCGTGCAGGCTGCAGCGGTGTGAGCTGGGCCTTCTCGTTCCAGGGTTTGTGGCACCAAGGCACCAAGCAGCCCATTCTCCTTCCTCATCCCCGTCTCAGCTCTGTGTGCTTGGTGCATTCGCATTCCCTTCTTGCTTCGAGGGCAGGGCTGACGTGGAGGGTGGCAGGGAGAGGGGCTCCCTGAAATCTCAGCCCGCGCACCAGGGAAGGGCAAGGGTGTCAGACCCCACCAGAGCAGCTAGGCTGTCTGGGTGGGGCTCTCTGGAGAGGGATGGGCACCTTGGTCCCAGGGCATGGGACAGCACAGAGACTTGCACACACCGAGGAGCAGAGACACTCAGCTCCTAGCTCCCAGGAAGGGGGAAGGGAAAGGAGAGGTGCAAGCGGGATACAGGGGGTCGGAATGACCTCAGAAGACCCCTGCATACAAGCCCCTAGCTGACCCTTGATAATACCTCTGGACCTTAGGGGAGGCTTGCATTTCTGGTGGGAGGTGCGGAGAGAGCAGCATATTGCTTTTCAGGAGAGAAAATGGTATATATTCCCTGCTAGAGCATGTAGAAGAACACTTCTGTCATTGCAAGTAGATTTGTTTTTCACCAGAGTATTGATATATCATCCTCGACTGCGAGGGATTGCCGATATATCTGTGCTATTTCCTTCCAAGCTCCAGGCAGTTGTTAAGAGACATAAGTTTATTTGTTATGACTATGATGATACTCAACGTTTTTTTTAATGACGCCTACAAAAGGCTTTAGGAAAAATGAAGATGAGAAGAGGGAAAGTATATTGGACTCTGATGCAAATCTCAGTCCTTCAAGATTTCTAATATTGTGTTCTCTTCTGAAAGGAAATCATGATTAAGTGTCTCGGTGCCTTCTAAGACTTGCTCTGGTTTGTAATGAGCCTGAATCTTGCTCCGTTCTTCGTGTGTGGTTTTCTTTTTACAGCTGCAGGCGAGTGCCGTTCGGCTTGGCCGTCGCTTCCTTCTCCTGCGTTCAAAGTGAAAATGTGCATCCCTGACTCAATCCAGACCTGGCGTAAGTGGGGCAACGGCACTGACACCACGGGAGTTGGACCAAGAATGAATTGCATCCGTTGCATCTAATTACCACTCTCCCCCAGCTGGAGACTCGCTCTCCCAGGTCTTGCTAGGTGAATAATCTGGGCGTAAGAGTCCGTAATGAGCTCGTGTTCACATTTGTAGCTGGTAAACAGCAAGGGAGCCAACACGAGTAGGTCAGCCGGTAGACAAGATTTGTGGGCATTGAGGGCTGCCATTCTCCTGCGCTGGAAGCAGAGCCTCCTAGGGCGATTGCTGTATTTTTCGACGATGATCTCTTCCGTATTTTTGACGAGGCCGCGTCCTGTGGGTGCTGGGAGAGTCCGTGTGTGCAGACGGGGTTGCATTACGAGAGAGGAGAAAGAAAGCAGCCGGGCCTTTACACGTCAAGGATACAGGAGGGAGCAAACGAGTCCTTTCAGGCCTTTGCTTTTCAGACCCTTTTCCCCCTCCATAAGACATGGCTCCGAATTTAACAGGTTGTTCAAACCCTTTTGTTAACGGGTCTGGTTGGGTCTCTCCGAGAGAGAGGAAGGAAGGCCTCGTGGTTAAGGCATATCGCTCTCTTCTGAGGTCGGTTCCGGCTCTGCCAAGCACGCCCCATGTCATTGCACGTCCCTGTGCTTTAGGTCCTCAGCTGCACAATGCGCATCGCTTTTCTTCCCACATCGTCTGTCGTGCCTGCAGGCTCCTCGGGGCCAGGACTGATTCCTGCCATCATGGCGTGCAGCGCATAGCACAGCGGGCTCCCGCCGCAGCCAGGTCGTCTGTAAGGCAAACTGCTAACAGAATAGGGATTTGCACAGCCAGGAGCCAGTCTGAGCTGCCGGCACGGGGATCTGGACGGCCAGCTTGGCGTACGTGTCCGAACGCTGGCAGCTCAACGTTCAGGTGGGGATAAGGACGCTTAACGCCAGATGCATCAATGCTCCACTAAAGCTTCACTCCACTTTGCTCCGATGCACCTCCTTCTGCTAGCCGCTGATGATCTCTGCCACTGCTATTGCCTTGTCCCCACTGCCTTTTCTCCTGATCTCTGCCACTGTTATTGCCTTGTCCCCACTGCCTTTTCTCCTGATCTCTGCCACTGTTATTGCTTATCCCCACTGCCTTTTCTCCTGATCTCTGCCACTGCTATTGCCTTGTCCCCACTGCCTTTTCTCCTGATCTCTGCCACTGTTATTGCCTTGTCCCCACTGCCTTTTCTCCTGATCTCTGCCACTGTTATTGCTTATCCCCACTGCATTTTCTCCTGATCTCTGCCACTGCTATTGCCTTGTCCCCACTGCCTTTTCTCCTGATCTCTGCCACTGTTATTGCCTTGTCCCCACTGCCTTTTCTCCTGATCTCTGCCACTGTTATTGCTTATCCCCACTGCATTTTCTCCTGATCTCTGCCACTGCTATTGCCTTGTCTCCACTGCCTTTTCTCCTGATCTCTGCCACTGCTATTGCCTTGTCCCCACTGCCTTTTCTCCTGATCTCTGCCACTGTTATTGCTTATCCCCACTGCCTTTTCTCCTGATCTCTGCCACTGCTATTGCCTTGTCTCCACTGCCTTTTCTCCTGATCTCTGCCACTGCTATTGCCTTGTCCCCACTGCCTTTTCTCCTGATCTCTGCCACTGCTATTGCCTTGTCTCCACTGCCTTTTCTCCTGATCTCTGCTTCTGCTATTGCCTTGTCCCCACTGCCTTTTCTCCTGATCTCTGTCACTGTTATTGCCTTATCGCCCCCTGCCTTTTCTCCTGATCTCTGGCACTGCTGCGATGGTGCCATTTGATTCCCAGCTCCAGTGAAGCCCCTGGGAAGAAGAGCTCTTCCTCCTGACGTGGAACCATCTGCCCCGTCCAATGGCCCTTGTGGTAGGTGCTCTAGCATCCCCTTTTTAAATGATGCTTTGCACCATAGCACCATCCTTTGCTGGAGGCTTTCTGAACATTTTACACTCATCAGATATATTCATGACAAATAGTCCTGTAAGGTATTTATCACTAGCTGCAGTTTATGCTTGCATACATGGAAGCAAATATTTGTGGGGCCAGGTGGTGGTTCTCATACAGTTACACATAGCAATAGGACTTAATGGGGAAACTTCACCAGTGTTAATAGCCCAATCTTTACTGCTGTGGCAGTGAATTCTGTAAAGCACTTAAATGTCATCCACTTGCATTGAGATGCAAGCACACGGTCAAGGTTATGCATGCACTTGTGTGCTCTTCTAAATCAGGGCCTTGCCAAGATCCTTTCTGCAAAGCCAGGTAGAAAGCCAGCTTGCATGGGTCATTGGACTGAGTTTTGCTTGCAAATGATTCTTCCTCTTTCTACAATTCAGGGTGTGGGAAATGTATGCATGAGATTTCCAAAATTGCTCAGGTGGCAGGAGAATGAACCTGGTTTACCAAAATGGTTCAATTTGTTCAGATGTATTCGGGAAACCTCTGGCTGGGATGTGCACAGGCAGACACACAAATCCCTTATCTTTGCAGAAAGGCCTGCTTCATTTATGCTGGGGTACATTTTTTTAGCAAAATATACAGGTAACAAGCTGTAAAAACTTGAGCGGGTTCATTCCTTCCAGCGCAGCGCTTAAACATTTTGGAAGAAAAGCCTAATTTGCAAAGTTACATTGACATTGTAATTGTTGCATATTTAATAAACCATAGCTCCTGTAACTGAAAAGTGGAGGTTTTCATGGAATGCTACCCTTTTCATTACTGCATACATCTTCGATTTAATTTGGCATGGGACACATCAACCTTGGCTTTTGGAGACAAGGTTAGAGTCTGCAGAGCATGAAAATGAGCTCTTCTAAACACTATTTTTTTCATTTGCTAAACTATCAGCTCCAGCTTTCGAAAGAACACAAGGAACAAGAGTTATCTTTTCCTTGGCTTGACAGAAAATTATTGAAGGAGATGCAAATATTTCCTGCTTTAAAAGTGCTGCATTTTCTCTTCAGAATACAGATAAAACAATTTTGGTCACGAAGGAAAATGGTATCTACTATAGATATACTGTGCTGTATGCTTTGAATTGTTCTGTTATTCTAGACAGCATACAGCAGCTGTCTGTTCCTCTCTGAAAAATTGTGATTGTCTAATTATTGCCTAATTATTGTTAAAAAGAAACATTATTTTTATTTCACAATTTCCCAGGAAGGTGAACTGCCACTGTTGTCAGATCCTTTCTCTGTATACCGCTGCTTGCTTTCAAGCTGTGTTTAAGCTCTTTGCACCTAGGCACAATTAGGTTCCTTTCAGCAATCACTCACCACTTCCAGCTAGTATTTTAATGTTTAATATTCCTTAAAACCCTTCTCTTTTGTTCATTGCCTCTCATCTGTTGCATTCCCTGCTCTTGCTCTGTTTAACAGGAGATGGCTGGCCTAGCGAGCTGTACCTGCAGCAGATTAACCCCTTAGTTGTTACTGGCGGCAGATGTGATCTCTTTTCTTAGGTCAACTGAATAGTTGGAAAAAATGTTCTTTGCCAACTTTTGGGCACAAACGCCCTTCTTCAGGTATAGGGAGACTGCTGTAGGGAGTGACGATCATTTGTTGGGCCGTCTCACTTTTCTTTAGGGTTTGCATCTTGCTGTTGGGAGAGCTGCCAAAGCACCGGAGCTTGTCGAGCAGGGGGTGGATGCTGGACTGCCAGCAGGGCAGCTGTGCAGCTGAGAAGGAAAGGCCTGTTCATGCCCTGGTGAAATGGGAAAATGCCCATTGGGGTCAGGTCCCAAAGTAAGCGTGATCCTTCAGGAAGGGCTCTGCAGGCATGGTGCACATGTGCAGTGTGGGAGGAGGTGTGGGAGGGATGCACGCCCATGTCCCACTGCTCCATGTGTGCGACTTGTCCCTGACCCATAGGGGATGTGCATTTGCTTACAGTCTCTGTTTAACGATGCGTCGTTCATTCACAGCAGATTAAGCTGATTTCTTGATTGAGAGAGGAAAGGAAAAGAGGTTTTTTCCCACCCCCCAAGAAAAAACGAATTGCAAAAAGATTGGATTGGAAACAAAAAGCTTTGGAAGCTGGAAAGCAAATAAAGCACTCCTCTTGGCATGCTGGGCCCACCCCTCCATCTGGTGACGGGGCTGATGTAGATAAGAAACTGTTGAGCTGGATAATTTAATTGAAAAGCAGATGATGCTGTCTTTCCTACTGACTAGGTACTGACTAGGGCATATTTGAACTTCTCATTACCATAGGCAGAAAATGTATTGAAGGATGCAATTAAGGTTCTGAACCTCAAGTGCAATTAAGTTCTTGTGCGCAGCACCATAACTTTAGTCCAAGCCTCCCAAACTTTTAACATTACCCTAGCGAACAGCCTGCAACTTTTAATGGGAGCAGAGAGGAGCGGACAGGGGAGGCATCAATTTTGGGAGAGGGAAACCGGAGAGCTATGGCAAAACAGTTGCTTTCCTACATATAAGTTTACTCCATTTGCTCTTAATGAAGCATGACCACGTGGTGCCCATTTCTGCATTAGATTCAACTTTCCCCGTGTGTCCAGACAACCCCCTTCTCCTAAAGATACAGGGAGTATTTAGGGGAATATGCTAATAAAGACAACCGTGCGGTCCAGATGACTGGCAATGATGGTAAATAGCCGTGGCCCATAGCAATTTGAACCTGCACTTTTGCTGGTTCAGTTCCTTACGGAAAATAAAGGCCTTTCTACTCAAGCTGAGATTTTATAGCGAGAGACATGTAGAGGCATGGGCAGCGGAGAGGACAAGGCCGTTCCTCATGGGACGTGACAGAGCTGCGGTCGCCAGCAGCTGTGAGACTGTCAGTCCTGTTCTCTGTTGAGAAGCTACGCAAGCTTTGTGTTGCACGCTCACGTTGTTTCATCCGTGCCTGGCATTTTCTTGAACGTACAGAAGCAGTATCCTACAGTCACTGCAAATCAGTCGCGTCTGGCATTGATTTGGCTGGCAGGACTTTCTGACCTGTACCCTTCCTTTTAGATCATGTTGCCTCTGCAGTATCTAGTAAGGATACGTAGTAGACACAAAAGAGATCATGCAAACCGAATATTTATCAGTGAAAAGGAAATAACTGTAGCAAAACCTCCAGTTTTTCTTTTTTTTAATTTTGAAATGCATTCCCTCCCCTTCCCCAACCATTTCTGACTTTCTCTCTGTCCTCTCTGTCCCTTATAAGTGATTACAAGTAGTACTAGGTAAGCTAAGTTCTTGTATGCTATTATTGTAATAAGCCCCTTTTTATATTGTAAATAGTGTTCTGTTATGTTTGTATTGATTTTTACTGTTTTATATTGTATTATATTGTATTCCTATCATTTGTGCATTGATTTTTATTGTTTCATATTAACATAGTATGATTTGGGCCTGCAATGTGGGTTGGCATGAGTGATGTCAAGTGTCCATTTTATGTGTCAGGTTCCTATCTTGTTCCCATGCCCTGTTGTGTAAGATTTTGCAATCATGACTCTCATTTAAGTCTGTAATCTCTCCCATGTTAATTGTTTTTCCTTGAATGCCTGAAACAAAAGAGTGGCTGGATGAGTGAAACACAATGATAGCAGGACGCCCTCCTAAATCACCCCACCTTCAAAACCATTACCTGGACCAAGGACCCCGCCATTGGAGCCACCCTCCACATTTGAGAAACAAAAGAGGAGGCAGCCCACCGTGGTACCAAGGCTGCACATGCGCAGTATGAACATCTGGACACCTCTGGAACAGGGCTGGCCTTGCTGGACAGGCCCTCCCCAGAGGAGATCACAGGTAGTCTGCCCATAAACAGGGGTAGCGAAGACTGACTCCTGGGGATGCCATCGTCACCTGCACCAGACCGGCCCCACGTCACACTGCCTATCAACCCAGGGCCCTGCCGGCGACCCCCTCTGGACAACAACCCCTCTGGGGTCTTTAAGAGGAGGCTTGATGTCTACCTGGCTGGGGTCATTTGAGCCCAGTTTTCCTCCAGGGGGTTGGACTTGATGATCTACAAGGTCACTTCCGACCCTACTTGTAAGAATCTGTGAACACCTGCTGGAGAAAGACCCCGAGTGGCCATCAAGGACCCCCTCCCAGCCTGGACAGGTAGCTATCACCCCCACCCCCTCTTCAACCAGGGACTTGGACTCTGCTTCTCTTCCCTTCCTGGACTCCAACCCTTCCACTGAGTCTCTTTCTCCTGCTGCCATCATGTGAGTGTGTGGGAGTGCTTGTGTGGGTGTGTGTGGGGGTGCTTGTGTGGGTGTGTGTGGGGGTGCTTGTGTGGGTGTGTGGGAACCAAGCTGTACAGGACAGTGTGCAGTTAATAAAACTGTTATGTGGGACCCTGAGTTGGGTTTTGCTTTACTACGGTCCGGCCCTGCTCCAATCTCTGCTCCTCACCCCTCTCACTTCTGTCTCATTTCTCCCTCTCCTGCTTCGGCTCACCGCCCCCTCCAGCACCTGTCCCATGCCTCTCTGGCTCCAGCCCTCCCGAGCTCCTCTCTGCCTGCAAACCCCTGGTTCTTTGCTATTGCCTCATCCCCACTGCCTTTCCCCTGATCTCTGCCACTGCTATTGCCTTGTCCCCACTGCCTTTCCCCTGATCTCTGCCACTGCTATTGCCTTGTCCCCACTGCCTTTTCCCTGATCTCTGCCACTGCTATTGCCTTATCCCCACTGCCTTTTCCCCTGCTCTCTGTCACATGCTCTTTAGTTACCAAGCACCCGAAACATAGGTACGACAGGCACCATCACACACATACACACTGTTACCTGAGTCAGTGTTTAACCTGTATGTATATAGATATGTATGTGTGTATTGTGTATGCTTTCATGTCATTATCATTAGAGCGTGTATGTGCATGAATTGGTGATTTGCGTGCGTGTACAATTGTACACCGTGCCCTCCTGTCTAACATTGGGATATTGAGATCCTGAACATTGGCCTGACCCCACAAGGCAACATAACCACCGTGTCAGAGAAAGTTGGAAAAGGGCTGTTTGAAGCTTATTTTTGGGGGGTGAAGTTTTGCACAAAATGTTTCTGAAAACCATGATTCTTCGCTATTTTATTCTGGGTGATGTATTTTGCACTCCCGAAGGTTTCCCTTTTCCACATGTGCTCACGTGCTGTGTGTTTGCTTGCTTTCAAACATGTGCACATGAGAAAAGCTGCCTTTAACCTGAAATGCTATTGACTGTGCAAGCAGGAGCTGAGGTGCCATAACAAGCACCTTAGGACTACACCTTTAGGGCACATCCACTATATGTGCACTTTAATGTGCATTAGCCTATTTTAATGTAGATTCAGACATTACTAAAAAGTGTGCTATTTAGTTAATGCACATTAAACTAGGCTACTGCATATTAAGCATCACTTTAAAAAAATTGTATTTTTTAGTTAATGCACATTAAGACAGGTGAATGCACATTTTCCTCATACTTCACAATGGAGGTACTGGTGTTAATGTGCATTAACTAAAGTGCATTAATGCACATGTGGATGCACCCTGCATGCCCTGTAACTGGTGCAGAAAGAGAGGGATAATGTAGCCCATCCCTGGTGGTCCTGCTCTGGTGGCTGTACTCTGGGCCCAGATCCCACCATAAAAACCAGCTTCACGTGGCTGTTGTTGCTCGACTGTCTTATTCCACAGCTTGCTTAGTTGGCAGATGTGAACACCAGTTCACCAGGCTTTAGCATTTTTCAGTTCACCCTGGTAAGATATCAGCCATATCCCCTTGGAGTGGCTAGTTCCCTAATGCTAACAGCCTAATGCTGTTGCTAGCCTTTGGTGGGAGTTTGTGCCGCAGTCCTGCAAGATCTTGGTTTCAAACCTTGCTGAAAGCCCACGATGGAGGTTGCTATCTTTGCATTAAGCGAGGAGAACCTGGATTGTGTGCAATGAAGTGTGCTCAGAAGAGACAGGACTGACAGCTCCTCACTGGTCAGTGAAGGTAGCAGCAAGACAGAAAACTCAAGGACAAGCCTGTTCATAAAAGGCTCAGTTGAACACCTGCAGCAGAAGATACATCAGCCCACGTCCTCCTTCAGCATCCCGCCTCACATGCAGAGCCTTGCTCTGCCTGCTAACAGCCCTGCATCCACTGCTGAAAAAGGCAGACTGAAAATGTAAAGGACTCCGAATCCAGTCCCAGAGATCTCTGAACACCTGCCGGCTAACTGAGCTCTCTGCACAACAATTAATCTGCACATAATTACAGCAGGTAGCCACAGAACAAATAATCCCCGAGCACTCCCATGCACCCTCTAAATCACTTTATTTAAGTTGCATCTGATATGCCTTGGGTATTCAGTCTCAAGCAGTCATTTGAAGCTTGTGCTGCACAGCTAACTGCACACAGCCGAGGAAAGCTGGGGGCACGACTTCCCCCCGACACAGCATCATCACGGGGCGTTTTGCAACTATTTCTTCATGCTGAAACTTGCCGTGGGAACTGCAAACCTTCCTTTTGTCCCTCTGCAGAGACCGGTGGGGGGGCAGCCCAGCGACCCCGGTCTTCTGGTTTAGGGAAGCAACAGAAAAAGCCAGTTCAGCTGTGGGAACCTAAAAGCATAAAATGTCATTTGAATTCAATCTCTCTCATTCCCCCAAAGAAACGGTGCCTAAAGGCAAGGGGGTTTGATTGTGGAGCAGGCCCAAAGTTGCTTAACAAGGTTAGCAATTATGAGTGACACCAGGCTAAATACTAGTTACCAGTGATAAATGGGCACAGTACTTTTTCACTTGGGCTAATGAACTAAAGTGTTTGTTTCATGGTCCATTTCCACCACTAAATGGCTGTAATATATAATGTGATAATTCCTGCTTTCCTTCACCTGAATGTTTATGCTTGTACGAAACATAGAGGGTTTGCAGAACCAGGGGAAATCTCCAGCTACCGAGTTCCTGTATGAAGATGATTAAATATTGTACATTCAAAATGTTTCCACACCTTGAGAGCATAACTGATTAAATTAATGTAAACCACAGCAGGAAAGAATACTCTGAAGAACTTTCTTAAGAGTTCCTCGTTGTTTGTACTCTCTTCTTAGTCACATATAGCAATATAGTCACATATAGCCATCTTTTGAGCCCAAGATGAGCGATAGACGCTACCCCCTCTTCAAAAGGGGACAGTATTTTTGTCTCCTGATTTTGACATTTCCCACTCTGCCATTTCTGTAGGTTTTATACTGTTTCTATGTTCTCCGGCTTCAGCTCCAACAAACAAGAAAAAGCCAAAATTAGCAGTTCTTGTTTTTCCCAGTTGCTGAGTCTTGGATTTAACAGGTCTGGATTTTTTGGGGCTGATTTTGCACCCAACTTACGTGGGCATGTCTGCAGATATAGGTGTGAAGTTGTTCTGTCCATACAAATGGGCCTTTCTCTGTTTCTTTGGGTGGAGGAAGCCAGCACGCACACAAAACCAGATTTCTCTAACTGGAAGCAGGTTAAAAATTGCCCAGAAAGCTGTAAAAAGCTTGTGTGGTACTTGAGAGAGGGAGAGCCCCCACTAAAGTGAATTGAATGATGTGGCCAGATGAGACCTCTGTATTTCTTGGAAGTCATGAGGACATCTACCTGCTTTGAACAAGTCGACAGATGTCCAAATGCTGACATTTAACGACTTCACTGTGCCCTTTTGGGATCATTTCTTTAGTCCCTTGATGCCTTCTTTAAATTTGTGTTTCTCACTCACCCAGTAGGAAGAATTGTGTTTTTTTGGTCCTTGTGAAATGCAGCACGCACGGATTAGCCGTTCTGTGCAGGTAGCCAGGAATACCAGGGCCAAGTATTTAATTGTTTAAACGAGCAGTATACCCGTGGGCGGGATATCAGGTATACGGAGCATGCAATGCATTCAGATTTATGTCACTACGGATAACGGGTAAGTCCATTTATGAGTCTGGTCCAGAGCCCGTTGGAGCAATGGAAAGACCCCTATTAATGTAATCAGGTGTTGACTCGGACCCCTCTCCCCTAGGAACTGCAATAAGTCCTGGCAAGAAAGATCTCAGGGTCATTTATGGTAAGACAGAAGAAAACACAGGGCTCTGTTGAACTGAGCAGCAGAAGCAAGCAGGGCTATCACAAGACAAGTGCTGTTTTCTTTTTTATGTCACTGAAATTTTCCCTGCAGGCTCATTGCTGTAGGGCTGTCTTTCCCTACATGTTGTCTGTGAATGCAGTGGTTAAGCGTGGACTGCATGGAAGTGAAATGAAATGCTCTTGTTCCTAGAGCTCCCATTTTCAGATACAGCAACCGTTTGGGTGCTGGAGCGGGCCAGCTGGTACAGCAACAAAACCATTTCCCCAAGCAAGTTCTGTTTTCTGCAGGCTTTATTCTTCAGGTCCAGCGCGTGCTTTCTATTGCAAAAGAAACATCACAGAAAAGCGTGCTTGCCTATAAAAAATAAACATGGGGAATTTGCTAAAATAAAACCACAGAAATTGTTACCCAGAGCAAGCATTGGTGCCATTCAGCGACGAATTAGGATTATTGATGGATGCTTCAAACATCTGGGCTATGAGAATCATGCTTGCTAGGGTGCCTTTGATTTGGTCAGATCTCCCAGGAGTAGTCTTAAATTGCAAAGCTATGGAAAAGCTTTAGCAACTGCAGAAGAGGGGATAAATGGAGGAATAAGAATGGGGTTTAAGTCAGAGGCAGATGGTGAAAAGGCCTTGATCTGGTCCATTTTACCTGGATGAATTTATCCTTTAAAAGCAGTTCATTTGTCCCCTGTGCTTGGTAAACTGCTCAGGGTATTTTAGGTATTTGAGTTAACGTGTGTATGTGTGTGCAGATCTGAGTGCTGCTGGCATTTTCTGATCTATAAAATCTCTTATATAGTGGTTTTCATCAGTAGGTCTCCAAGTGCTTTACAAGGGGACCAATAATAATAACATTCCCGTTTGACGCGTGAGAAGCTAAAGGCACAGAAAGATGAGGTAACTTGCTAAAGGCCAGGCGGCATGCCCGTGGCAGAGCCAGGAATGAAACCCAGGTGTCCTGTGACACAGTCCAGCGTCCTCTCCCCACTGTCCCATGGACCTGGTGCCTTAGGCCAGAAGGCCCAGAGTCTGTTTCACCTCTTACGTGTGTCCGTGGCCTTAGACGCGCTGCTCTACCCTGCTCAAATCCCTGAAAAAGTCATTGATACAAAGGATGGGTGGGTCCTCAACCTCCGTTGTAATTCACTTTTCAGGGTGAGATGACAGTGTGTTTCAAAGGTAGATGCATTAATGGGTCTTCTGGGACATGAACGCTTAGATACCTGCATCCACGTACATGCCTATTTGATGGAACAGAATCTGGCCCCGTTTTTCCTTACAAAAGCGGCCGATACCATTATCTCCATTTTACAGAGGTGGAAACTGAGGCAGTGAAACAGGCACATAGGCATACATATACTCGTATGCATATACTGCTTGCTGCTAATTATGTTGTCACAGAGCACTGGGGTGCCCTGTGCCTGAGGAAAGAAAAACTGCTAGGGAAGAAGCTGTAGGGGTGATCAGGGAGCACAGCTGTGGGTTGCCGGGGCAACTAATGAGAGTCAGCTGACCAGAAGGGGCAGGGCCTGGCCCTTATAAAGCCAAGAAGCAGAGGCCTGAGGCAGTTCCCTGCCAGCAGCCAGAGAGGCAGGAGCTCTGCGAGCAATGGCGTGAGGAGAAGCCTGACCGGAGGTACTGCTGGCAGAAAAAGGGAGCAGCTCCAAGATACTGGAGCAATGTTGTTGTAGCCAGGCGGCGCATGTTTGAGTTATAGCCAGGAGGCTCACGTTTGTGTTGCTTTGTTGTTGTTTAAACCGGTGGTTTGGGTGAGGCTGTTGGGGGTTGGAGGAGGCCTCATAGGGACCCACAGGGGTGCGGGGCCCTAGCGTCAGTGAGGGAGCAGTATCCTCATAGGAGACCCACGGTACCGTGGGGGTCCAGGCGCCAGTAGGGGCACAGCATACGGGGGTATAGACCCCAGCTTCAGAGAGTGGCATTTGAGGAAGCCCAATGTGGGCACGGTGAGCCCCAGAAAGGGGGCCACCTTATTGAGAGGCCCAAGTTGGGCACGGCGAGCCCCAGGAAAGGGGCCATCCTATTGAGACGCCCAAGTCGGGCATGGTGAGCCCCAGAAGGGGGGTCGCCTGACTGAGAAGCCCAAGTTGGGCACGGCGAGCCCCAGAAAGGGGGGGGGGGTTGCCTGACTGAGAAGCCCAAGTTGGGCATGGCGAGCCCCAGGAAAGGGGCCATCTTAGTGAGAAGCCCAAGTGGGGCACGGCGAGTCCCAGAGAGGGGGGTCGCACGATTGCGAAGCCCAAGTGTGGGCATGGCGAGCCCCAGGAAGGGGGCCATCTTATTGAGACGCCCAAGTTGGGCACGGCAAGCCCCAGGCAGGGGGCCATCTTAGTGAGAAGCCCAAGTGGGGGCGCGGAGAGCCTCAGATAAGGGGCAGTATTATTGCGAGGCCCAAGTTTGGGCACTGGGAGCCCCTGATAGGGGGCTGCATTATTAGGAGGCCCAAGTTGGGCTCAGTGAGCCCCAGAGAGGGGGCAGCAAAGGAAGGAAGGCCCGGGGAGAACAGTAAGGGGCCGAATAGTGGAAACAACGGTGATTACATCGGCGAGGTTTGGACTGCGGTGTAGAGGGGAGGAAATGGAGCCGCAGACAGCAGCCCCTAGTGGCGGGGCAGGAAAAGGGCAGCCTCCCGCTCATTAATTAATATCATCTAATTAATTAACGTCAAGACGTGGCAGACGAGACAAGGCGGGCGGTTGCCCAGAGACAGTTGCATGGGCCGCATTAAGGGCGGCCTAGAGTGACGACCTGTCACATGCGTGTGTTTAGCTACTGCATGCTTTATGCAGCCTGAACCATTTGGTATGGCCGTTTCTTTTCTAGACTTCATGGAAACCAGGGCAGCGACTGAGTTCAGTGCGATATGACAGATACAGAGGCTTGGACTGAAAACTGCAGGCTTTGCAAAGATGCACCAATGGGGATGTGTCAGCAGAAAGTACAATATATGTGCAGTATTTCCTACCATTGCTCAAGATGTTTTTGAGACATTGCAATCACAACTTGTTACAGGAAGCCAGGAGGCTCCTGTTCTTTTAAGAGGAAACTAGAGCGGACTGAGCTGGATCAGGGAGGGTGTGCAGCTTGGAAGCAAACTAGGTGCTAATGAACATGCTGCTGGCAAGCAGACAGACTCATAGGTCCAATTGGAGGTCCACCCGGGGAAGATGACGCATGCAGGGAGTGGGGGCAGACAAGCAAAGTGCACTGAGGTGGACAGGGAGGCAGCCCATGAGCAGAGAGCTGCAGGCTAGGCATAGCCAGGAAGGGGAACCCCAGGTGTCCTGGGACACAGTCCAGTGTCCTCACCACGCTGCAGCTAAGCTGTTGTAAGGCAGAGCAAGAGAGTCAGCATATCTGCGGGAATATCTGTGAGTGTTTGCAGAGCCATGTAACCGGACAGGCAGAGCTTAGGAGGGATGTAAAGCCAGGGCCGGAGAGCAGGCGGTCAATTCTTACTCCGGAGCAGGGAGGCTGAAGGGGTCTGCCTGGCCGACTTGCGATGCTCTGAGCTCTGCAAGGTGCCTGCAGCTGTGGTCTGGGGATGGCGCTCGGCGGTTCTGGTGTGCCGAATCCCCGTGGTGGGGAGACTTCTGTTGCAGTCAGAGGGACTTCTGATTGCGTTGTGGGTTATATTGGTGGTTTGGGTTTGAGACGGTCAGGGGTTGGTGGAGGTCCTAGTAGTGCCTGAGGGCATGCAATTGTCCTGAGCCCATGACGGCTTTGGCGCAAAAGCAGACTCATTGCCTAGCCAGGGCCCCAGACCAGCCATCCATAGCCAGCTCATTACCCAGAATAGGACAAGGATGGGGCTGGGAGGCCCAGTGTCCGAGAAGGATGGACACCAGGCCAGGCTGTAGAGCAGGTTTGGAGGCCATGAATAACCCGTGAGCCCATGGGTGCCTTGAGGCAGGAGGACCCAACTACTGACATACCAGTTCTGGGCGAGTTTGGGTCGGGAGGGGACCCAGTGGTGAAGGAAGGACGAGGACGTGTTTTAGGACCATTAAATTTCCATCGAGGCATGGCAGGCGAGCGCAGAAGAGAGGGTACTCGGGGCAGCACGGGCACCCTGGGACCCGGTCCGGTTACCGTTCTACATATATATGCTTTACACCAGACTTTGTTGAATAATACGTAGCATGGTATCTTACATGAGGCTTAAAGGAGCTTTGTGGCATATAACAAATTGGCTTTTCATTCAGGGTATGCTACTCTGATTTGCTTCTGGAGAAACCACTGTGGAGAATACCTTTCTATAGGCGAAGGGGTAATCCACATGTGCAAAGGATGCTGCAGTCTGGCTTGTATTTACATAACCAATTCATATTCAGTGGTGCTCTTTCCTATAGTGCATGGGGGCGTGGGTGTAAAATAAAATGAAGTATGTTTCTAACATACCTTGTGCTGAATTCTACTTGGGTGATTTAAAATAAGGAATTGCACCAGTGCCCCATCTGTCATAAATGGAATACCTACGAATGTGCCTGCTTGTCATCTGATCATTGATTTATGTGCTGACGAGTCTCCAGAGAGAGCATCCCAAATCCCCAGAAAGTCCCTGGCTGCTAGATTTTACATTTTGATCTTTGAGGTAGCTAGAAGATGCAGAAAATCAAAAGCAGGCGGAGAGATCCCTACAGACTATGCATCTGAGGAAAGCTCAGCTTTGCTGTTTGTTCCAGCAAGTGCCTGAAATAGTTTGTGCCTATGAAATGTAGCACAACACTTTATTTTCAACAGAAGTATGCAAATGACTAGTGCACAGATCCAAGACTTATTTGGGATGAGTGTGACCTAGACAGATTGGAGGACTGGGCCAAAAGAAATCTCCTGAGGTTCAACAAGGACAAGTGCAAAGTCCTGCACCGAGGAGGGAGCAACCCCCTGCACCGGGGCAGGCTGGGAGTGGCGGGCTGGGCAGCAGCTCTGCAGAAAAGGACCTGGGGGGACAGGGGACAAGAAGCTGGAGAGGAGCCAGCAGTGTGCCCATGTTGCCAAGAAGGCAGCCGGCATCCTGGGCTGCATTGGTAGGAGAGTTGGCAGCAGATGGAGAGCAGTGATTCTTCCTCTTTATTCAGCACTGGGGAGGCCACATCTGGAGTCCTGTGTCCAGCTGTGGGACCCCCACGACAGAAAGGATGTGGACACATTGGAGAGAGTCCAGCGGAGGGCAAGGAAAATGGTTGTGGGGCTGGAGGACAGGACTGGTGAGGAGAAGAGGAGGGAGCTGGGTTGATTTAGTCTGCAGAAGAGAAGACCGAGGGGGATTGAATAGCAGCCTTCACCTCCCTGCAGGGGGACTGCAAAGAGGATGGAGCTGGGCTGGTCTCAGTGGGAGCAGACAACAGAACAAGGAGCAATGGGCTCCAGCTGCAGCAAGGGAAGTTGAGGTTGGATATTAAGAAGAATTTTCTCACTAGGAAGGTAGTAAAGCACTGGAGCAGGTCACCCAGAGAGGTGGTGCAGTCTCCATGCTTGGAGGTGTTTAAGACCCAGGCAGACAAAGCCTTGGCTGGGATGATGTAGTTGGGGCTGGTCCTGCTTCCCTGCACTAAATGTGACCTCCTGAGGTCCCCTCCAGCCCTTATTTTCTACAATTCTGTGATTCTGTGAACATTGCAGATGTGGGCACATTGGGTGTATAAGCCATTGAGAGAGCACACATTTGATTGAAGGTGCTGATGAGAATTTAGGCCTTCAGCTGGCCAGTGGCTTGATGACGGGCAGGGGGTTTCTGCAGTGTTGTTTGAATACAGGAATTTAGTCTTTGTATTTTTGATCAAACAAGTCGGTTCTCACTGGGGAAAAAGCCCTGTTGTGTGTTACCCTATCCTCCCAAAACAAGTCTCTGGCACACCAGACCCAGTGGGGTTTGGCGCACAACTGTGTAACCTTTGAGGACAGCCCCTCTTTTTTTTTTTTTTGCTCTGTGCTTGTGTTATGACTGGCACGCTGGGGTCCTGGTCTGTGGCTGCTATTGCCGGTCGGCGAGACTGGCAGCCAGCACCTCTCGGAGTCTCCCAGTTTCTTAATTACTTTGCTCTTCGAGTTGAGTCCATAGTTACAGTCTTGGCTCAACAACAGAAAGCTTGTGCCCGTTGCGTCTGTGCACAGTGGTGGAGGATCCAGCCGATACATTGAGTGCACCGTGTAGGTTGTTCCACTTCTGAGCTATGCACGTGTATCGGCCTCGTGGGATGAGGTGAGGGGTTGCAACATTCCCATTGACATCGCTGAGAGCCGGATTGGGACCCCAGGGTTTATGTTTCTAAGTGTTGCCAAGAGGTGTAGGTCAAGTTGCAGAAGTGCAGCTAGGACAGAGGGCCAAAACTGTTTGCATGACCTATAGTGTGGCCTGCAGGGCTGCCCGCGAGTCTCGGGCTAGACCAGCACTGCATGTATCGCGTGTGGGGCTTGTCTGGCGCACGGTGCATGGGCTTGGGCCTGGAGCACATAGCGCTGGTTCAGGGCACCTGTGCCAACCTGGCCCTACATGTTGGAACCAGTGGAAGAGGGCTGCTTCGCAGGCTCGATCCAGCCCACAGACCAGCTCTGTGCCACTCAATCTGCCCATGGCCTGGTGTCCCTGCTGCGTTGTAATTGTATGTTCTGCCATACTTTCTTAACTCAAGTGCAGTGGTGGGATGCTGGCAGTGTCCTCACCTCCCGGATTTGCTTCTGGCAGGTTAGGCTGTTCTTGGTGTGTTTTGAGCACTGTGCCCGGTAGCTGTGAATGACGGTGTCTCCTGCAGGGTTAAGACTAGGCGAGACAAACCCTTGCATAGGGTGGCTTAGATGGAGAAGTTCCTCCCTTGAGTAGGATGTTGGACTAGATTTTCATAGACATTAGGGCTGGAAGGGTCCTTGGAAGATCATCCTCCCCAGGGGCAGGAATGACCTCCTTCCATCCCTTCCAGTCCTACTTTTCTGTGATTCTGTGAATCTTTAGAGAGAAAAGTTAAGTGAGATAGATTCGTTAGAGGACAACAGGAAAGGAAAAGTGGGAAGGAAATCCTCCTTTCAGTTTTGCAAGGGCATCTTTTTGTGCTGAATTGACACCTTCCAGGACTGCTGAACAGTTGGATGAGGCTGGCTTGCAGGGGCGCCAGGAAAACAACGGGACTTACAGCTGACCCCTCGGAAAATGCTTGCCAGAGTTAAGTGTCTTATACACGGGGTTAACAACATGCGCGCGAGGTGGGAAGGGTGACAAAAGAATTGAAATGGCCTGTACTGTAGCGTCATTCCAACCAGTGTGAGATGTGTATTATCTAAGTTTTGTCTACTGATTAATTAGCCAAGGGTAAGCATTTTCTTATAGGAGGAGGCTTGCCATGGAGTGGAATCAGCCCGCTTCTCAGCCTCCACAGCAGGCGAGGGAAATCCTCCGTCAACGGGGGCACAGCGGTGCCATGGGTGTTGTTGAAGAGCCTCCTTCCGAATTCCTGCCAGTCACATCCCCTATTTACGTGGGGTTGTTAAACATGGTCTTAATAGTCAAATTAAAGATCCTTGATTTGGCTTGATTTAAATGTCTTTTTTTTCTTTGACTACAACCAACGGGTGTTGGGCGTAGCCATGTCAATCCAAGGACAGAGGCAGACCAGGTGCTTTGGGTAAATCCTATATCTTTTATTAGCCCAACTCAAATAGTTGGAAAAATTCTTCTTTTTAAGCTTTTTGGGTACAAACACCCTTCTTCAGGCAGAGGAAGCATCTGCAGTTGTTGTCCTGGATGGGAAAGAGGCCAGAAGCCAGCATGCAAGAATTTTACCCTCCCCACTTGTTTCTCACCCGTTGTCTGCCGCACATCTGCATTTTCACTGACCGGCGCTCTTGCAGCTTCTATCCCATCCAGGAAGAGCACAGACCAACTGCAGAGGTTTCCTCTGTATCAAGAAGGGTGCTTGTAACCAAAAACTGGCAAAGAAGAAGTTTTCCAACTATTTTAGTTGGTCTAATAAAAGATATCGGATTTACCCAAAGACCCTTATCTGCTTTTGTTTCACTGGAACTGGATTAAACTAGATTTCTTGCAAACCTGGATGGTGTCACTTAATTGGGATTCATATCCTGCAAATGCAAAAAGGGTGAAAGGAGATAAGTTTCTTATCTCCTTCCCTTCCTTATTTACACTGGTCTGGCGCTTCTTCATTTCAGTTTATGATTTGCTTTGCTCTTTTATCTAAGCATCTCTTATGAGCAAGATGCTAACGTTCAGTGCATTTGGTCTTTTCTTCTAATGTTAATGGAGTGAACAGATAAGTAAGGTTGGATGGTCCCGTTTTTCACAGGTTATTGTGGAAATGTAAATGCGTTTCCTATTTCCTCTGTTTAAGCAAGCAGTCTGGCAACCCTCCCCTGCTCAGGTAGCTCTGGCACCAGTTAGTGGGCCCAGTCCATGTAATGGCTAATGCCAGTTCTCTGCCTACAATGTGCTTGATCAGAGGGAAATTGGGAGCGAGCACAGGGAGCCTCAGAAAGGACCTGCTGCAAGTACGGTTCCCAGATCAGTCCTCCCCGGTGAGAGTACCGTACAGGTAAGAACCAGGGCTCTACTGATGAGGATAAGGAAACAATAAAAGACCTGTCTCTTGCCACTGTTTTCAGTAGCCAACTCACCAATGCATGTGTAATTCAGGTAGTGTAAGACAAAGTTACTGTCTGTGTGTGTTTGCACAGGCAAGCAGGTTGTGGTGTATGCAGTTGTGCATGGGTATGTGCAACTAGATGCTTTGCACAGCTACATTTCTGCACCTTTGAAAAACTAGATTAAAAGTGCACTGAAACAGGAGCTGGGGAGAAGAGACTGCCACCCTGATGTTGGAACCTGTGCTTGCACGCACCTTTCATCCTCCTTTGTATCACAATGAAAACCTACAATTGAAACATGCAGCCATTAAAAGGAGAGACGGCTCAGTCCCCCAGCTTCACACACAGTCAGAAAACACCTTGAACCCGAAGCAGAAAGAGGCCGCTTTAGGAATGTTTCTCTGTCAAATGAGCTTCGTGTACTGTAAGGATGTCACAGAACATTTTTCTTTCAAGTTTTGTCTTTTAACCTTTTTTCCTCTACTTTTAAGTCAGGGATAAACTGTATTAACTTGATTAAAAAAAAAAAAGCATTTCTCTGAGGGTGTCTAATCTGTACCACCATCCTGACCTAGGCTGAGAAAAAAAGTAAAGCTTAACCGTGTCTTAAATTTATCTTTAAACTTTGTCATTGTTTTTTTTTTTTTAATTTAGGTCATAGGAAATATCATAGAGAGCCTATGCAGACTAATCTGTTCCCTGCTTGTTTCCCCCTACATCTTTCTGCCAAGTCCTAATAGGTAGGTCTCACCCCTTACTATCAGGTTAAAAACCCACTGGTATTTGTCCAATTTGTTCAGTCTCCTTTTGAACATGGTTAAATGACCGGCCTCCACGATGTCCTGTAGAAGTGAGGGCCACACGGTCCATTGGATGAATTGTGCTAACAGATGCAATAGAAGAGAGACATTCAGGGTGGGGTTATATATAACATATAGGGTCATAGGAAAGTAGGACTGGAAGGGATATCAGCTCCCTGCTCAGGGAAGGATCATCCCGGGCTAAACATCCCAGCCAAGTGTCTGTCTAACCTGGTCTTGAACGCTTCCAGGGATGGAGATGCCACCACTTCTCTAGGAGCCTGTTCCAGTGCTCGGCTGCCCTCGGAGTCAGAAAGTTTTCCCCTAATCTCCAGCCTAAAATGCCTCCGCCGCAGTGTGAGCCCATTGCTCCTAGTCCTGTCCCTTATGCCTGCAGACACGAGCCCATCTCCATCCTCTCTATGATCTCCCTTCAGCATGTTGAAGGTTGTTATCAAATCTCTCCCAGTCTTCTCTTCTCCAGACTAAGTCCCCCCAGCTCTTTCACCCTTACGTCATGCTCCCCAGGCCTTTAATCATTTTTCTCTTTCTCCACGGGACTCTTTCCAATCTGTCCACATATTTCTTGAAGTGGGGGACCCAAATCTGTACTCGGGACTCCTGGCAAGGCCTCACCAGTGCTGAATAGCATGGAAGAATGATTTCCCTTGATTTGCCCTTGACCCAGTCTGCTGGTGCCTTTTTCCCCCGTAAGAGCATGCTGCTGGCTCCTATTCAGATTATGTCCCGCTGTGTCTCCCAGGTCCTTCTCTGCAATATTGCAGCCCAGCCGGTCATTCCCCAGCCCATATTACTGCATGTCATGATTTCATCCCACTGCAGGACTTGACTTGTTCCTAAATGGCATCTTGTACAGGAAGCAGCTCCTGTGATTTGACTGTCAAGACATTTCACGACCTTTCCTATCACACGGCCCCATAGACAGCTTTTACCTTATTTTGCTTTTCTACAGATCTCCCTCGAGGAGGATTTTGCTCGCACCGAGTTTCCTAACACAAACTTGTTCACCCTCTCGAGCTATTCCATTACTTACTTGACCGCTTTGAAATGAATCGGCTTTGATCATGAACGTGCAGACTGCACTAAAATGGGAGATCTCTCTGATTCAGATCATTGGTCCACCTCCCTTGGACCAGATTTGCTTCTGCTTTATCTTCCATGCCTCCAGATCACAGCACACACATTGAGAGAGATCGGTCTTGATTAGGTAGCATCCCTTGCACACTTCCAGGGATGGAGCATCTCTGCAACACCCGCCAGTCACTGCGCCAGCCGGGCAGAGCGGTACACGAGACCTCCGCACCCCTTGCATGGAGGCTGCCAGGCTGCTCCCAGCAGCGGTCTCTGTGTTTCTTGCCCTCCCTTTGATAAGAGGCAAGGAGATGAGGATGACCCTGCAACAAACACTCCCTACTCAGCCGCAGAGCAGTCCTGGCGAGCAGGGAGGAGGAATCGGCACGTAGCAAGCAAGCGCTTGCTCACTTGAAGCTCTCGATAGGCAACAAGAACCGAACGATGGGGCTGGGCCGGGTCTCTGCTCACTCACCGTCCTGCCAGGCTTCGGTGTTTAATGCATCAACTGTATGTTGTTTTTATTTAAATGATTACCTGGAAGACGGGGAGAAGGCTTGCCTGTCCGTGGAGTCTTTCCGGAACAATTTTGAAAGATAGCAATCCCACGGGCTATCCTCCAGCCCTCTGGTACAGAGGATGTTTTTGGCAATAGGGTACATCCCAAAGCCAGTAAGCCTGCAATACTGAGTTTGAGCTCCTTTAGGACTCTTGGGAGAATGCCATCAGGTCCTGGTGGTTTGTCACATGTTGATCATTTACCATATAACATCACCCGAATCCTAACCCTCTACTGACATCTCGTTTTGGGTCAGTTCTACCAATTTTCCCCTGGAAGGAGTGTCTCTAGTTTGGGAATCTTCTCTAATATGCTTCAAGGTGAAAATTAATGCAACAGACCCACATAGCTTTGCTGGAAAGGCCTTATCCTCCTCGAATGTGCCTTTTACTCTCTGAGGCGGGATCCAGATCATAGGATCCTAGAAGTGGGGCCAGAAGAGACCTTGTAGATCTTCAGGTCCGACCCCCTGCCTGGGCAGGAGGCAACTAGGCTCAAATGACCCCAGCCAGGTAGACATCGAGCCGCTTCTTAAAGCCCCCAGGGTAGGAGCCAGCACCTCTTCCCTTGGAAGTCGGTCCCAGATCCTAGCCGCCCTGACTGTGAAGTAGTGCCTACGGATGTCTAGTCTGAACCTACTCTCCAACAACTTGTGGCCGTTTATTCCTTGTTATCCCGGGGGGCGCTAGGGGAAACAAGGTCTCCCCCAAACTCTTCTAGTCCCCCCAGTGGGTTTATAGATGGTCACCAGGTCCCCCCCTCAGCCTTCTCTTGTGAAGGCTGAACAGGTTCAGGTCCTGTAGCCTCTCCTTGTAGGGTCTACCCTGCTGTCCCCGGATCATGCGGGTGTCCCCTCTCCATGCTGGCCACATCCTTCCTGAAGTGGGGCGCCCAGAACTGGACACAGTACTCCAGCTGTGGCCTGACCAGTGTTGCGTGGAGGGGGAGGATCACCTCCTTGGACCTGCTTGAGATGTATCTGTGGACGCACGATAGGGTCCGGTTAGCCCTGCCGACCGTGACCTCGCATTGTCGGCCCATGTTCATCTTGGAGTCAATGATGACTCCAAGATCCCTGTCTGCCTCCGTGCTCTCAAGAAGGGAGTTTCCCATCTTACAAGTGTGCTGCCGGTTACTACAGCCCACGTGCAGCACCCTCCACTTGTCCGTATTGAAATGCATCCTGTTTTTGTTAGCCCACCCCTGCAACCTATCCAGGTCTTGCTGCAGTCTTTCCCTCCCTGCTAGCGTGCCCACCTCTCCCCAAATTTTGGTATCATCAGCAAATTTGAACAGGTTGCTTTTCACCCCGCGTCCAAATCACTGATAAAGAAATTGAACAGCGTGGGCCCAAGGACCGAGCCCTGGGGGACTCCGCTGCCCACTTCCCCCCAGGTCGAATATGGTGTTCAGGCATGTGCAGTTTGTGGTGCTGCAACTCCCTTTGTGGCTCCACAAACAGCATGTGTTACACATTAAACTGTGCCCCACGCTGCTAATTTTCAGCACTGGGGCAAAATTTGCTACCAGGATTTCCTGGTAGCAAAAAAGACTCTGAGAAACAAAGTGGCAAAAAGCGTGGCAAAGTGTTGTGTGCCAGGATAAACGTGGAGACGGGAGCAGGCAGACGAGGGCTCCATGTGCCACTCCCAGGCTGGCTGGGGCACAGGGGCTGCCTGCTGGCGAGTCCTGCACGGAGACACCCTGTGTCCCTGTCATGCCCCTGTACAGCAAACTGTGTGAGCAGGGGTGTGCAAAGTAGTGGTACAAATTTGTACCGCTACTATTTGTGCTGCTGCAAATGCACACCACTCATGTGGATGTGGCCTGACTGTTGAATAGCCCTGCAAAATCCCTGACAGGCTTCTTGCTTTGGATGCACTTAAAATGTTTTTATTATTATGTTTTATGTCTTTAGCAAGTTGCTCCTTGGATTCTTTTTT
Organism: Alligator mississippiensis; assembly: GCF_030867095.1. Lineage (NCBI taxonomy): Eukaryota > Metazoa > Chordata > Crocodylia > Alligatoridae > Alligator > Alligator mississippiensis. The sequence goes on from NC_081825.1 coordinate 304,431,811, forward strand.
TGGCTTGTCTTGTCGTTTGACATTTAACTTGCCAGAGTTTATGTTCTGTTCTGCTTTCTTCACTCAGACATGACTTCTGTTTCTTGAATGACATACTTTGCCTTTAATAGCCTCCTTTTTGCTCTTCCATTTAACCAGGCAGGCCCTCTTTTAGTGTGCTTACTATTTTGGGGGGATCTGTGGTATACATTTACACTCCCAGACTGCCCAAAAATTGTAATCCCTCTTGCTGCTGCTTTTAACTTCTTCCTATCATCCACATGTCTGTGTAGTTCCCCTTCTTGAAGTTAAATGCTAATGTAGCAGGGGTAAGTGTGTGCTTTTCCCCCCTACAAGGAGGCTGAAGCTGATTATATTGTGATCACTGTTAGAGCAGCACCAACAGTTACCCCTTCCTTGAAGTAAATCCTGGATACTGGTTAGGACTAAATTGGGGTCCCTCTTTTTGTGTGCTGCAGGACTAATAGTTCCTAGAAGTAGTCACTTATGGCGCTTAAAAAGTATAGTCTCTGCATCCTGCCCAGAAGTGAACTTTGTCCAATCTATAGGGAGATAATTGAGGTCACCCATATTACCGGTATTGTGGTCTCTGGCTTTGCAGACTCTCTAATCTCCCTTAGTATTTCTTGCTCTCTGCCACTATCCAGCTCAGGGGATCAATAGTATAGCCCCAAAAGGATTCTCTTCATATTTAGACACTGAATTTCTGCCTACAGAGATGCTAGACTCTCTCTCCTATCAGGTAAAATTGTGCTAATTCAGCCTGATTCAGTGCTGTCTTTAATGTAAGAGCCCACTGGTAAAAGCTATTCTCCCTGCTCTATACAGTTGATAGCTCAGAATTAATATTCTTTCAATTATCATCATTCCACCAGGTTTTAGGGATATTTATTATGCTAAATGCATCTTTGGGTGCGTCTACATGAGACACTAAATGCGCAGTAGTCTAATTTTACTGAGCAGTAGCTCGTCACGGCGAAAGCCGTGCTATTGCACTAATGCACAGTAGAATTAATCTACTGCTCGTTGGCATCACTGAAAAGGTGTGTGCTGGCACTACTGCGTGGTAGCACCAGTTACTGCATATTTAGTTAGTACTTGTTATTACAGGTACTAAACTTAATGCGCAGTAACCACGGCACATTAATGCACGTGTAGACGTGCCCACTGAATGCCAGAAATTCCAGTTCGTCCTGCTTCTTAGTTTTGAGACTTGTGTCTTTGGTTGAGAAATACCTACTTTTTAGTAAGTCTTGTCTGGCAGCCGACCCGTATGCACCCTGTTTAGCTGGGAATCTTACAGAGTGTTTTCCATCGTGAAATGGTTGTTAGGAGGTCTTGGGCGGTCCTCGGGAGCTGGTGCTACACGTCGCTCCGATGGGAGAGCAGGATAGTGATTTCCTGACACACGTCAGGCTACGGAGACCTCAGGACAGGGCTGTCGATCCCGATAAAAACAAGCGCAAGGTGCTCCCGCGAGTGATGCTAACAGGGTGCTAAGTTGGGTGGCTAGTACGGAAACGTGCTCCTCAGCCTCGCTGTCACCGGGCCTAAGGCTGCTTCCCAGGAAGGGAAAGAAGTGGAATTCAAACCTGCTTTATATTATGGGGGTTTGGGTCCTTCAGAGCAGACAGATGCAGTCCTGGCCATCCTGTAGAGATGCACACATGGTATGTGCGTAATGGAGCATTTTAGAGGACATACGTGACGCGTGTATTGTGCCCTTTCTGCGTGGGGGGATAACACCGACTTACGTCCCGTTTGCAGCGAGACTTTCCCGCCCTCCGTTCTCTTGCTACAAAACACAACCCTCGTACGCCGGAGTTTTTACTTCTGAGCCGGTGCTTCGGCTTTTGTGTTTGTAGATTTTGTATTTCACTGATTTTGATCATCAATTTTGCAATGAGGTATTCATTTAGATTGGTTGCCATAGCAACTAGAGTCACTCAATTCATAGCCCTTGCTCCTTTCTTCCCCCTTCTCCGCTTGGCATGAAATGGCTGCTGGTTATTTTGCCTGGTATTGTTGATTGTATAAACTTTTTTTCCCTATCATCTTATGTGGGGGAAAAGTATTTCCAACTATGCACTGCTGTGAAAGTGCTTTATTTCATGTTTAATTCTGCCTGGTCGATTTTTAAATGAGAATTAGGGAACATGGATCAAAGATGTTTATGAAAATGCTCCTGAAAACAAACCGGTTCCTGTTAAAATGAGGTAGAAGAAAAGCAAGCATGAAAGTCAGCAGTGCTTTTGATAAAACATGTATGCTCTCTTCAGAGGCAGAGGAGAGGTGGGGAAGGGAGAACGTGCATGCCTACCGGGAAAGTTTGTTGCATCCTTTGTACGATTAGCAATATGACTGGCAAAACAAAGGCTCCAGAAATTAATGTGTAGTGATTCAAAAGGCTAATAATGATCAAGGCAGCTGTAGAGATACGTGGGGCTTGATCTTGAAAGGTGCTGAATGCTTCGTTGGAGATGAGAGGTAGCGCCTTGAAAGCTCACATGCCTGGTTCACAACCAAAAGACATAAAAAACCTGCTTAAAAACAAGGTAATCAAAATATCTACATGACTTGAAATAGAGTAACTGAGGAAAGACAGCAACTTCAAAATCCTGGGATAAACAGAAGCATTTTACCCCTTGCTAGTTATCCATATCCTGGTATGGGGATGTGGAGCTGACTGCTGGGTTCCCTGCACCACTGAGCCCAGTTTGCCCTACTTACATGGGGGAAAGTTATCTCATGTCCATAAAACTGATGGGTTTTCCTGACCATTTTCTTTTAACCTCCAGCAGTTGCTACTTTACATAGCTGAAAGCTATGGGATAAGCCCAGAAGTAAGCATATACACCTCTCCAGAGCCAGACTCGTTACCAGAGACCTGTACAGGACCCTCATGCTGGATGGACTCCAAAATAATCACTATTCTAGGGTGTCCAATACTTCGTATGACTTTGCTGAACATGTTAAACCTGACAATAGCAAGACGATAACATCAAAGGGTCTCTTATTTATTTATTTTTTTACATCTGGGATAATGAAGAGAGGTTTCTATAATGGCCTGGGTGCTGTGATATTTGAATAATTTTATAATCAGCGTCATGATTCTGGGATGTGACTAAAAGTGATACAAAGGTTATACGTGAGTAACCGATGCCAGTGTTTTATATGAATGTGTGAGGAGTGCTGAAAAAGTTGGGGGAACGAGCCACTCACTTGGCTTGTGTGTGAGGTTTCGAGGTGATTTGATTAGAGGCAGGGGCTGGATTACTTTTTACGGTTGAAAATGGAGGGTTTTTTCTCACATACTTTGTTGATGAAAATAATAGCAATAAAAAGGTTCCCTCTACATTTTTCACAGAAAATACTGAAGAAGAATGGAAAAAAAGGGCTAAAATCTGAAATGTTGTAATTTGGAAATGCTGCCGTTGATAGTTCATGGGTGTTGGTTGTAGCCGGGTTGATCTAAGGAAGACAAGGTTCTTTGGGTAACTTTTATTACACGAACTACATCATTGGAAACATTCAGGTACAAACACCCTTTTTTGGGTACAAATACCCATCTTCAGACACACACACCAGCAGGCTCTCTTCAGTCTTATGACTGAAGAAGGGTGTTGGTGCCAGAAGTTTGCAAAGAACAATTTCTCCAACAATGTAGTTGGTCTAATAAAAGATACCAGGTTTATGCAAGGAGCCTGACCTGCCTGTTGACAGTTCCTGGCATTTGTCATTGGATGCCGTGCGCTCCTATTTTCATCTCTATTGTGAGCTTCTTTTGGTGAGGAAAGATGTCGCATCATTGGAGATGTTGGTCTGGGCAGGGAGCCTAACATTATGCTAAAAACTCGTGGTGGACCCTAAAGTTTTCAGCACAACGATGACACTCAGCTTTCTCTCTCTGTCTCTTCTAACTTGCAGTGAAATTAGGTATCTTTCCCAGTGTCTGAAACAGATTGCTGCATGGATGATATCACATAGTGAGACAGTCTGGATAGGACTGAGTTGACTGTGGTGGGTTGGAGGTTGCAGTTGGAGGATTGGCTAGAGACATGTCAGCAGTTTGGGACAATGTCCCTTGCTCAGCCTCCAGGTAGTCTCATCACAATAAGGTACATATCTCTGATATGAAGAAATAATGTTGACCTCAAGAGATCAAATATCATGAGTCAGGTGCCAAAGTATCATGAGAATGACCCCAGAAAATCATGATAAAAAATCAAATAAAATAAAGGTTTTCATAGATTTCATAGACATTAGGGCTGGAAGGGACCTCGGAAGATTATCGAGTCCAGCCCCCCGCCCAAAGGGCAGGAAGTCAGCTGGGGTCATAGGATCCCAGCAAGATAAGCATCCAGTTTGCTCTTGAAGGTGTTCAATGTGGGCGCTTGAACAACCTCCGGCGGCAGGCTGTTCCAGACCTTGGGGGCTCGGACAGTAAAGAAATTCTTCCTTATGTCCAGCCTGAAACGGTCTTGCAGTAGTTTGTGACCATTCGTCCTCGTCATCCCTTGGGGCGCTCTGGTGAACAAACGTTCCCCCAGATACTGGTGATCACCCCTGATAAACTTGTAGGTGGCCATCAGATCACCCCTGAGCCTGCGCTTTTCCAGGCTAAAGAGCCCCAGGGCTCTCAGCCTGTCGTCGTAGGGTCTGCTTCCCTGACCTCTGATCATGCGCGTGGCTCTTCTCTGCACTCTCTCAAGCTTCTCCACATCCTTTTTGAATTGTGGAGCCCAAAACTGGACGCAGTACTCCAGCTGCGGCCTCACTAAGGCCGAGTACAGGGGGAGAATGACATCCCAGGATTTGCTTGAGAAGCATCTGTGGATGCAAGCTAGCGTTTTGGTCGCTTTACTAGCCGCAGCATCGCACTGCAGGCTCATGTTCATCTTGTGGTCAGTGATGACCCCCAAGTCTCTTTCTTGCATAGTGTTGGCCAACATAGCATTGTCAAGCCTATAAGGATGCTGCGGGTTTTTCTTCCCAAGGTGGAGAACCTTGCATTTATCGGCGTTGAACACCATCAGATTCTCGTCCGCCCACTTGCTGAGCCTGTCTTCTGGTGTGGATGCTTTGCCCCAAAGTTTGGTGTCATCGGTGAACTTGGTTTTAGTTTGTCCTTTTAAAAATATCTCAGTCATTCTTTGCCAATGTGTGGAAAGTTTCAGTATGAGAATAGCACCTTTAAAGTGCACAAAAGTGTGTCTCTCCCTAGTTGCAAAAATGACTCCAGTTAGCCTCTGCTCACCACTAGGATAGGAGCATTGACATCCATTTCCTTTTACTGCTGTGACTCTCTCCCTGTCTTCTTTCCATATTCCCCTCCAGCAAAAAGGCTATAAAATGGAGCTGGAGGGTGAACAGTGAACACCTGAAAAACACAAAGCACTCCACCAATATATCACATTTCCAATTATTTTTCAATAAAGATTTATGCATGCCTTAAAGACCTTTGCATTTAAGAATGTCTTTACAGCCTCAACTATCTTCCTAACTCCCAGAAAAAAGCTTCACCCAAGCAGAGCTTTCTGTAAGTCAGTTCAGTCATTATATTTAGGTGGTTTAAGATACTTGGTAAAAACAATCACTTCTCCCAAGCCAGAACATTTCACGCACAATGCTAAATAGTGCTAACTTATTCATCTATTGAGATCATTGATATAAAAATATTAGTTATCCAATAATTACAATGAAACTTGAGCTTAAAAAGAACATGTAGGTAGAAATAGTGCATTGAGTTACGCTGGTATGGGAGCTCTGCAGCTCTTTCCTGACTCTGTGCCTCCTGCTACCCTGAAGTTTCTGTCCTATATTGCAAGCAGAGGAGAAGCCCCCAAGCAGCAGGAGGTAGAGAGGGGGGAGAGAGTATTAAAAATCACGTTAGGGTCCCAGCTGCAAGAGCAACCCTGGGACACAGAAAGGCAAGATTTTCCTGCTGTGGCTGGAGGCAGTGTGCTCGCCCGGTCCTAGGGCCACTGTTGTCCAATATCTTCATCAGTGACCAGGAAGATGGTATGGATTGCACCTTCAGCAAGTTTTCAGATGGCACCAAGCTGGTATGAGCAGTAGATACACTGGAGGGTAGGGCTAGGATTCAGAGTGACCTCAACACATTGGAGGATTGGGCCAAATGAAATCTCCTGAGGTTCAACAAGGACATATGCAAAGTCCTGCACCGAGGAGGGAGCAATCCCCTGCACCGGTGCAGGCTGGGGGTGACGGGCTGGGCAGCAGCTCTGCAGAAAAGGACCTGGGGGTGGCAGGGGACAAGGAGCTGGACAGGAGCCAGCAGTGTGCCCTTGGGGCCAAGAAGGCTACCGGCATCCTGGGCTGCATTGGCAAGAGCATTGCCAGCAGATCGAGGGCAGTGGTTCTTCCCCTCTATGCAGCACGGGGGAGGCCACATCTGGAGTCCTGTGTCCAGTTGTGGGACCCCACTACAGAAAGGATGTGGACACATTGGAGAGAGTCCAGCAGAGGGCATTGAAAATGATTCATGGGACTGGGGCACGTGAGAAAAGACTGAGGGAACTGGACTTATTTAGTCTGCAGAAGAGAAGACCGAGGGGGATTGAATAGCAGCCTTCACCTCCCTGCCGGGGGGCTGCAAAGAGGGTGGAGCTGGACTGTCCTCAGTGGGGCAGATGGCAGGACAAGGAGCAATGGGCACAAGCTGCAGCAAGGGAAGTTGAGGTTAGATATTAGGAAAAACTCTCTCACTAGGAGGGTAGTAAAACCCTGGAATAAGTTACCCAGGGAGGTGGTGGAGTCTCCATCCTTGGAGGTGTTTAAGACCTGGGTAGACAAAGCCCTGTCTGGGATGATGTAGTTGGGGCTGGTCCTGCTTGGAGCAGGGGGTTGGACTAGATGTGACCCCTGAGGTCTTTTCCTAATTTTCTGTGATTCTATAACACTAGTCCTTCTCTATGTAACTCCTGCCTCTGCCTTTCGGGCAGCTTTCCCCCTCAGTTTTACTTCCCATGTTGGAGCCATTACATGAGCCCTCATCTTTCAGTCTTGATGGGAGAGTCTGGCTCTTCTGGCCAGTGTGCATCCCAGCCATGACCATGGCACCTTGACCTGCTTCCCTTGGTCAAGTCATGGCATCACCGTTGCCAGCTTAGTGATTCTCTCACTCCATCAAGTGACTTTGTGTGGTCCCTAGTGAAGTTGGGGCATTCCTAATAAAATATGTGCATAAAGGCTGCTGTATCATGAATTTATTATATGCAAGAAGGGTAAATTGTGTTGTGACATTTTTTGTGACCCCCCTAGGTCTCTCTAGTAGGTCTGTGGAGATGTAGGTCTTGGTAGACCTTTGATGTACGTCTCTCTAATGACACTCAATGACTTTTTGAGCTTTATTTGGTGAATCTCTGCTTGCAGGAGTTGCCAATGCTGCATAGCAGGGACACCTCAGCCACTGTCTACAGACAGAAAATGAGACAGGTGGCATCCAAGAGCCAGTTCCTTCACCACCACCATCACATGCTTGGGGGAAGTGATGGCAGAAGGCTACATCAGATGATAGGGCAATCACACTTCTGACAGTGGAGCTCAGCTGTCTCCTGGGCTGCAGGTGGAGGCCTCCAGATGCAACAGGTGTGCAGCTGATGGAGACCACGGTAAGGGGCCCCAATCCCATTGCTTTACAACAGGCCTCCCAGAGGTCTCTGCCTTGTATCCCAGTTGGGGGGCTTCAGAGGAAACATGGGTCCATCTAGGCCAAGCAACCTTTGCGATAGAGAGGTATGGAGCCATCAGGTTCCCGGGAGGCCGCTGTGGCAGCGCACCCCCTTACTAGAGCGATCTCGAGTAGCTATTAGGAGCAGTTCTGGCTGTGCTGCTGAGCTGCATTTTTTGGTATATCACTTTTCAGTGGAAAATGCAGTCACCAGCCCCGGTGTTTCACGAACACACGTTGATTTTACAGATTTTTTTTTTTTTTTCATAGATGTTAGGGTTGGAAGGGACCTCAATAGATCATCGAGTCCGACCCCTGTTTTTGTTTTAGATATGATTATTATTATTGAAATGCCTTGTTTCAGTATTTTCAAAATGAACATTTTGGGTTTTTCTCACTTTGCAATGAACTTTTATTGTAAGATTGCTTACTGTTTTATTTAACAGCTCAATAACATTAAAACAGCTTCGAATGGAAACTAATCACAATGTTTGTTTGTGTACATGAAACACTTGAAACAACCCCATTTCTTTTTTCTTAATTTAGACTTGCCAAAACAATTGAACTTATTTGTTTTCAATACGAACCAGAATCAATTCTTTTCAAACTGACAAAATTGCCGTGGGACTGAAAACATCTGTTTTTCACCTAGTTCTAATTGCCTGTAGTGAGGGTTTGCCTAGTTTCCGCTTCCGTGCGTAAGGGAATTGGTGGATGTAGCTGCAGGTGTAATCTCTCTCTCTGACAAAAAGTTTCATTTTTTTTAAAGGTTCCTTTTTGAAAAAGGTAGAGGCACAAAAGTCTTCTGCACAGCGTACGGTATTTTAGCTGCATTGCTGATGTGATCACATCCTAGTACACAGGTGGAAGAGACTGAATCTACCGAGTGCGTGTGACTTGTTGAGTCCGTTCCCAAATGTTTCTGTGCTTCAGCCGGAAACTGTTTGATAGTCGAGGCTACTAACAGATCATAAGCAAGGTGGGGTGCTCCTGGTGGCACTGCCTGCACCAAACATTCAACCAATCATGAATCAGATCCGACAAAAATCTTAAAATTGAAAATCAGGATATTTTTCAAACTGTAAATGATGATTTTTTTTTTTTCGAGTCGCAGGACTTTCAGATTTCTGTGGTTTTAGCTTCTGTAGTGTACTTCATTTATGCATATCAGATAAGTATATAATTTGACATTGGTTATGATTTTTTGGCTTATTGATGTTTGATTGTGATAAGCATTGATTAGCTGCATATCAGTATGTTCTCAAACAGCTTAAGTGCATAAGGACAACCTAAACCCCTAAGGACTCGTTGGCTCTTTATATTCTTCCTAACATAACTGTGCTCTGTTTAAATGCTCAATTAGTGAAACCGGCTAGAAATTGTCAGTATGAAGGCTTCTAGAGCAGCCTTGAACAGAATAAGTCCTATCCGTGTTAAAGCTGCCAATGTGAGGCATAATGCTGTCTGAGGAACCAGGCAAGACACCTTAATGAGGCACAAAATGTATAGCTCGCTCTGTACCTGTAGTTAATGAGTTCCTGTACTTAACGGTCACATTGATTTCAGGCAAGTCCATGTTCTGGATAAGCATGTAGTCTTTTTGTCCGTCTTGAGACCATGCACTTAATGGATGACATTGTCCTCAATTCATATTTTCAAGCTTTTCTAGAAAGCTTGAAAAATCTAGAAATGTTCCTTTTTAGAAATCACAAGGTATGATGATCACCCCGTCGCTTTGCTCTGCACAAGGTGGAACTGTAAGAAAACATCAAATGTAACAAGTTTTGGGATAACGTCACAAGAGCTGGGAATGCTCTTAGCCAGTTGAGGAAATCCCTGGAGTACGGCAGGAGAGAATATCACTTTTCAAGTGACAGCAGAATGAATCCAGGGAGCTGACACAAGCTGGGCAGCTGCCCTCAGTCACCGCAAAGCAATCTGACTGATGCCCCCGATCCCTGGTGATCCCGATCATAGATTGCATAGACATTTGGGCTGGAAGGGACCTTGGAAGATCATCGAGTCCAGCCACCCCTGCCCCAAGGGCAGGAAGTCAGCTGGGGTCACAGGATCCCAGCAAGATAAACGTCTAATTGACTCTTAAAGGAGTCAATATTTTGGGAGTCAATATTTTGGGAGCCCAACGGCTACATGCAGTGTAGGTGCAGGGAGCTATGCAGGGCTCCAGGGTTGAGGAGTGTTGTAACAAGAAAGATGAGGACAGATGGCCATGGTTATCAAGAAGAAAACCTAAATCCCAGCATGACTCCTCCTCTACTTTTAATGTTTTGATACTTCTCTTTTTGGAAATAAAGAAAAAATTATTTAAAAAAATCAAGGAGCAAGAACAAATTATGTCCACCCAATCTTATTTCTTTCTTTAACAGAGTGGATAAGACATAAAATTTGATATATGTAGACTTTAGAAAGGCTTTTGACACTCTTCCACATGACATCCTTACAAAGTCACTGGGGACTATCATAAATTTTAAATATATAATATAATATAAATATAAATATATATATATATAAATTGAAAAACCAGTCTCCCAGAGTAGTTGAAGAGCAGTTGAGAGTGGTTTACTCTGCAAGCTGGGCAGCGTTGTAAGGGGTGATGTTCAGGGGGATGGTGCTATGGAGTATTTTCATGAATGGACGTGGATGATGGGATGCAGTGCACACTTTAAATCTGTGGATGAAAGCAAACTAGGAGGGATTGCAAGCAGCCTGGAGGAAGGAATTCAAGTTCAACATGATCTCGATAGCGCAACAGTTTGGCTGGGATGATGCATTTGGGGCTGGTCCTGCTTTGAGTAGGGGTTGGACTAGATGTGACCTCCTGAGGTTCCTTCAACCTGAATTTTCTATAAGTGTATGAAGAAATGGTCTGAAATGCACCATGTGAAGTTCAATAAAGACAACCACTAAGTGCCGAATGTGGAAAGAGAAACTGTGTGAACAAATCCAAAATAGAAATATCTGGCTAGATGACAATATGGCAGAAAAGCATCTGGGGGTTATAGTGGATCACCAGGTAAATGGGAATCACTAATGCAGTGCTGTTGCAAAAAAAAAAAAAAAAAGTCAGATTTTATTTGGAGATGTATTAACAGAAGTGCTGTGTACAAGACCCGAGGCTCTTGCCCGCCCAGTGCTGTTGGGAAGCACACTAAGGAAGATATTGATAAATTAGAGAGAGTCTAAATGAGAGCAGCAAAACACGACCTATTGGGAAAAATCCTCGGGGATTGTGTTTGTTCAGTCTGAAAAAAGAGATGACTGAAAGAAGACACGATAAAAGTTTTCCAATACATAAAAGGTTGTGATAAAGAGAATGGTGATGGTTCTTCCTGTCTGTCCGCTGGGGGAAAGAGAAGAAGGAGTGAGTTCAATTTGCAGTAACGATTTAAGTTGGCTCTTCAGAAAAAAACTTTTCAGCTAAAAGGATGATGAAATACTGCAGCAGGCTGCCAGCAGGTATTACAAATCCAATTCACTTGAGGATTTTACGAGCAGGTTTCATAAACATCTATCAAGGATGGTCTTGGTACTTGATCCTGCACCAATGCAAAGGCTTGCACCAGATGGTCTCGAGAGCCTTTGCAGCTCTCTACATTTCTAATGTTCATTCTAAATTCCTCAACATGGAACAAAATTATATGGAAAATTTCTTCTACTTTGACCCATCACTAATCATTATACTCACAGGAATATGTTGTCAAGAAACAGATGGCATATTGTTCTAGATACACCACGTCAACACGTGTGTGCTTTATTCGCAAAGACTGTTCATGAGAGGCACACACATTTTCCCATTATGGATTCAGTTTATAAAGGGCTACCATTTTTCGAAAAGCTCAGTTCCCTGTGGGCACAATTACCAGTTTGAAACATGAACTGGAGGTGCAAATCAGCGTAAATGTATTTCTGTCTGCCTGACTTGCACAGTTCTGAAGTTCAATGACTGCACTTAAAAAGTTCCTTTTTGGTATGAAAGACTATTCGTAGTTTTTAGAAAGACTCCCTGTAAAATCATCTGTATTCCAGTAACACCTAAATGCTCCAAATGAGAGCATCTGTCTTTTGTGCTAGACACCGAACTTATACTGAGTAAGCAGCAGCTTTATCTTACGGTGTTCTTGAACGTACAACATTCATAAACAAGGAAGAAAAAGGGTGGAAGATTTCAGCAGTCAAAGGGAATATTAATGTCTTCAGGTGATGGGAAAATGAGGTCAAGAGTGCTTAGGTGATTTAGGATCATAGGAACGTAGAGTTTCCATACCACATTAGACTTGTTGATGATGAGATAGTGTACCGGATGATTTTATCTGGTCGCTGATAGTACAACATCAGACTTTCAAAGGAAGGTTACAGGGTGATAAAATCCCTGTAGTGGGCAGATGATGGGTAATTTGCTTTAGCTTCTAGTCTGAAATTATTAGAGGTTAGTTTAAATCTGGAACATGAGGTTTAATACTACTTACAGGAATTGTAATGATTACGTCTCGGGCTTCATGCTATCAGTATAATTGTACCATCCCTTTAGGCATCTTGTTAAATTCCTTGCCTCAGTTGACTCCTGTGACAATGTATTCCTCAGAGGATGTAATTAAATGGCCTCTTGTTCTTGTGTTATAAAGTCAGGAAAACTGAAATGCCTGCTTTACCTCCTGTAGACTATTAATTATTTAATATATATATTACTTTGTTGTCTCTTATTAGTCTAAGTAAGCAATGTATATCTTTTTAATTTTCTTTTTATAGTGGCTGCACCAGTGATTTATATACAGGTATTATGGTTTGGCGACAGTCAATCCTTCTAGATCATGGTGTGTGCGTGAGGGGTCACCCAGACCTCTGGCTAAGGGGTCAAACCCAGAGAGTGATAGTTGGATGGGTCTGTATCGTCTTGGCACGCAGTGGTGTCCCACAGGGTTCGGTTCTTGGCCTCATGCTGTTCAGCATATTCATCAATGATTTAGATGAGGATGTGGAAAGCACACTGGCTATTTTTGTGGATGTTACTAAGTTATGGGGAAAAGTGGTCATGCTAGGAGGATGCGAATCCGAGCAGACCTGGACAAGCTGGAAAGGTGGGCAGAGCGGAGCTGGATGCAGATCAATAAGGATCAATGCAAAGTGCTTCATTGGGGGAGAAGTAAGTAACCAGCAACATGAATATAAGTTAGGAGGCCAGCACCTCGGGGACCTCGGGGTGATGGTTGGTCACAGGAGGAACATGAGCCACCCGTGCGACGCTGTCATCAACAGAGCGGATAGCACACCGGGATGCATCAGCCGATGCATCATGAGCAGGGCTAAGGAAGTGATACTTCCTCTATACTCAGCATTGGTGAGCCCAGCTGGAGGACTGTGTTCAGGTTTGGGCACCGCACTTCCAAAAAGATGTGGAGAATCTTGCAAAGGTCCAGGGAAGGGCCACATGAATGATTAAGGGCCTGGAGGACAAACCTAATGAGGAAAGACTAAGGGATCTGGGACTGCTCAGCCTGGGGAAGAAAAGACTGAGGGGGACTTGGTGGCCATCGATAAGTATGTACGGGGTGAATATCGGGAGCTGGGAGAAAAAACTGTTCACTAGGGGAGGACAAGGAGCAATGGCCATAAGCTGTGAGAGCATGGTTTCAGGTTGGATGCAAGGAAGAACGTCTTTATAGTAAGGGTGACTTGAATCCGGACGAGACTTCCCAAGGAGGGGGTGCAATCCTCAACTTTGGATGTCTTCAAGAGCAGACTGCATAGACCCTGGCTGGGATCATTTGATATCAGCTGTATTCCTGCCCAGAACAGGGGCATTGGACTCCATGATCTTTCGATGTCCCTTCCAGCCCTTCATTTCCGTTCCTGACCCTCTATCCCCACTTTGGGCCATTGAGGCAGAATCCAAAGGCCAGACCGTGTCTATACGTTTGGTGCTGCTATGGCGGTAGTTATATAAATGTCTGGGAATCCAACCTGGGTCTTCTGCACTGCAGGTAAGGGTTCTACCACTGAACCGCAGAGGAATTGTACTATCTTTTTTATTATATGTTACCTTGTGTGCCTTAACATCTTTCTTATTTGATGGCAGCTAAGCATTGTGCGGAGGTTTTTATCGTGCTTGCTGCAGTAATGGCTCACTGCATTTCTTGAATTGATGGAGTCAACGGAGATCTCTGCAAAGTTCGATGCAGTTAATTTTTCCCCTCCAATATGCATTATTTTGCATTTTTTTTAACAATGAGTTTAATTTGCCATTGTATTACTCAGCAACCTTGTTTATTTAGGTCTCCCTAGGGTTCCTCCCTATTAACCTGAATAACTGTGTGGCTTGTGTCTCACTGCTGCTTCCCCTTTTTTGATCATTTTTGTCATGACAACTTTTTCTGTCCTATTGTTTTTTCCTTTTTTTTGATCATTAATAAACTAAAGAAAGCTGACCTATCAAGGAACCATAAGGTCCGCAGTGTTGACTTCTGCTAAGGTGAAAATTGACATTTGACCCAGCTATGTCTCCTAGCCAGTTTTTGATGCATGGTAATACTTCACTTCTACCGAATAATTGCTTAGCTTCTCTTGTACAGGACCTTCTTGGAAGCCTTTGGAAGTCTAGATAGTCATCCAATTCTCCTTAATCTACTTCAGTGACCTGGTTCAAGGATTCGAATAGACTAGTGACCCGTTCGCATAGCGGTCAATCATATCATAATTGCCCTGAGGCTTTATTATTGTTTTTAATGATGGTTTCAATCACTTTCCCAGTTACTGATGCAAGGTTTACTGATCTTTAATCACCTGGTTTGGTGCAGCAGTTACTTGCAGTCCTCTGCTGGTTTTACTGTCCTTTCATAATTGTGGTAGCAGCGGAGTCATTTCATTAAGACTTACTTGAGGTTACAGAAGCCAAGTCTCTGTCACCTTCCTGTCAAGCCTGAGGGCACCACCCAGGACCAAGCCCACCTGCTATCTCCCGTTCAGTCCAAGCAGGTGGCCCAGGGGGACAGCGAGTGCATCGTCCCTTGAACTCTCTGTCTTGGTGAACACAAGGCTTCAGGGAGGCTGTGGCAGAATTACAGGACAAATCCACATTTCCATTGCCTTAACTGACAACCATTTCTTTGTCACTAAACCTTGGGAATCCCAATAGATTTAATGATCTTTTAAATGGGTGTACGCTTTGGACATGCAGCCTTTGCCACTAGAGGTGTCTTGACTCGTTTTTGTGCTGATGCTGGAATTGCAGCTACCATTGCTCCCCGAATCCTGCTGAAAAGACAGGTCTACAGCAGCAGTTAGCTAACTTGTCGGTGTGACCATTCACACCCTGCTCTACAGGAGGACTTTCAAAGACCCTTTGGGGGCAAACCTGTTTTCCCCCTTCACTTCTCTTTCCGTTGTCACTGATGGTGACATCAGCTGTTGACCCACCACATGCACGGTGCAAAAGGGATCTTGAAGCAAGGTTCATCCTAGACAGTCTCTTTCAGGCCCCCAATGAAGCATTTTGAACATCCTGATGGCTCAGTGGTCAGGATTTCCCTTTTTTGGTTTGCTTCTGTTCTGGTTTCTGCTTTCCATTGATAAATGCCAGGCAGATCACAAGCTTAAAGGGATCCTCTCCTTCATGGGCATGGTATTCACCATTAGCCAAGCTGTAGGAAGGAGCAGCTACTGTATTTGGATGCCATACTGCACTAATGTGTTGTCTTATGAAGATTTTTCCTCCAACAACACATGAAGCCATGAGTATCAGCAGATCCACACCTCATGCTACAAACAATGCCACGGCAGGGTAGTATACCATCCCAGCAACACCTCCCACCACGAGTGAGTTGTGTCCTCTTTCGCTTCGTTGTACACTCACATCTCCTTTGTGTTGTTGTGCATCACTTTGGTGAAAACACTCTCTCGGCAGGGTTTTTTTTTGTAAATCTTTCATCTCTTGTTGCTGGTGCTTTGCATCTGTTCAGCTGATGGTCCTGATTCAAGCATAGACAGAAGGAAATTACACTGGAGGTGCATGCTGTCATGCGTGGTTAACACCACCAGCAGAAGTGCAGTAACATGGAAGCAAACCCGTCTGGATGGCACAGACATGAGGCGCACAAGGAAGTGTCCTGTCTCCAGCAGGAAAGTCAGGGTGTTTATTGGGATTTCTGTGAACAACCAAAATTGCCTCTGTCTGGTAGATACTCTTATGGATAGATTATTCAACTTGCTAATAGGGCGGAGAGCAAAATCACAGTGATTAAGAGGCAAACATGCACTGCTGTCTGCAAGCACTGACCCATCACATAACTTGTCTCTTTTAACAAACACACAGACACTCAGCTACACTGTTTGCCACTGAGAATCGTTAGCAGAAATTGGGGGAATTGCCCGTTCATTATGATTTTCGGTGACCAGCCCTGCGTTATGAATGATTGCTCCTCAATGTAATAACTGGGTATGTGGTGTTATACTTCCCTTACATTACGGTTGTCGGGACTGAAGCTACTTTCTAGAGAATGGCCCGTCTTGCAAGCACCTGCTCCTCCACAACGCTGGTAGTAGCGGTGCTCCCCCATTTCTGAGGGAATTTACTATCAGTAGTAGTTGGTTATCTTCCTCCACCATCCACCTTAGCTGCATTAGAAGAGGAACCAAATAATAGGGATGTTAGCTGCCATCATGTACATTTGATTAAGATCTTTCTTTTTCCCACTTGAGGTGGGTCACACTGGTGCATTAGAGACAGAGTTTGGTAAGGGCTGATGGAATAGCTTTGCTAAATCTTTGGGTCTTATTCATGTCGTCTCTGCCATCCAAGCACTCATGGAAACCACTCCCGCACATTAGCTGGGTCTGCTGGTCCCAGGACTTGGGCTGCAGCTTTGAAATCATCTTGGCTGTAGCTTGTAGTTTCAGTAATTGCTCTAACCTTCCACATTTTGAGTGTGTTGCTGGCTGGACCCCCATCTATTCCCCTAGACTCCAGGTGCTGCCACCAAGCCTGTCTTTTGGATTGTGTAGTGGTTGTTAATGGAGTCGTTAGCCTCAGTCATGACCTCTACCATGGGTTGAATGAGGAATATTGTCCTTGGAGTTATAATACTCAGGGTAGAGATCAGCATCGTCACAGTTGCGGTTATCCTCTTCCCATCCACTCTCCTGACGCGGTCCATCCCAGGTGCTGTCAGATTGAATAGCAGCTACAGCTCTTTTAAACAGCTTCAAATCCTGGTCCAGTCACCAACTTCTCTTTCTATCTGCACAATGCTCGCTGCTTGGATGTTTGATGTGTTTAGCCATCTCATTTTGATCTCTAATAGTTGCTTATACTTCCTGCTGTAATATTTGCAATACATGCCCCAGACAAAATGCTCAACACCTTCCATTAACATTATCATCTTTAGTTAACTTGTCTCTTAAAAATTATGTGCGTGTATAAGTAGTTTACTTTGCCCACCTGGCTTCCTAGTGTCTCTGCCTACTTCGTTGTCGGGGGTCGGACTCGATGATCTATTGAGGTCCCTTCCGACCCTAACATCTATGAAATTGCTTTCTTCTGTGCCCCCCTTCAGCATGCTCTGGTGACACTGCTTCCAGCACTAAAGCCCCGACTATTATGATGTCTGCGAGTGGTCTCTTTATTTCCTCCAGCTCTTCTGTAGTGCCGCTGTCCTGCTGTTCCCAGCATTCGCAGGCACTCTGCAGTGCTTTCTTTTGCTCTCTATCTGCCATGCTCTTCCCTTCTAAAGCCATGGGGCAACTTACTGGTTTTCTCCGCTCCTCCTCTGACTCTTTGATCGTATCCTCTGACCTTTCTTTTTCCTGTTCCAGGAATCGATTTCTCCCCAACAGTACATTTTCCTACTGTTAAAAGTCCCTTGTCACAATGCTGCTTTTTTTTTTTTCTTTCCCTGGCTAAGTTTTTGTTAATTCCTCTCCCATTCAGCGGCCAAGCCTGCCCTGTGGGAATTGCCCCCTCTTCCAGAAGGGGCCGCTGTGGTTGCAAGCATATTTTCAAATATAATTGGCCATGGGGGTTGTGAGTCTCAGTGGGCACGTCTACACGTTCTGTAAACTCTGGTGCAGATTGCACTGGAGTATATTGCTCCTGGGCGCAGCGTTTACACAGGACTCCTGGGCCCGGCGTTGAGCGGGGGGTGGTGTGGCCCTGTCTGGCAAGGGTCCCGGGGGTCAGGACTGCTCGTCCCAGCTCAACGTGCTGCGGAGGGGCTGGCTGGGGCACGAGGGTGCTGAAAAGCGGGGCTAGCTGGCAGTACTGATATACCAGTACTACCCTGCAATGGAGTAAATTAATTTACCCCACTCTAAATAGTACTGCACGTGTGGATGCCGAGATGTTTGCTGCGGAGCTAGTAAACATCTCATGTGAACGCACCCAGTTAGGAGACACTTACCTCTCCCCGCACTCCTATCTGATGGTCAGGCTTAGTTTCCAGTGCAAGAGATGCGTGGGAACCCCGGCTCTCTCAGGTCCTTACTCCCCCTCTCTCTTTTTTGAGTCCAAATGGGTTTTTCTTTTATCCAGGATACCGGGAGTATGACCAGACTTTGGGGAATTTAGAGCTCCTTGGCACGATACTTCTTTCCAACTCACTTTCCTGAGCAGATAATGACACAAGACCACTAAAAGGCACCGGGTAGTCTTGTTACGTACTACCTGACAGACTGTTAGCTGCCCATCTGGTTGATGTGAGCACACCTCGCTTCAGCTGGTGAACTCAACAGGCTTGATGAGCAAACCACGTGAGGATGGGTGTTCCCCTCCTGCGTGGTCTCATCTTCAGCTCTCTTTTATGGCCCTGTAACTCCTGCAGCTTTCTAGCAAATCATATCTGATTTGCCGTAAGCCAGACCCTGCTTAACAACATATGTCGGGTTTTTTTCAGTTAACCAGACCCAGCGACTATTTCTTGAAATGCTACTACATCACCAAATAAATCCACCTTGGCTACAACTGTGCGAGCTGCAGACAACTTGACTTGGGGTCTAGGCCCACCTTCCTCTGAAGGGTTTCCAACCCATTTCTCTTGCTTCCCAGGATGGCATCCTGACCAAGAGGGGCCTGTCTGTTGAAGCCGGCTGTCTGGGAAAGGCCAAGAGAGCAGGATTCACAGGGCCTGAAGGACAGCGCATAGGAGGGAGCGTGACTGTCGATGGGTAAGACAGGCACTCGTGACGGGGGAGAACTTGGGTTGAAGTCCTGCTGCCAGGATTGTTAATGGCCTACAACCCGGGCCCCTGATTTCCGTGTAGGTGCTCTTACCCCTAGGCTGGTGGGCACCACTGTTGCTGTTGTTTGTGTGGGGAGCTACTGGGGCAAGACATCTACACTTCAGGGGTTGCACTTCCAGGCCAGGGGTCTGGATGTGGAGGCACCAGCGGGGTTGATTTGGATCTGGTCCTTAAGTTCCATCTGGACTTCAGTGGGATTGCAGATACATGGCACTTTAACACGGGTGTAGCAGACGTTGGTTTTGTACGTGGACGCACATTACTTCGGTGTGTGAAGACAGAGGCCCAGCTCTCCCAAGGGAGTTACTCGTAGCAGATGCTATTATATTCCTTTTCCAATAAGTGGCAGGACAGCCAGTACTAGCCTGGTTGCATCGAGCAAAGGGCTGCTCAGGGATTGGACTGACTGGAGCATGATCCATAGGTAGATTGAACTTCCAGGGTAGCTATACCCTGGAGTGAGTGATGTATGCTTGTGTAGGAGGGTCAGTCATGCGAGCACCCTTTTCAAGGGCACTGGATGGCAGGAACAAGCGCCGGGGTGCAATTTAGGGGTTTAACACAAACTTTCCCACTCGGGCTCGACCCCCCACCCAGAAACCTGGGAAGAGTAAAGTGAACACATTTCTCCACTCCCAAGCTACGTTCAGCTGAGACAGTTAGCCAAAGGGGAAAAGGAACAAATACATAATCTTAAAGAAAACCTGACCAAGGAAACACAAACTGAAACCCCAAACAGTTCAGTTTTGGCTGCCAACAAACCAACGCAGGGGAGCTGCCATTTAGCCCGCTCACTGGAAGGGAAATCACCCAGGGCTGTCCTTTGGTGGCACTAGCACCTACGTCAGCCAACAATGCACAAAACTTCACAACTTTGGAAGTGAGGGCCAGTGGACACAACATCTGATCCACCTGATCTTTCCAATTGCATCCTTCAATCCCAGACAGTAAAATCCCAGCCCACAAACAGCAAAAACAGGCACAAGCAGCCCCCCAGACCTCCAGACGTGTGCACAAATGTGGGCACGAAGAAAAATAATTCACAAAATTACCATTATAGAACATAGGCTTAGCCAAACTTGCATGACAAAAGTAGGATTACGTGCGTCCGCTCAAGATTTCTAGTTGTATGAAGAGAAATTATACCAGCACGAAGTGGTCCTGTGTCTGCACCCTTTGTCGGTCACCTGGAGACATCTTAGGATCTGGACCTAAGTCCGTGGTGGACTGCGTTACGCCCCTGGCTTTGGGAACCGTGGGCAGCTCAACTTGTATTCAGAGCGATGGAGGAGTCTTCAGTGTTTCGAATGTCATTCTAGTTGTGGAGGAAATCTTACATATTGAATTGCTTGTAATCGGGGCAACTTCCTCCTACACGGCTACTTTTGGTATTATTTTTATTTAACTTTTTAGTGGGTGAATATATAAACTGAAGTAAATGTAGTTATTAGACACAGCTGTTCAGTGTAGGAAGAATAATTAGCAGAGAATGAAGAAAATTAGTTAGCAGAAATAACTAGACTTTATATATCCAAGGATAGTACAAGCATTAGCAATGACTATTAAACATCTATAAGACTAGTATGTAGTGTTTTCCCCATGATTTAGCTGTAGAAACACTGTAATTATGTCATGATTTCTTTACATTAAATAAGTCCAACATCTGTTGAATCAAAAAGTGACATATAAATTATATGTCTTACATATGCATTGCTCTGCATATGTGTATATAAACACAACTATAGCAAAATTATACTTTATTATCTTCTGCTAGTATGTATTCTGAAGAAACATCCAGGTCTATTCAATATAACATTTTTTCTTTAGTTGCACTATATATATATATATATGCAACTAATATATATCTATATTTCTATGCCTGGAAAGTAGGGTTTTCTTTAAAATTGTGTTATTTGGCTGACTGCATATTATTTGACTGTATGCCTATGATTATTGCTCCATATGTTCCATAGAAATAAGTATTGATAACCCAGGACAGATGTGTGTAGGTATTCAGGTATTCTGGGGGTGTCTGTATATATAAATGTATTTTTGAAATTTTGCTGCCTTCCCTCCCATGGGTGGGAGGTGCACGGACTCCTGTCCTAGCACGGCCTCTCCCTGCATGATTTGCAGAAGCAAACTCTCAAGTCCCACAAGCAGTGCAGCTCCCTTCCTCCCAGCCCCTCTGCAGCCCAAGGGGAGGAGGATTAGGGACAAAAGGAGGCAAAAGTCCTTGCCTGGCTGCTTGCCACCTGGCCACAGGTATGCAGGGAGGGCAAGGAGGCCCCTCAGCTGGACCCACAGCCTCTTTGGGCAGCAGCCGAAATGCAGAGGTCAGGGGTCTGGGATGCTCTGGGCCTGGGGGAGTGGGTGGGAGAAAGCATGAGATGGCCCAAGTCGACAAAGCTAAACTTCTTGAGATGGGACAACCTGGGCAATGGCAGCTTCAGGCCAAGTGCACACATTGCCTTCCTGCCAGTAGCCGTGTTTTTGCTACCCTGTGCTGCCTGCCTGTATGGCTACGTGGGTCCTGCTTGTAATAATTTAACTCATAAGTATATTGCAAATATCTTCTCCATCCGTTATTACAGAGAATTATTGTGCGTAGAAAAAAAAGGCTTTGGCTTTAGAGTCAAACATAACTGAGAAAAATAAAATAATGCAACAAGTATTTCAGGGCCCACATTCTCTAAATTCCTGAGGCCACAGTGCCAGATGTATCCAGATGTGCCCGGAGGTAAATAACCAAAGACAATGGATTAGTATTTGAGGAAGACGTACTCTGGATTCAAAAGATATCCCCTCTGCAGGGTAAGAGGAAGTGAATTCAAATAAACATATGGACTTATTCCATGGGGTTGTAGTGGTTAGCCAGGGAGGGGCAGGATGTGGGCAGACCGGCAGGGTTGTCTGCCAGTTCCTCATATGTCTAACATATTATGTCTTACATATGTTGTGTGTCTAACATATGTCGTATGGCTAACATATGCCCTCATTCTTCTGCCTTCATCAACATTGTCCCAAGGGAAAGTGGGGCTAGCACTCTGGATCCCGCACTGACAAAGAGGAGAATTGGGCTTTCTTGTCTTGCAGGCAGCCGCCCTTTCCGGGTCACCCGAACCTGTGTTGCAATGGGGACAAAGTGCTAGAGGGCCATTAGCTCCTGGGGGTGGCCACGAGACAAAGCCATAGATGCACTGGGCTGTCTTCCAGCTCCCTTTCTCCTCCTAGTCTGTGCGGTCTACAAACGGAGGCAGGAGGAGGTCATTGGAGGGCAGTGTGTGGAAAGGGAACAAGTTATTACTGGCAGACGAAAGAGCCTGGGGAGGATGAAAAGACAGAAGGGAAATGTTTGCAGGAGTGGAAGAGCAAAGAGAGAAGAGCATGGGAGATGGGGCAGGGAGAGAAGCATACTGTAGAGACGTCTGACATGGGGTAAAGGGCCGATGCAGGGAAGAAATGAGAAGCGGGGCCTGATTAGGTGCAGTCATCCGACATGATTGGCAATGGTAAGCAAGTCTCGTCTGGGGTTTAATTATGGATGTTTAGTTTTTATGGATGATTTTCACCCCTCTCTAACATAGAGGACGTCTGTGATGGTGCTGAGTGAAGGAAGCATCGCTGTGGTATAGAGCCAGTGTGCACCAATACTTCAGTGCCAGCCCTGCCTTTGTACTGAGCCAGGCAAGAAATGCATGTATCATTTGCCCAACAGATGTTCTCTCTCTGCTGTGTCATCAGTTGCCTGGAAGTAGATGATGATTTACTTGGATTCATCTATGTTTGGAAATTATTTGTGGGGTTCTGGGACATGTAATTCATTCTGATATGAGTAGATGATATTCAAAATTTGTTATGTGAGCTGTTTCCATTTCTCATACAGATTGTGAGCTAGTAGTTCTCAGTGGGGGCAGATGACAGAGCAAGGAGCAATGGGCTCCAGTTGCAGCAAGGGAAGCTTAGGCTGGATAGTAAGAAAAACTTTCTTATTAGGGAGGTAGTAAAACACTGAAACAGGCTACGCAGAGAGGTGGTGGCATCTCCATCCTTGGAGGTGTTGAAGACCAGTCTAGACAAAGCCTAGGCTGGGATGATGCGGTTGGGGCTGGTCCTGCTTGGAGCAGGGGTTGGACTAGATGTGACCTCCTTCCACCCCCCATTTTCTATGATTCTTTGATTCTAGTTTTCTGTTGCTCATTTATCTACATGTAACCCTTAGAGTCTGGTGCTGCTCTCTGGATGTGCCTGCCCCTGGATGGTCACCAGCGAGGCGCGCTCAGTGCACACTTACGTTCCTCGGTCAGTATTTTCCATCGTGTGTTGCCCACCTCCATGAACTGATGGCTAAGAACAGGGTCTCAGTAGTGCTGGACACCAGGCTGGAGAGCAACCAAGGGAAGACATTAAGCAGAGTGCTGTAAAGCTGCCAGCTGGATTTTAATGTCCCCACGTGAATGGGATTTACCTCCGCTTTTCAGTGATCGGGGTATTTTCTACGAGTTGAATTCTGGATGAGGGAACAATAACTGGATGGGTGGGTGCTGCATCTCCGAATGTAGCGGGACATCTGTTGGACAGATTTAGCCCTAGCTGAAAGATGCAACTCTCCAGTTAATAAAATAGCACCTTATTATCAGGCCTGAATTCTACCCATGTTGCCCAGTCACATGGTTTATCACCACTTCAGGAGCTGAGAAATTTGCCAGCTCAATTTTAATTTACACTTTTAACTAGAGCAAGACAAGGAGCTGAATTAGAAGCTTGAATCTGAAGAGAGTTCAGTTGCAAATATTCATCCTGTGACTCAAGAAGGCTGTAACTAGAATTGTAGACTCATAGAGCATGAGGGTTGAAGGAACCTCAGGAGGTCACATCTAGTCCAACCCCCTGCTCCAAGCAGGACCAGCCCCAACTGCATCATCCCAGCCAGGGCTTTGTTGAACCAAGTCTTAAAAACCTCCAAGGATGGAGACTCCACCTTTCTGGGTGACCTTGTCTTGTGCTTTATCACTCTCCTAGTGAGAGAGTTTTTCCTGATATCCAACTTCAACTTCCCTTGCTGCAACTTAAGCCCATTGTTCCTTGTCCTGTCACCTACCACCACTGAGACCAGCCCAGCTCCATCCTCTTCGCAGCCCCCCTGCAGGGAGGAGAAGGCTGCTATTCAATCCCCCTCCGTCTTCTCTTCTCCAGACTAAATCAGCCCAGTTCCCCCAGCCTCTCCTCACCAGTCCTGTCCCCCAGCCAACAACCATTTTCGTTGCCCTTTCCTGGACTCTCTCCAATGTGTCCACATCCTTTCTGTAGTGGGGGGCCAACAGCTGGACACAGGACTCCAGATGTGGCCTCCCCAGGGCTGAATAGAGGGGAAGAATCACTGCTCTCCATCTGCTGGCAATGCTCCTGCCCATGCAGCCCAGGATGCTGGTAGCCTTCTTGGCACCCAGGGCACACTGCTGGCTCCTGTTCAGCTTCTTGTCCCCTGTCACCCCAGGTCCTTTGTGCAGAGCTGCTGCCCAGCCCGTTGGTCCCAAGGCTGTAGGGACCAACTGACTCGGTACAGGTAACTTCATTCAGTGACCGATCTGCAGTTGTTCTCATTTAAAGGCTGTGAGATGATGATCTTCCAACTTCCTGAAGCACCGCTGCATATTTCCAAGTGAAAGCGCCCCTGTGCTGTTGTTTTTGACTTTTCCCCCAGAATTAGGCCCTGAAGTATTTTTCTTGCATATGTTTGTCTCAAGTTGTTACAAAGGGACAAAACTCCCCCGCCTATTTTCTTTCCTCAATACAAAGGTTACCTACATGTAGAGGGTATGGCTGTAAATGCTGCCTCTTACACCACTGTTGCAACTAGATTCACAAATCCGATTACACGCATTCCCGGGGAGCACGGTCTGAACACACATCTCCGCCTCAGCCCTGTCCTTTCCTCCTCGCCGTCTCAGTATTTCAAACTGCGGTGCAATAAATCCGAGGAACCGGAGTGCGAGGACGGCAACACGGTGGACTGGGCTTTTAAACCTTTTGAGACCCAGGTGGTTTTTATACATGGGCTTAATCACCAAGCTAAGATTGCAGTTCCCAGGGTAACAATTTAATTCCTTCTTGCTGTGGTGTGAGACCAGATAACAACCATACAGGTATGCCCCAATAAGTGCTTACACATAGGAGTGATTTCCCATATACTGGTGCCAGCGACTCCCACAGAACTGGATGGACCAGCACTTGGTAGGTGCGGGACCCACCTGCCTTGTCCATACTCACAAAGGGCCTGTCACCGAGGGGCTGTGAGAGCTGTCACTTGTAGGGCACACGCAGTTGCCAATTAGGATCTGAAGCTGACAGCCGTGACAGCTCCACTTGCAATGATCTCAGTGCTGCATTCATAGGCAGAGATGCACACGCGTTAGTGAGACAGTTTGCGAGATGAGCAGGCACATTTGTCCTCTGAAAGCTTTAAAATAAAGCCAGGTGCATCTCAGAGTAGGAAGCCAGCCACATTATTGTTAGAAACACCGGATCCTTTATCTGGGAACAAGGTCGTGTAAACCAGCAACCATTTCTCGAGTGACGATTAAACCGACTTAATCAGATCTCTGACCTCTTCGGGACTCAGAGTTTGATTAACAGATTTGCTTTTGTTTTCTTGTGCAAAGGAAGAATTGTACAAGATTAGTCCCTTGTGTTGCTAAAAAGTGTTCTGTATTGATATACCAAGGGGCCTAAATCGCCGTGCCTTTCATTTGGCCCTCCAGCTGTGGGCTATCAGGTACTACAGAGCGAACAATGTGCTTTTAGGTCAAGAAAGCAACCTTGTCATCATAAACCATGATAAAAAAGTTCTGCTGAAAATGGGATGACACAAGATTTCTCGACTGATTTCCAGTGCTTCACGCAATTTTTCATGTTTCATTAAGATGCAAAACAAGGATTAAAATATTAGTGCTTTTTGGCAGACGGCAATGCAGATATTGCATCTGCAATCTGCAGACACTGGTTTCTGTGTAAACATATTAGGCAAAAACCCAAAAAACAATCAAACAACCTCACAAAGACACTGTCCATCCCTTGTGGGTATTCATTTCTCATGTGTTTATTGAGAAGAAAACCAAAGTGACTACTTCAAGCATTAGATTTAATTTTCTTGGCATAACTTGAAAGCAGAAAATTATTGTATTTTTGAGCTCGTTTACCTTGGAGCTGTTTTAGAAGTAGATGAGAAAAATGGATATCATTTCTTGGCCTAATTTCTAAATACAACAAATTGCACATTGTTTGGTATACACAGACAGTAATAAGTCCACCGAGAAGAGAGGAGGGAAGGTGGGAGGATTCCTCATTCCACAATGCTTTTTGCCCTTGTAATGATGATGCAAATACAAGCCCGGAGGTTGTAGCGGTGTCCTGAACAATAATTGTTCTTCAGCGGTCTCCACAAAGAATACATGTTTCATATTGCACATGCACAGTTGTATACTCAGCAGCGATCCCCCAGCCCACATCCTGCAAGGGAGGAAGGGGCCTAATTCTCATTGTGGCTAGTTATCTGCACCCTTTGCAGTAAGAAACAATACAATCCAGCTCATGTCCCAGAAAGTTTCCATCTTGGTATAAGACAAAAAAAGAAGTAGCTGGATACAGAAGAAGAACACCAGGAGACAACGAGACAATTCTGGTCGGCCTGGTAGGTGGGTCCAGCGTCGACATTGCAAGGTCACGCCTTGTGCACATCTGTCACAACACCGCTTTAACTGCAGTAGCACATGCTAGTTGTTTCCGACTGTATTCCTGCCTTGTTCAGAGCATGGCATGAACCGTATTCAATTAATGAACTACTTCTTCATTTGTATGGCATCAGGTATCAACGTCCAAACCTGAGCCACTTGCTGGTGTTATTTCCTCAATGTGCAGGTTTATGACCTTTAAGCATCTTAAGCTTCCATCTTTTTTGGTCTTCAATTAACATTTGATAGGGCAACTGGCACGGCCGTGGTGCTCAGGCCAAGTCCCAGAGGACTGGAAAAGGACAATGTGGTTCCTGTTTTCAAGAACGGGAGGGAGGAGGATCTGGGTAATTATAGCTCAGTTAGTCTTACCTCTATTCTTGGAAAAACCTTTGAAAAAATGCTTAAGGATCACATTTGTGGGGGTCCAGTGGGGAAAGCAGTGCTAAAGGGCAACCAGCATGGGTTCATAGCAGGTGACTAACCTTATTTCCTTTTATGACCAGGTCACAAAATGCATAGATGCAGGAATTGAGGTGAATGTCATCTACTTGGACTTTAAGAAGGCCTTTGATACGGTACCTCATTATATTCTCATAGATAAACTGAGTGACTGTGACGTAGATAATTACACAGTCCGGTGGGCAAATTGGCTTAGGGCTTGCACCCAGAGGGTGGTGGTGGACGGGTCGGTATTGACCTGGGAGGATGTGGGCAGTGGAGTCCCGCAAGGCTCGGTCCTTGGACTGGTGCTATTCAATGTCTCCATCAGTGACTTGAATGAAGGCGTGGAAAGCACTCAATTCAAATTTGCAGATGATACCAAATGATGGGGTAAAGTTAACACATCAGAGGGTAAGGAGCAGATCCAGGTGGATCTGGACAGGTCGGGACAATGAGCAGAAGAGAATAAGATGCAGGTCGACAAAGACAAGTGCGAGGTGCTGCCCCTGGGCAAAAAGAGCCACCAACACGCTTCCAGGCGGGGGGACGGCCTTCTCAGCAGCACGGCAGCAGAAAGAGATTTCAGAGTCATCGTTGGCACTAAGATGAACATGAGTTGCCAGTGTGACGAAGTGATCAGTAAAGCTCACCGCACTCTGTCATGCACTAGCAGGTGCATGATGAACACGTCCAGGGAGGTGATCCTCCCCCTCTACGCGACACTGGTCAGGCCGCAGTTGGAGAAATGCGTCCAGTTCTGGGTGCCGCACTTCAGGAGGGATGTGGACATCATGGAGAGGGTCCAGAGGAGGGACACTCGTATGGTTAGGGACCTGCAGGCAAAACCGTACGAGGAGAGACTGAGGGACCTGGATCTTTTCAGAGAAGGCTGAGAGGTGATCTTGTGGCTGCCTCTAAATTCATCAGGGGAGGGACAGGAAGGGATCGGAGATGCTCTATATACCAGGGCACTCCTTGGAGTAACTAGGAGCAATGGCCACAAACTGATGGAGAGCAGATTTAGGTTGGACATCAGGAAGAACTTCTTCACAATAAGGGTTGCCAAAATCTGGAATGGGCTCCAAGGGAGGGGGTGCTCTCCCTTACCCTGGGGGTCTTTAAGAGGAGGCTGAACATGCACCTGGCTGGGATCGTGTGACCCCGTTGCTCTTTCCTGCCCAGGCAGGGGGTCGGACTCGATGATCTGCTAAGGCCCCTCCCGACCCATGAATATATAAGCAAGTGATTTTCATCATCTCTTGTGCCTACTGCCAGTAGTGATGTTAGGGTCTGTCTTCTTATGTCACTTGGTCTAATGACCCAGAGTACAGGGAGTACGTCTGTGCGTGTAGGTTGTGCAGCCCGTTAGGAGTCCCAGTGCACTAAGCCCAGTGTCGAACTTTTT
This sequence comes from Alligator mississippiensis, assembly GCF_030867095.1. Taxonomy (NCBI): domain Eukaryota; kingdom Metazoa; phylum Chordata; order Crocodylia; family Alligatoridae; genus Alligator; species Alligator mississippiensis. Next base: position 304,460,330 of record NC_081825.1, read on the forward strand.
AGCGAACCATACAGGAGCACAGGGTGCTGCTGGGCGTGCACCATTGCTAGTGCGGAGGCTCTGAGCACTTTGAATTCGGCACCCCATGTCATGCGGTCTGAGCATCTTAAGGCAGTGACCTGTGGAGAGACTTTAATGAACTGTTGTTCAGTATTTTGTTTCATCCTCTTTATTCAGTGCCAGAGATATAACAACCAGGGGAGGCTGCTTCTGCAGGGATCCACGTGGACCCCACTGCTGATCTGTATGTGGAACAGACATTTAAAAACCCAAATTCAGCCACTCTCTGATGCCTCCCCCACAGCATCAGCTTCCCCTAGGAGCAAACCTCTGGCCAGCACCAGCCCTTCAGCTATGGCTCTGCCCTCCCTGCCCATCTCACACCGTGGCTGCAGCAGGGAGGGTGAAGGATGCAGGGGAGATGCCCAAGAGCATCGTTCCAGCACCTTTTCCCGCACCTCCAGGCAGCGCCTGGGTCTCGTGCCCCGTTCACCCACCCATAGTTATGCTACAGCTCAATGCAATGAATTATTTATTGCACGCTGTTCAAGCCCTGCTCTGAAGACAGAATTATGGATTTCCTCCCAGCCTGTGCTACGGTGCTTATCGCCGTTGCGTCTGAGAGCTGTGCAAACATTCATTTATTAATCTTCACAACACCTTAACGAGAAGAGGGGTATTATCATCCGTATTTTATAGACTGAGGCACAGAGAAATCATGCTTGTACGTAGCCGCTCATTTGAGATGCCTAACTGGGGGTGCCTGTGCTCTGATTTGGCATCATAGGGAGCATATCGCCTCCCTGCCAGACTCCAAGTCCATCTCATCCCCTCCAGGCTCTTGCTGCACTAATTCTTGTGATCTCCATCTCTGCAAGTCCAATTTGTGTCCTTTTCTCATTGCAATCAAGCAGCACACTCCTCCCTCTTAACTGCCTGAAGGGTCGGTCCGGGTACGAGCGGGCTTTGCAGACCCGGGAAGACAACTTCCCTGCTCTCATGTGAGCTTCATGGCCAACAGCAACCACAGCAGTAATTATAAGACCACTCCAGCCCGTCCCCCGTTTGCAGCATGCCCAGTATGGACAGACTCTTTGGAGATTTTACCTGCTAAGCTCTGATAAGTCTATGCTGAGCATGCAGTAATGGCAATTTTCCAAAGGTTTATAACATGTCGGTATATGGGTGGATTTTCCTGGCAATGGCAAAAAGCTCTCTCTTTCCACAAAGTCCACCCTTTGCCAAATTTCAGGTCCTTGTGCTAAGACATGGGGTGGGGGAACTCTTCAAATAAAACGGCAATTTTGAGTCAAATTGTATCTGTATTTTTGGGAGGGAGAATGCATTTTCCCTGGCCTAATTCATGGGAATGAATGGCTGACATATTTTGGGTGACAATTTTCAAGAAAACATAAAAAACCTCAGGCAGACACTCAGGATAGAGTATTTCAGCTGGAAAGGTACATGCTGGGCATAGTGATAACAGGAGCAGGATCATGTCCTGGGAAGCGTCAGAAAACCTTAGAGAGTGGTCATTTCATCACTCCTGCCTGTCATACAAACCCCTGGGCAGAAATGCTCTTCCCCAAGGAGATCATTGCTGGAATAAGTAAAACAGATGGAGGAAGGCATAGCCTCCTCGTTGTGCAGGTAGGTTACTCTGCGCAGAATAAGACACGTATCTGGGGTCACAAAAGAAGTCTTGCTGAGTTGGGAACTGGGGAGAAATCTCCTGAGTTTCCCTCTAGTACCTAAGCCACAACACTGTCCTTCCAGAGCAAGACACCTGTCGGAATAAATGAAACATTTGATTATATTTAAGTTTTAATTGTATTTTGAGGTGAATCTGAAGGGCATGGGATTTTCTTGAAAGTCATTTGGCTTAAATTTCACTCATTTCAATAGATGTTGTTGGAGCAAGTCTTAAAATTCTCGTTGGTCCTGTCTGTGAAAATAAAAATACTTAAGTCCAACACAGGTTTTGATACTGCACATAATATATTTGAAGTAAGCATGAAGGGGAGATGATACTTAGCTTCCTTCACGTTCTCATTTGGTTGGTCCTGTCCAAGGTGGCATTGCTTCTGGAAGGCACGGACCTCAGGATTTCAGTAATACTTAATGGTATAAATGTCAGAGCAGAAAAAAGAAATAGAAAATTTACATTTTCCTTGAGCATTGCACAGATTATTGGATTTCTGACTACTTGCATAGGTGACATTAATTGAAATGGTGGTTATTGGCCTTTAAGGGAATATAATGTTTCTAAGAAACCTCGTTCGAGCGATGCGGTGTTGTTCTGGTGTCGGGCTGGGGCTCAGGCCCGGTGTCATGCCGTGTAACCTGCTCCCCAGGAAACAGTTCAGGAAGAGCCTGGCGGTGGTCTATTCATCCTCTGAAGACAGATACTGCAGTGCTATGGTCAGGAACCCCAAATGCCATTTGATCAGTCCAATGCAAAAGAAATATGGAATTTAATGAGATTATAGCGGCATAAATTAGAACAAGAGGAAGAAATAAGGCACTTGTAGTGAATAGGATGGAAACCAAATATGGGTGAAATTCAGCCCTGTGCAGAGGGACACCATTAAGTCAGTGCACTATGTCAATTTGATTTAAGGCTCTTCAACTGTTGCATGGTGAAGGGCTTCCCACACTTCTGCTCTCCCACTCGGGCCTGGAGCTAAGAACCCGTCCAAAACACAGAATATTTTATTCTAGGAAGGACTACACCATACATCTGGACATATTTTGTTGTGCTATTGCAAAAGTGCAATGCTGACAAGCCAGGATACAGTCCTCTGCTGATACTCCAGGCTCAGACAGCTAGAGGAAAGGTGTGATGCATACCTTGAAGCAGTGTTTATTTTGGACTTTTGAAGATTAACCCCTATATTATTTAGTGCATCGGACTCTATCATAATATAGTCACGTGCTGCTTATACCTACTTAGAAGCTACTTTGAAGATATCATGCCTTCCAGCTTATTGTGATCCAGTCCTTTCCTATCACTTATGAATGAGCAGGATGATCTAATGGACTTGATGTTTATACAGGATGCAAATCACATGCGACTGGCCCATGGTGGTGCTTTATTATGGGGTGTAATTACACAGCTTTTTGATGGAGCTCTTGGGCCTTTATCTTCTTTTAAATATTTTAGAATCATCACCTTCATTCATGGGTTACATTTGTGTCTCCAGGGACTACATAACACTTGTTGTTTGACTTTTTGAACAGCATTTTTATAGCCAGGGACTACATAACAGTTGTTGTTTGGAGTTGGTTTAAGTTTTGAGGGAAGTGTGTGGTCCAGTTCCTATGTTATAGATCATCACAGAGCCCCACAGGAGAGCCGAGAGACTCTGTACCAGCGAACAACTGACTGCCCAGAGAAGTTGTTCATCTGCTGACTCCTCTGTGAAATCCTATGAAATATGAACTTGCATTTCTACCCAGGAGAACTTTTACAATCTTTTCTCCAATGCCTGATGAAGGGTGTTTGTGCCTGAAAGCTTGCAATTAAAGATTTTTGTTTTTTGCAGAAATCTTGTTGGGCTAATAAAAGATATCACCTCTACCATGAGCCCTGATATGTTATCCAAACTAGTTTATCATACACCTTTCCTTGATGCATAATATTGAATAAGGCAGTACTCACAATATTTTAGTACAGAGGAGTGAATTAATTTTATCCACAGTTATAATAGCGGCATCTGTGAATTATGCACGATAGAGATGCTTAGCTGTTGGGGTGGCAGGCCAGGTGAAGGGTGGGGAGAGGCAGAGAGGACGAGAGCGGACTCTGGTAAGCAACACCTGCTGCAGGCCAGGGCGGAGGGCGAGGGAGAGAGCAGCCAGGGCTGCAGCGGGTTTCACCAGGACAGCCCACGGCAGAGAAGAGGACACTCTGGGCCAAGCTTCTTGCTGTGATCCCCTGTGCTGTGGACCTGATCCAGTCCCTTCAGAAGCCAGACCCAGCCACAGCCTGTAATCACTGATGCACGTGGCTCTCACATGAGCTTTGCATGTAGCTGTTTTGAAATTTTGAAAACCATGTTATATGAAGTGTTGATTTCATTCGAGCTGCCTGTCCTAATATGATGAAGTATTTCTTTATGAAGCGCAGTTTGCATTCTCTATCCCAGTGGTTTCCACCTTTTTAGACTCCAGGCACTGCCCAGTTGACTTGAGGCGCCCCTCAGAGAGAGCCAGCTCTTAGTTGTCACTCTGATTTTGACTGCAGAAAAGTGAGAGAGCAATTCTTCTGTTGCAAAGAACTCAGAAAGATCCCAGCTATGGGTTCCTGTTTGCAAACTCTGGGTTTATTTTGTGAATCATCTTTGCACACCTAACAATGCTAAGATTGCATGGTGCCCTGCAGCACCCTTGAAAGGGTCTTAAAGCTCCCCAGGTTTGTGCAGCACCACTGGTCTATCCCATTAGGTTTTGTGAGAAATACTGCAAAGCAGAATTTTTCCCAGAATAGACCAGAAAAAAGAAAAAAAAATATGTTGTTCTTTTTTTTAAATCTGAACTAATGTCGGTGTAAACTACAAATTTGAAATGGTGATCAGTTTTTTTTGTGTTTTTTTTTTTTTTTTAAACTACAATAACCACTGTTTAGAAAGCCTGTGCTGCCACTATTTCCGAGGTCCATTGGTACAGAGGGCAGAACGGTGTGCTGTCTCCGCTGTTTAGCATGGGACATGCTCTTTTGGGGAAAAATCAACGTTAGAGATGGACCTGAATCAATTAGAGATGGAATTCTAAAATTCACATATTTTAGAATTGGTCCCAGATCCAACCTTCCTCAAAGGTGAAGAGGGCTCCAGTCTGGAGGTCTAATTCAGGCACAATTCAAGTAATTTTTTTTAAAAATTAGAAATATATCAAGTATACATAAAACATAATGCAGTCTCATACTGGCATACACCACCGCTAGAAAGATCAAACAAGCAAACTCCAAAGTCTCTTACTATTCAGTTTGGAGGAACTCACATATTTGTTACACTTCAAAAAAAAAAAAAGAAAAGAAAAGGGTGACATGATACCAAATACACTTAATGTGTACACTTAATGTGTACATTTAATACACATTTGTAACACTTAATTTACATAGCGATCATATATAGAAATATTTCATTTCATACAAATCAGAAAATACCAAAACAAAGACAGTATATCCCAAGACCGTTATCCTACGTACTACAAATCAGCAGACTCACGGAGGGGCCCAATGGAGACCTCGGGACAGAATGGCGAGTGACATCACAGACACGTGAAGCTTCTAGAACAGCACCGCAGGTTGTCGCGGAGTCCGGACAGGATCCATCGGGAAGACACATCCCGCAGAATGAGACCTAGTCCCATGGATCCCAGCCTATTATTTTAGGTTTTGTGCCATGATTCCAACTGGCTCTGCAAAGAAAGAAAAAACAAAGAAGAATAACACCGCCCTGGACCATGAAGCACTCTAGAGACAAGTTGCATCTCTGATTAGAAGAAACAGTCCTCTGAGGTGGCATCCAACCAGGGTAGAAACTTTGCTTATACCTTTTATTAATGTAGAAACCCTGAAGAAGTGAACTAGGCAAAAAGGAGAGAGGTTTACCAGGGCCTACTTAGTTAGCAAAGCAGACTCTTGGCAGCGTGTCACTTAGCGCAGAATAACAGGACAGCAGTGAAAGGAGCAATGGAGGATGTAGAGGTACCAGTCAACCAAGGGCAAGACATCCCTAGTAGTCAAATAACAGAGGAAGAAATGTTGGATGAAGAGCAGCAGAGAGATGAAACGGAGATAAACCAGCCTCAGACGCTCGTTGGCCATGAAAACAAGTGTCCCGGAGACGTAGGGAATCAGCCCGAGGAGGAAGAAGCCTTGCAAAGTGAAAAGTTGGAAGGAAGGAAGCTAAACCAAGCTCAGCAGACAGACAGCAATTTGAGTGTTTATAAGAGAAAGGAGAAGGTGGACCAGACTCAACAGACAGAGGTTCCTGGGAGTGAGAAAACGAGCGGCACTCTTTTGGGACAAGAAGCCCAGAAAAGCAGCCAAGAGCTCCTAGGGCCTGAATCCCAGCACAGCAGCGAACAACTCCTGCAGCAACACCTCCAGCTGAGCCAAAAGTCTTCCAAAGACACAAAGGAGCCAATTCAGTCAGTAAATGAGTGTCCTGAGGAGGGAGTTGTCTGGATCAGCCGAAGAACAAGCAAAGAAGTGACAAGCAAAGGTCAGCAAACAAGTCTCATTTGGAGTCGGAAAGCGCTTGCTGCAATTCTGAAGATCAAGCCTAAAAAATCCCAGGGCAGCAGTGATTCAGCAAACGCAGAGGGGAACAAGTCCGAGGACACAATTTCTATTACAAGCTCAGAATCAGGTGCGCCGGTGGAGCAGCCAACGGCCCAGGATTCCCGGCGTGGGAGCCAGCAACTGGCAGGACAGGAGTCCCGGCGTGGCAGTCAACAGGCAACAGGTCAGGAGTCCCGGCGTGGCAGTCAACAGGCAACGGGTCAGGAGTCCCGGCGTGGCAGTCAACAGGCAACGGGTCAGGAGTCCCGGCGTGGCAGTCAACAGGCAATGGGACAGGAGTCCCGGCGTGGCAGTCAACAGGCAACGGGTCAGGAGTCCTGGCGCGGGAGCCAGCAGCCAACAGGACAAGAATCCTGGCATGACACCCAGCCGCCAATGGAAAAGGAATCCCGGAGGAACAGTCAGCAGCCCAATGAGCAAGAGTTCCCATGTGATTTACAACAGCCGCTGGAGCAGGAATCCTATGATGATAGCCAGGAACCAGAGAAGCAAGAAGCCACTAAGAGAGAAAAGAAAGGTAAAGAAAAGGCTGACCATGGTCAGCAAACAGACAGTATTCTGAGTGTAGCTAAAGATCTGATGGACCAGGCATTGCAGACAGATTTCCTTGGTAGTGAGAAAAGTAGCCAAAGTAGTACAATGCAACAGCTCCAGGGGAGCACCTCACATCTCACGGGACTAGATTCCCAGGATATAAGCCAGCAAGACCTAGGCAAAGAATCCCAGCAAAGCAGCCGAGAGCCCCTTGAGCAAGAGTCCCAGCACAGCAGTGATCAATTCTTTCGGCAACAATCCCAGCTGAGCCAAACGTCTTCCAAAGACACAAAAGAGCCAATTCAGTCATTAGGTGATGAGTATCCTGAGGAGGGAGACACCTGGATCAGCCGAAGAACAAGCAGAGAAGTGACAAACAAGGGTCAGCAAACAAGTCTCATTTGGAGTCGGCAAGCGCTTGCCACAATTTTGAATATCAAGCCTCAGAAATCCCAGAGTAGCAGTAGTTCAACAAAGGCAGAGATGAACAAGTCTGAGGATAGAATTTCTACTACAAGTATGGAAAGAGATGTACCAGTGGAACAGCCATCAGGACAGGCGTCCCAGCGTGGGAGCCAGCAGTCAATGGGCCAGGAGTCCCGGCGTGGAAGCCAACAACCAACGGGCCAGGAATCCCGGCGTGGGAGCCAACAACCAATGGGCCAGGAGTCCCGGCGTGGGAGCCAACAACCAACAGGCCAGGAGTCCCGGCGTGGAAGCCAACAACCAATGGGCCAGGAGTCACGGCGTGGGAGCCAACAACCAACAGGCCAGGAGTCCCGGCGTGGCAGCCAACAACTAATGGGCCAGGAGTCATGGCATGGCAGCCAACAACCAACGGGCCAGGAGTCATGGCATGGCAGCCAACAGCCAATGGGCCAGGAGTCCCGGCGTGGCAGCCAACAACCAATGGGCCAGGAGTCCCGGCATGGGAGCCAGCAGTCAATGGGGCAGGAGTCCCAGCGTACCAGTCAGCAGGAAATCAACCTTGTGATTGCAAAAGCCCAACAAAACAAAATATCCTCTCTTGTTTTTTTTGAGAAAGCTCAGCAGACCTACAGCCTTATTTCTCTAGGGGGAGAGACCTGGATCAACAGAAGGACAGGGAAAGTAATGGCAAGTCATAGTCAACAAACACGTGAAAGCTGGATTCAAGAATTTCGTGTCATCTCGCAGGAGGCCATAGGACTACAATCCCGGCACACCAGTGGTTCAGTTGGAGGAGGCAAGACAGATGTCCAAGAGCCAAATGATGTCCATCAACCAGAGGAAGTTGGATCCGAGGAATCCATTGGTCCTGAGAGCAAGAAATCTCACTCGAGCAGAAGATGCTCCATAGCTTGGATTGAGAAAGCTCAGCAGACCTACAGCATTGTTTCTCTAGAGGAAGGGAGCTGGTTGAACAGAAGAACAGGCAAAATCATGGCAAGTCATAGTCAGCAAACAAGTGACACTGTCGTTCATAAGCATAGCTCAACAGTGACACAACAGCCTATTAGGCAAGAATCTGGGGACCGCTGTGACGCAGCCAAAGAAGGGGTGACGGGAGGCCCAGAAGCAACTTGCCCCGGAAGTGATGAAGCAGGTGCAGATTTGTTGCCTCTTGTGGAGCAAGACTCTGAGAACAGTGTCGTCAGTGCAAAACCTGCAGAAAGTGAGGCCGAGCAGCCGGAGGGCTCTGAAAGTGAGGAACCGCTGCAGAGCAGAGCATCGTCCGTAGAGGTAATGGATGAAGCGCAGCAGACGTACAGTGTGGTTTCTTTAGAGGAAGGGCTGTGGGTCAATAGGAAAACTGGCAAATTCTTGACGAGTCATAGTCAACAGACCAGCCTCACCACAATTCAGAGACGAAGTGCATCAGCACAAGAGCCCATGGAGCAGATATCCTGGCACAGCGTGGATGCAGGTGAAGAGCAAGAGCTAAGCAGGTCTGCGAGTGATGGAAAAGACGCAGAAACCCCACCGGCGCAGGGACAGCAATCCCGACGCAGCAGCGACGCGGCTCCAGCCGAAGGAAGTGCAGGCCAGCAGCCTATTGTGTCTGCACATGATTCATCTCTGCTGAGTTTAACATCGCCTGCAGAAGTGACCGATGAAGTGCAGCAGACATACAGCCTCGTTTCTCTCGAGGAAGGCACCTGGATCAACAGAAAAACCGGAGCACATCTGAAGACTAAAAGCCAACAGACGAATGAAACTTGCATTCAGAAGCTTAGTGACGCACAAGCATCCTGCCATCCAGCGTCTCAGCCCAGCAGTTTTGCAGATGGAGTAGATCTGATCGAGATCCCTGAGCCACCTTTGTGTGGGGCTGAGCCAAGAGGTGCAAGCAGGCAGCAAGCCGAAGGCCAAGAGCTCCTGTACAGCAGCAGCGCAGATAATGCGGAGATGATCGAAGCCTTTGAAGCAGCCTGCCCTGTGGACGATAAACCAGATGCAGTCTCACAGGAGCTTGAAGAACAAGAATCCCTATTAAGCATGGGCACAGGTGACGAAGGGATGAATGAAACCAAAGAGCGCTGCTAGTGATGAGCCAGGTGAGGAAGGAGGGTAATCGTAGTGCAAGAGTAACCCCCTCTAGAGCGTGGTAGGCCTCTTCCCCTCCCAGTTCTGCCCAGAGGCACAGACAGGTGCAGACTCTCAATGCAGCTTGGAAAATGCAAAATAAAAAGGGAAAATCTTTTGAAATGTCCCGTGTATTTATTGAAATCAAGGTGGCTTTTTCTTTTGGCTATTGATAATTAAGATTGAGATTAAGAATGACCCGTTTTTTCCAAGGAGTTTGATTTTGTGGACACCTGCATTGGTCCCCGTTAGAGCAGATGCCACTGAAACCAGAGGTATTGCTTGAGGGGGTGAAACCGATGTGTTAGGAAATTCAGGAACAAAGTCTGCATAGCATAATGTGTGGCATAGCCCATAAGGACTCTGATGTGCCACTGAGCACCTTGAGGTCCAGGTTCGCTGGGCAGCACTAGAGGTCTATACTGGGAAAGTGGCTGCAAGGGGAATTGGCATGACTGGAGTGACACTGTGCTTCAGCTGGTCCTCTGCATGGGTAATTGCCCACTGGGGCTCTGGCCAGCCCCCGTATCTTGGAGCATCCTTGAGGACTGATGGACGCTCAAGACTGCTGTGAGCTGTACGGAGGGGTGGACCCTGTCCCTGCAGAGCGGAGGGATGTGATATAAAGCTGATGCGAGGCCCCGAGTCAAGTGAAGTTCTGTAGGATCCGGGGATCTGGACCCGGACCATTTGGCACAACATAAAGTTCAGAACGAGAACGTAATTGTTACCCATATAACTGATTGCTTAAGGCCTCGGCGCAGGGTGAAATCCCTGCTCTGTGCTCTCCAGCACAGCCCTTTCTTCCTAGTCTGTGTTGCTTTGGGGAGCTGTCAGTGCAGCTTCCAGGAGACAGAGCACGGGAGATTTTGCTCTCACTTCGATCGACTCCTGATTTACATTGAGAAGAGAGGAGAATCAGGCCTTATATCTTTCATATCTTCATGGGGGACTGAAACGCTGCAGGGTGGCTGTCTTTTTTGGTACCGTTGACAAAAACGTCATTGTCTAAATACAGTGTTTGAGCTTTGCACATGTCAGAAATGATGCACTGACGTGGCAGGACATGAATTAGTTTCATCTGCTTCGTTATGGCCTATTGGCTCCTTTTAAGTATACAGTGGTACTCATTTCTGCTTGAATGCTGCCTTTTTTTCCTCCTCAGCTCCAATCGTTACGAGTTTTAGGTAGCCCAGGGGATTACAGAAAGACCACGATCTGCTCAGCTGCCCATGACAGACCTCAGGTACAGGCCATCAGCCAAATGTCAGCAATTTAACAGGGGTTAAGGATTTATCACGGAGCAAGTGCTGCCCCATACCTGTCTCCCTGCTCTTGGTTGACAGTGAATGAAAGCTAAACTGGGGTAGTTTACCTTGCTTGAAACAAGGGGCAGACTGTCCAAGTTCAGAAATCGAGGTCCCTCCAGGGTAGGTGGCAGCTGAGAGGGGAGTTTGTAGTTCGTCTGGCGGATCTGGCCTTTAAACACCAAAAAGAGTAAGCCAGACAGTTTTCCAGCCTGCACTTATTTGTTTGAGATTAAAATTGTGCAATAATTAAAATACTGACATTTAGGTAATTCCTCTTATTTTTTACTACTGTGACTTCAAGAGAATCTTCCAAGGAAAAGACCTCTAAATGTTTTTTAGCAGCACATGGGTCATGGAGCGACTAGTCATTTTTTCCTGGGTTGGCCGTGGAAAGATAAGCAGCTTGTTTTGCAGAGTGAGCTCGTGTAGCCGTGGGTTGTAACCGGCACGTGAAGGCGTAACTAAAAGGCACCCAATGTTTGGCAATTTAGCTGGCTCCGGCAATTTTCTTCTGTGATGGTCGATTGCTAGCAAAGTGTAATGGTTTCATTAGCTACCTTTGAACTTTGCTGGATGAAAGTGAGAAAGCAATCATTGTATGTGCTGGGGTGAGATTAGCAATTTTGCTTTCTTTTCATAATATTTCAGATTATAGCCCAGAAGTGAGTGTGGGAATTACTTGGGGAATTTTTCTCTTTGAAAATAGGCAAAAGGCATATTTGAAATACCCCAGGCATGCTTTGCAAGTGATTAATTACCACATCTTATCGCCACTGGAATCCAATGTGTGACATAGCCTAGGTCCTGCTGAAATAGGGGTGTAAAGCTCTGGAGAAGAGTTGGGAAAAAGTTTCTCCCAAAAGGCCAACTCTAAGCACATATCTGATTTTACATGTTACGAGCCGTGCTTCTTCTCGGCGGGTTGTTTCCATAATTGAGAGCGCTGCTGGATCTTTTGTATGTGCCTTAAATGAGCTCAGCAGCCTCAGGTTAGCTTCTCTCCCCAACTCTGTGTTATTCTCCAACCTTAGCCGCAGTCCCTCCCCTTCTAACCATTGGTAGGAAGAAACAATACCTTTAATCTCATTTATTCTGCAAAGAGCTCAAGGAAAGGAGACCCCACCGAATGTCGTCCTACAACTCTTTTGTTTGCAATGTGTCATGGTGCTACCTTGTTGAAGAGGTTGGAGTTTTTGAAGTTGGAAATAGCTCCGTGGGCATAGCTCTCAAGCCCGAAGCAGCACAGCCCTAGTAGTGTGGACGTGGGCACATCTGACAGGGGTTTGACCAAACTGTATCCCAGTGAAGCATTGTGATGTTAACCTGGGCTGTTGGATATTTAAAGACAGGGCTATTTGATTTGCGTGGCTATCGCTGATCGGTCTCTCACACTTTCCACCTTCTAATTCGGGGCTTTACTGGGTCCTCCTAATTTGGTCCGTTCCCCCAAAACCGGAAAACTTAAGGCTTTTTGCAAGCAGGCACTACAGCCCCGAAGCCCTGGAGCCAGGCCTGTCTCTATTCTGACAATAAAATTTGGATGTTTTAGCTACCCAGGATGCGTGGGCTTGCTGGTTGCCTGCCTGGGTTAGACACCTTGTCTGCTTCTGAAGGCTGAGAAACCTGTGTCTGAGACCCAGACATTTAAACATCAATTAACCCTTGCTGCTATAACCATTATTTGAGTGCGTATATATTACCTCCAAAAGCAAACCTCTCAATATCATTTTCTAGCCCACAATTATAAGGGCCTGTTTTCAATTATCACTTTCCCAACTTATAACTGGTTTTTATGCTGAGTATCTGCCTCAGATTGAATGTCTTTCAGTAAAATTTCTGCCTGAACATCTCCGATGATATGTCTAAGGAAAAATAAGTTGTTTTGCCCTGTTAAAAATTGGGAAGCTATCATCCACTCTGTTATTCACTCCTAGCTTTGTCAACGGTGAATAAATAAGTGACAGGATACTCACATCAAAACTGCTGCTTCCTCGTGGCTTGCAGCCGTGGTGGACAGTGCCGATAACATATTTAAGCAACGACTTGACGTTATTGTCCATTCATTCTTCCATCCATTGCCTCCCTTTGTTAACCCTTTGTATATAATGTTGCCCTTTAAATTGGTACGGTAGAACCTTAGAGACTAACTGATTCAGAGAGGCATGGGCCACAACCGGTTTGTTAGATGATTTTAAACTGTACTACCTGAGGTCCCTTCCAACCCTAATTTTCCATGATTTAGGACAGGGACTGTCTCATCTCTATATTTTTTGTAGAAGTGTCTTTAAGACTGCACCTTTTGCCCTTTGGTGCGCTGTCCAACAAACGAGGTAACAAATGACAGCGCCTACGACTGGTGACTGTGTAAGAAGACTAATTTGTAGGGGGGTGTCTTGCAGTCAGATCCTTTAACATGCTGCAAATTAAGCATTCACGGTAGCATTTCTCCTTCATTCTCCTACCCGTACGACCGGGAGGTTGTGTTATTCTCACTTGCAGCAGGGACAGAAATTAAAATTCAGGATGGCAGCGTCACTCCCCAAGGAGGCCGGTATGCTGCCGTTCTCATTTGCTTCAAGTTTCCAGCCGGGAAGACTTCCCCTGTCAGCCGTGCCTCACCTGTTAGTCGAAGATTTTGTAATGCATGCTGTTCATCGGGGATGTTTTATCTTTCATTAAAGAACAGCATTTTAGACTTGGGCCAAGAGCTTCTTTCTGAAGGCAGGAGGCACCGTAGGAGTGTTTAAAGTTAATTAAAGAAAGCAGAGCTAAGATTGCACACGATTCTGCGTGTGTGACAAGATCTTGGGTCGTCCTGTATGCTACTCACTATAAAATACAAAGGAATGGAGACATGGAGGCACAAACTGTTTGAAATAAGAAACTGAAAGAGAAGTTGCAGGCTGAGGCAGGATAGTTGATGAGCAAAATTACTGAAGTCCAAATTTTTCAGGTGAAAAACTTCCAGTAAGGCCAGTGGGACTTTTACCTAAGTGCGCATTACAAAATAGGGCCAGTGCGGGAGAGGGAAGACCGACAGAAACAGGACAAAGTGATTAATTAGTGAAAAGCCTGTTTAATAGGGACAGAAAGCAGCATGGCATCGTGGGAAGGGTCAACAAGGGTTGGGCATGGCCCTGTCTCTCTGTAATGCATGGCATGAATCTGGTCTGGGCTGTTGATTAATTAAAGACAGGTTCTTTCATCGCTGCGGTTCCAGAGCTCCCCGCCCTGCTTCCTCCGCGCCTCCGTTTCTGACATAGGACCAGACTATCAGCAGAGCAGGAAAGGTTCAGGAACGTAGGCTGCTCAAAGCCCCAGGCTGTCCCGCACTGATCCCCGTTTGTGGACTGCCCCTAATGACTGTCGTGATGGAAGTGGGGGTGCGGGTCTTCTCCTAAAAAGTCCTGGGGAATGTCAGTGGGGTGAAGTGAAAGGGCTTACCTGCAGCTGAGCATGGTGAAGCGCCAGCAGGTCCTTGTGGGAGAATTTCCTTGACCTAAAAACTTTGCTCCTAGGTTGAGAGAGGTGCCGTTTAAGCCCTCCCGTCAGTGCCGTTACTGGCTGGTATCTTGGCGTGCCACGTCGCACTCTGCTGTCGTGCCAGTGTGTTTTTACCCCAGTGCAACGGGGGAAACACTAGTTCGATGAGCAGGAGCCTCTGCAACATCCCGTCACTGGCTTCTTGGTCCTTTTGAATAGGAGCTAATTTAATCCAGTAGGCAGAGATGCTGTTGCCTGGCTCCATCACCATTTGGCTGGCCCTTGATATGCAGTGGATCCTCTGATATCTATCTATCTATCTATCTATCTATCTATCTATCTATCTATCTATCTATCTATCTATCTATCTATCTATCTATCTAGATAGCTATATCTAGATCTAGATCTAGTGCCGCAACAGTACATTACACTAAAAGTGCTGCTCATTATATGGGAAACACAAAACGTATGGTTTACCACTGTACACATATAGCTATCTAGATATAGATAGATATAGATATAGATATCTAGATATAGCTATAGATAGATATAGATATCGATGTAGATATAGCTATCTAGATATAGATATAGATATATAGATATCTATATCTTTCATAGACACTTTTTCATTAGCTTCAAAGAAGCAGGGAACATACCGCACAGCTGTGGCTTAGCTCCATGTGCCCTCTTGGCCTGTTTCTTCACCCATTCGCTCCCCTTTATGCCGACAAATGGGAAGGGGACATCTGCTTTTTGTGAATTAGCATAGAGGCAGTCTTGTGTTCATGAAGTGCAGGCAACGCGGTCGAGAGCAGCGAGAGAGGCAGTGAAGGAGAGGAAAGGTAGCAAGGTTTTGTTGCTTCTCGAATGTGGAGCTATCTGCTGGTATTCACAGTCTGCCAAGTATATTCTTCCTCCCTTTTGCTGTTGTTTTTGTCGCTCGTTAATTAGCTCGGCGTTTTCTTATGTGTACAATGGTAAACCATATGTTTCATGTTTCCCATATAATGAGCAGCACTTTCAGTGTAACGTACTGTTGTGGCGCTCCAAATCATGCACGGGAGAAGGACTCCATCCAGTACAGTCCGTGGGTGTGTCTACATGAGACGCTTACTCCGGAGCTGACTAATTAGCTCCGCAGTAATGTGTCACCGTCTACATGAGTGATGCTATTAAGCCAGAGCAAATTAATAACTCCCCCTTGGATAGTACTGCTTGGTGGGGGGGTCAGTCTGTCAGCCTGGGGCTGCTTCTTTCCAGCTCAGCGTGCCCACGCTATCGCACCCTTGTGCCCCAGCCAGCCCTGTCAGCGTGTACACGTGCATTGAGGCAGAGGAAATAACCCAGCCATTGAATAGTACTTGTGTTGGGCAGTCCTATCCTATGGCCGAGTTAATTAGTTTCCTCTGGCCTAATAGCACTGCACGTGTAGACGGTGATGCTTTACTACAGAGCTAATTAAGCAACTCTGCAGCAAGCAGCTTGTGTAGATGCACCCAATGAGTGGTGCAGTGATTTAATTGGGACTAGCCCCCGTGTAACTAAATGGAGCCCAAAGGACAGTGTCCCGGCCACCCAGGCAGCTAAACGAGGGCACAGGATGGTCCCAGAGAAGGTCCAGCTCTAAGGTCAAAACCCAACCGTGCTTTCTGCAGCTTTGTGGGCTCTAAAGCTCGGTAGTAATTCTCGGCCTTAAAGAGCCCTAAATTGCTTCACAAGTATTTTTTTCCCATATGCGGGGAAGAAGAATGCAAATATCACCTCAATCCTTTTATCCAAAGACTTTAAAATGTGAATCCTTTGGAAATTACAAACTAGGCCCTACCAGACACGTACACATCTTCCAGTTAGTTCCCCAAAGCTTTGTTAGCCCCCGCAACTCCTCAGCCGTTGCTCTCAGATGAATTATTTCACACGCTTTTCAAAACACTTGTCTCTTTTCCTTGTGTCCATCGCTTGTGAAAGTCCACGTACTGCTCTTGAGTTATTCATGATAGGGTTAGGCCGTCTCGCTTTTTAAAAGGTGACCTTGCATTAGTGATGAATCATTTTTCCTGGCCTCCTGGAACTGGTTCACTTAATGGAGTTAATCTGGGCAAGATTTGAAGCCATCTGATATGCCATTTAATTAGGTAAACACAGATTCCATTCTTTATGCAGCTCATAAATTCACTCTGGTGTTATTCTGCAATGGGAAGGCTTTTATCTATAATAATTAAATAGTTTTTAAGGGTATTTATCAGTAGCATTAGGAGGGAGTAATTAAGCTGTGGAGATGGTCCCATTTGCAGGTCCCCAGAGGCAAGTTTCTGTTTCCAAGATGCAAGCTTTACGAGCAAAGCTTGCATCTGCTGTCACTCTCAAAGGTAGAAAACAGCAATGGGCCTAATCCAAAACCTACTGAAGGAAGGAAAGAGTCCCAAAGCCAGCTGAAGGCAGCAGATCAGGCTCTATATGTCTAGACTGGCAGATCAATTAAAGAGAACAGAAAAGCAGCGCACAGCAAAAGGAGAAGAAGCAAGATAAATGAATAGTTAAAAAGGTTGCATAAATGAAGGAAACCTAATACCATTTTATTCAGCCAGTGAGATGACAGCAGCTCACCCGCTTCTTTATACAACATGAGCCTGATTTGGTAAGGATTTATATCTCAACTGAGTTAGATTTTCACATTGCTCAAATGAAAGGTGACAGAACACAACTCTCTCATCTACGCATCCACAGATCTCTCACTCAGATCTGCATTAAGGTATTCATCCATTAGGGTTTCTCTGTACTCGGAGATACATGGCCTGAGTCTGAAATGACAGAGTGTACATGCCCAAAACGTTGCGGAAGATGAAAGAAAAAAAATGAACAACTATTCTGAAAAAGCACATTGCACCTATTTACAGATCCAAAGGAAAAGTCGGATGCAGAAGTTCACATTGCTGCTTGACAGCTATTTTGTATTGACCATCATGTTTGCAGCAGATAATGCAAGCTGTCCCTGGTATTGTCAATACAGCTGTGGGGATCTTTACACGAGGATAAATTATTCTTCAGCAAGGTGCAAAATGGCTATTTGCTCCATGGCACAAATGCCTTTGAATATTTTTTGGCTTTGAACACATGAGTAGTTGTGGTTACCGCAGTAAGACGTTAAAACAGCAATCACGTACAAGGCATATTTCATTACGAGACTTTCCCAGCTCTGGGTGAGTATTGGCGTGTAGTAGGTAAGAACATACTCTGTGAATAGGCAGGTGGGCATTTTGTGTGTCGAAAGTAGCAGTACCCAGGGGCGTCTGAAGTGAAGAACAGAACAACTGCTTTTGAGAAAGCAATGGAGGTGCTTGCAGATTTTACCACAGGTTTTTGGAGAACCTAAAAATACCTGGGCCTAAGCTATTTGCCTGGATATGATATGTTGCATTAATGATGCACAGAGTCATTAATAACATTAATTTACCCAAAGAAGGAGGATAAATTAGCTTCGACTGAGCTCTCTGCTCTCGTTTGAATTAAATGGTTTAAGGCTAGGTCAGATATCTCTTTACATGGCCACTTCTGTGACTGTAGGGTAGACGTGGCCCAAATCTACGCTATCCGAGGACCACGGTGGGGAGCGCTGCAGTGAAGCATGGCCCACCTCTTCCATGAGGTCTGCATCATGATGTGGACCAGGAATACTTGGCTGAGGATGGCGGTGGGTGTAGATCAGTGCTGTTTACTCAGCACCGCGCTAAAATGGCCACATTATACCCATCACTAAGATTATAGCCATTATCTTATATAATATGCCCATTATGTAATGGCTTAATCAGCAATAGGTGAACCATGCTTAGGACCTGGTCTTCAAAGGTGTCTAGCACTGCAAGTTACTTTGATATCAGTATCAGGCGCTCAACGTTATATCCGTTTCAGGGGGGTGTGATCCGTGAGGGGCCATGCCTGGCTTTGCTGCGGTGCCGCTTTGATGCTGACATGATCCAAGGGTTCATAAAAAGAGGAGAGAGAAACCATAGGCAGTGCTATAGAATAGCATGTTGTTTTAGATAATGTTTCTAGTTGGTATTTCAGGGAAACATGGAAGGCAGAAAAATCAGAGAAAAAGAATAAAAATAGTTTGAATTGTATCAGTATTAATTCATCAAGGATTGTAGTTCATGGAGAAAGACCAGCGCTCTCTGAAGCTAGTGAAAAGTTTCCCTGAGTCCTGGCACAACTCCCCAGTTTCTTGTTATTTCTTTATCTTGCAGTAACTTCTAGAGATCCCAACCAGGCATTGGAGCTGAACTGTGGCACACTTGCATTGAAAAGACGGCCCTTGCACAAAGAACGACAATCTGAACATGAAACAGGAGATAGAGGCTGTGTCTACATGAGACGCTTTACTGCACATTAGCTTAATCTAATGCATAGTAAAGCATCACTGTCTACATGAGCGCAGCAATTACGGCTCAGTAAGTTATTCATAGATTCATAGATGTTTGGGGCAGAAGGGGCCTGAGCAGATCATCGAGTCTGACCCCCTGCCCTGGGCGGAAAAGGGAGCTGGGTCAGACGACCCCAGCCAGGTGCTTGTCCAGCCTCCTCTTAAAGACCCCCAAGGTAGGGAGGAGCACCTCCTCCCTTGGGAGCCCCTTCCAGATTTTGGCAACCCTTGCCATGAAGAAGTTCTTCCTGATGATGTTGCCGTGCGGGGTCAGGCCAACGCTCAGGATCTCAATATCACACTGTTAGACGGGAGGGCATGGTGTACAATCGCACATGCACACCTATCACCAATTCAAGCACATAGACGCTCTAATGATAATGACATGAAAGCATACACAACACACACATACATACCCATATACACACAGGTTAAACACTGACTTAGATGACAGTGTGTGTGTGTGTGTGTGTGTGTTGGTGCCTGTGGTACCTCTGCTTGGGGTGCTTGGTAACTAAAGAGCACGTCGCAGAGATCAGAGGAAAAGGCAGTGGGGATAAGGCAATAGCAGTGGCGGAGATCAGGGGAAAAGGCAGTGGGGACAAGGCAATAGCAGTGGCAGAGATCAGGGGAAAAGGCAGTGGGGATAAGGCAATAGCAGTGGCAGAGATCAGGGGAAAAGGCAGTGGGGATAAGGCAATAACAGTGGCAGAGATCAGGGGAAAAGGCAGTGGGGATAAGGCAATAGCAGTGGCAGAGATCAGGAGAAAAGGCAGTGGGGATAAGGCAATAATGGTGGCAGAGATCGGGGAAAAGGCAGTGGGGACAAGTCAATAGCAGTGGCAGAGATCAAGAGAGAAGGCAGTGAGGACAAGGCAATAGCAGTGGCAGAGATCAGGGGAAAAGGCAGTGGGGATGAGGCAATAGCAGTGGCAGAGATCAGGGGAGAAGACAATGGAGATGAGGCAATAACTGTGGCAGAGATCGGGGAAAAGGCAGTGGGGATGAGGCAGTAGCAAAGAACCAGGGATTTGCAGGCAGAGAGGAGCTCGGGGCGGCTGGAGCCAGAGGAGCTCAGGACAGGTGCTGGAGGTGGCGGTGAGCCAGAAGCAGGAGAGGGAGAAACGAGATAGAAGTGAGAGGGGCAAGGAGCAGAGATTGGAGCAGGGCTGGACCGCAGTACAGCAAAACCCAACTCAGGGTCCAAATAACAGTTTTATTAACTGCACACTGTACTGTACAGCTTGGTTCCCACACACACCCACACAAGCACTCCCACACACACCCACACAAGCACTCCCATGCACACTCCCACGATGGCAGCAGGAGAAAGAGACTCAGTGGAAGGGTTGGAGTCCAGGGAGGGAAGAGAAGCAGAGTCCAAGTCCTTGGTTGAAGAGGGGGTGGGGGTGACAGCTAACTGTCCAGGCTGGGAGGGGGTCCTTGATGGCCATTCGGGGTCTTTCCCCAGCAGGTGTTGTCCAGAGGGGGTCGCCGGCAGGGCCCTGGGTTGATAGGCAGTGTGACGTGGGGCCGGTCTGGTGCAGGTGACGATGGCATCCCCAGGAGTCAGTCTTCGCTACCCCTGTTTATGGGCAGACTACCTGTGATCTCCTCTGGGGAGGGCCTGTCCAGCAAGGCCAGCCCTGTTCCAGAGGTGTCCAGATGTTCATACTGCGCATGTGCAGCCTTGGTACCACGGTGGGCTGCCTCCTCTTTTGTTTCTCGAATGCGGAGGGTGGCTCCAATGGCGGGGTCCTTGGTCCAAGTATTGGTTTTGATGGTGGGGTGATTTAGGAGGGGCTCCTGCTATCATTGTGTTTCACTCATCCAGCCACTCTTTTGCTTCAGGCATTCATGGAAAACCAGTTTACATAGGAGAGGTTACATACTTAAACGTGAGACCTAATTGCAAAATTTTACACCACAGGGCATGGGGACAAGATGGGAACAGGATGGGAATGGATACTTGACATCACTTTACAGGCACAGGCCTAAACCATACAACATTAATATTAAATGATGAAAATCAATGCACAAATGATAGGAATACAATATAATACAATATAAAACAGTAAAAATCAATACAAACATAATAGAACACTATTTACGATATATAAAAAAGGGGCTTATTACAATAATAAAGAACTTATCTTACCTAGTACTACTTGAAATCACTTAAAAGGGATAGAGAGGACAGAGAGAAAGTCAGAAATGGTTGGGGAAGGGGAGGATATGCATTTTAAAAAGAAAAGAAAAGGTGGGGGTTTTGTTACACCCCATCCAGAGAGCAAGCTGCCCTGGGGCGGTGTGCTTTGCACTGAACTGAACGCTGCTGTTGGTGCGAGGTAGTTGCTTCCCCTCTGGGTGCTCTCGATTGCAAGGGACGGATGGAGGTGCCTGACATGCAGTCCTGAGTCGGTAGCTAAGCTTTGAGGAGGGACTGCCGAGACACCCCCTTGCCAAGCATTTCCTACGGGCTCTCTTAAGCACCTCCTTGCTCGGCACATAGGTATCGCTCTTGGGAGATACCTGTCTCGCGCTGCGGACCGTATAGGGATCACGGACATCTATCCCAGTCAGCCTTGATTATGCTTCTGGCTAAAGCAGAAGCAGCAGCAGATGCTCAAGTTTTACCTGCTGCGGTGCCTAGGTGGAGACTCTTCTATGAACAAGTTGGATCTGGCCCTAACTCGTCCCTCCACGTCTGCACCTGTGGAAACCAGTGCGCGTCATGGGATTGCACAAATGCAACCAAGTGCTCAGTTTGTTTTGTGGAAACTTCACAGGTGGTGATAGTTTCTCAGACAGGACGAACCTTGCAGACTTCTAGAAACTGAACAGGGACGACCGAGCTAACAACTCGAGAAAAAGAAATGATGTGTCTGAAGTGTGCCCCTTTGACAATGAAGTCACGGAGAGCATGACACGTGGCTGGAGCCCACACTGGCATACCGTGCTTTCCACACTGGAAGCACGTGCAATGCTGTTAGTGATCGAGCTGTTGAAGGGCTGAGCAGCACAGGAGCTCATCTTCCATACTCCGAGCCATCTTGCACAGCAGGGGAACCTCTTCTCTATGATTTGCAGAAAGAATATCCTAATTTTTTACTGGGCCAGGATTTTGGATGAAGTAGCTGAATTTCCCTGTTGTTCTGATCTGGAAGCCAGGGAGGTGTCCGCTGCAGCATCTGACTACCTTGGAGTAGGCACTAGTCACTAAGTCCACAGCTCTGGAGAAACTCTTCCGCTTGCTTTATTAACAGAGCGATTGCAGAGCAAGCAGCGATTCTAGACAAGGTCACTGCTGGTGTTAGGAAAGGCACAGGATTTATATCGACTAATTTATCTGCATAATTGAGCTCTTCCCCAACCCTGTCATCATCCTTCATAATAAAGCTTATTAATAACGTAGACATCTGCTTGTCGGACTCTGGCCTCTCCTAGGAAGTAAGTGGGTAGTTGTGCGCGGGTGGTGGGAAACGGGGATTACTGGCCAGCAGTAGATTACAAACTGCTTTATCAGTTAACCCTATTAGGCCTCCTGGGACCCTTGCAATTACATTAGTGATGTCTTACTTGTCTGGATTATAATTTCTTGAATTAATACAGTATCTTTTTAATGAGATTTTGAATGTCGATGGCCACAGCTGTTACCTGGTACCCGCACAGTTATCTCCTTATGCAGATGCAACGTTTGAGGTGTCTGTGGCTGGTGGACATAGTTTATTATTTCCTCTAGGCTAAAAAAGTACACTCCCCTGGCAACGCGAACTCAGAAAAATGCACATTCCTGTTTTGCCCAAAGTCACTCGGAAAGTCTATTGAGCAGGTGGAAAGTGAACCTTTATTCACGTCCCAGTCCAGTGCCTTAACCGTCTACGACTCTCCTTCCTTCAGACGTCAGTAAAGCTAGTTGAGGCCAGAAGAGTTTTTAAACTTGCAACGATATCAAGACATATCAAGAAGATATTTCTAAATACTGCTATCAGGAACTTCTTAAAACACGCTCCTTAAGAGTTGGCACGTCTGGAAACTGAGCCACTTCCTCACTGCCATATAATAACCAGCCATTTACTATCATCCTAAGCAATTTCCACCGCAATCTCATTTGTAATAAGTGGCTGAATACAGAAAGAAAACAAAACGGAGCGGTGCACTGATGACATTTGAGAATAATGAGCCTTCTCTCATCTTGCCTAATTTAATGTGTGGTTCAGATGTTCCTGTCTCCGAGACGAGATAGATCTCGCCTTCTCCTGTGTAAGAGCTGTACGGTCCGCATTGTTCGGAGACTAGCTTGTTGCAATTCATGTCTTGAAATAAAATACGAGCGTGTTCAAATTCTACCCTCTACATTTCATGCTGCAGCTATTAGTGAAACCAACATACTTCTTAGCCGTCTTGTTATTACTTTATGACTACTTGTGTTTAACTAATAGCTGTTCTTTTCCCCTCAAAATCTTTCTGATGTTCTGAAGCTTCCAGAAGACTCAATGCAGCAGTTCGCTGTAATGACACTACCTCGTTAGGCTGATACATTTGAACATACGTACTAATAAGCACTGTCATAAGAAAAAAAAATACTTCATTTTGTTCTTCCCTGGGGTTGCCACTTGAAACAAGAAGACCAGTTGCCAGTTGCGAGTGGTGCATTTCCGACGCAACCAAAGGAAAGACGAGGAAAAGGTACAGATGGTTTCATCGGGCTCTAGAGAAACTGCTTGTCTTCACCAGCAGCGGTTTTTTCTCACTTATCTACCTATCTAATTGTTTGTACTGCATAAAAATGAATTTCTCAGGTAATACTTTAAAATCCATAATTAACTCTAGGGCCATAATTTCCACGTGTGGGCAGATGAACAGTTGCTTTGCTCTGTGAGCACTTAAAATAGATCTGCAGAGAAATCCCATGTTAACTCACCAGCTCTCTTACATTAAATGTTTAATTAGCAGAATTGTATGCATTACTTATGGCTGTTCCTTTGGTCTGTTGCTGGGTTTCATGAATTACACTATGAAGTCTGCTCTTGTTTTGTCATGTTCCTGAAAAATAAACCTTAAATTGGATTTTCTTTAGAGTAGCTGGCATTGATGATTCGGGATGTAATAGACTTTGAAAATGCATTTTCTCTCTTTCTCATAACAGATTTTTCTATTTATTTTGAGGCCTTGACCACATACGACTAAATGCATTCATGATGTCTCATTTCATCTTTAATATTCATCCCAACGTGCAGCATTTTTCTTAAGAAAGAAAGAAAATAGAAGTAGTGGCACATCATTTCAGTTAAACTAAGTAAGCACCAGCACAAAGATAGGACCTTTGGCACTAATCATGAAGTGACCCCAAGTAATGAGTAGGATACAAAAGGAAGTTGCCTCCCACCCCATCATACTCATCAAGCTTTCTGTCTTAGCTCCAGTTCCCGTTCACATCTGTAGGATCAAACTGATTCCAGTTTCGCTGGCAGCTGCCCTTAATCCTCTGAGTCCAGCTGTTTCCGCAAAGGTGGATGCACCATGGGTCTGATCAAAAACACCCACTGAAGTTCATTGACTTCAACTGGCTTTGACTCATTTACAAATTAAAGATATCTATATTGGGGGGCCCAAAGAAGAGGGGGCGGGAGCTCCCCCCACTCCAAAATGCAAGGTATACTTTAGGGAAGCCTTGAGACCCCACCGAGAAGCCCAGTAAGAGTGTGGAAAGGGAGCAAGCTGCATCTTTGAAACCAAGTTGTGGCTTTGGGGTTAAGTGCAGTCAGGAGGAAAGAGCAGGCTGCAAATGGGTTATGTTCGGCTTGTATAAATATATTTACTATTTTATGAACACTTTGGAGCCGGTTGTTTTCTTCTGCTCCCTGTTTTCTATTAGGATAAGGATAGAAATTTTATCTGATGCTATAAAAAAGCTTTGCTTGCAGCTAAAAGACAATTTATTTGCTGCTTATAAATTTGCCTTTCAGAGATAGGTAGCAGTTCAGTTATGCACGTCTCTAGCTATTTATAACCATCCTTCTGGAAACAACCACATTCTTGTGGATAGACCGACGGACTTCACCATCAGGACAGCCGAGGTAGCCAGCTGTCACGCGGTGATGCTGCTCTGCCTTTTAGGGTTATGCCCATTGAGGTACTACATTACATTGTGAGAGTGTTTAAAAGAGCTTGATGTGAAAGGGACTGGATAGTTTAAGGATCTGGAAAGGGCCAGGGAGCCTTCCACTGTTATTTTACTTGTTAAATGTGCTTCCTAACAGACATATGCATATAAAGATATCGATAATCTGTGACTTTACAGGTTACTACTTCCCACTGGCAGAATTGGCTTCGAGGTTATGACCTGACTGAGCATAATCCTTTTGGATTATTCAAGGTCTAAGCAAGTCTAACCCTATAAACATCTGTGGAAGACTGCATTGCTATGGCTCAGGATGTATTTGCTTTGTGGCTTCTCTAGAGCTGTTGGTATGGTACTGTATTTCACAGAGTTCATAGATTTTGGGGGTCAGACTTGATGATCTATTGAGGTCCCTTCTGACCCTAACATCTATGAATCTATGAATTTTATAGACATTTGGGCTGGAAGGGACCTCACGAGATCATCAGGTCCAGCCCCCTGCCCCAGGGGCAGGAGGTCAGCTGGGGTCAGAAAATGCTCACCAGTAAGGTGAGCATTCAAGCATTTCTTAAAGGTGTGCAGAGTAGGTGCTTGCACCACTTCTGGGGGAGTCTGTTCCAGACTCTGGAGACTTGGACGGTAAATAATTTTTTCCTTAAATCCAGTCTAAAACGGTCTTCCAGCAGTTTGTGACCGTTAGACCTTGTCTTCCCTTGGGGTGCCGTGGTGAACAGACATTTTCCCAGATCCTGATGCACACCCCTTGTACGCTTGCACGCTGCCAAGTCCCCCCTGAGCCTTCACTTCTCCAGGCTGAAGAGTCCCACGGCTCTCAGCCTCTCCTATTAAGGCCTGCTCTCTTGATCTCTGATCATGCACGTGGCTCCTTTGGACTCTCTCAAGCTTCTCCACGTCCTTCCTAAAGTGCGGAGCCCAGAACTGGATGCAGTACTCCATCTGCGGCCTCACAAGGGCCGAGGAAAATGGGAGGATGACATCCTGGGTCTTGCTTGAGATGCACCAGTAGATGCAAGCCAGGATTGTATTTGCTTTGCTAGCTGCGGCATCACATCGGTGGCTCATGTTCATCTTGTGATCAATCATGACTCCCAAGTCTCTTTTGGTCGTGGTGCTAGTGAGTGTAGCACTGTCAAGCCTATAAGTGTGCCGTGGGTTTTTTCTCCCAAGGTTTAGCCCCTTGCACTTCTCCATGTTGAATGCCATCAGGTTTTGATCTGCCCACCTTGCGAGCTTTTCCAGGTGGGCCTGAATTGTCAGCCTATCCTTTAACGTGACTGCACTTCCCCATAATTTGGTGTCATCTGCAAACTTAGCCACTCCACTTCTGACACCCAAATCCAGATCGTTTATGAATATATTAAAGAGTACTGGTCCGAGTCCTGACCCTGGGGGACACTACTGGTCTCATGCGCCATGTTGACTCGGTTCCATCGACTACCTCTCTCTGGGTCTGACCACGGAGCCAGTTCCCCAGCCATCAGACCATAAGGTTGTCAAGGCCATAGCTCCCCAATTTTACCATGAGGATATCATGGGAGACCAAGTCAAAGGCTTTTTTGAAATCTTAATATATGACATCAACCTTTTCTCCTTTGTCCAGGTGGTGAGTTACCTGATTGCATAAGAAAATGGGGTTGATCAGGCAAGACCTACCTGCAATCTCTCAGAAGGCTGCCTGTTGTTGATGGTTTCTTTGATTTTTTCCAAGATCTTTCCAAGGATTGAGGTCAAACTGATTGGCCTGTAGTTCCTTGGATCTTCCTGCCTTCCTTTCTTGAAGATGGGCACCACATGGGCACTCTTCCAGTCTTCAGGACCCTCTCCCAAGCGCCATGAGTTCTCAGATATCCTCGTTATTGGTCGTGCTATGATGTCAGCCAACTCTTTTAGCACTCTTGGGTGTACTCCATGCAGGCCAGCTGACTTGTGGATGTCCAGCTTCCCATTCCCCTGGCACTGGATTCAACAAAAGAGAAAACTGTATGCATGAGGGGAAAGCTTGTCTCTGGGTTTTAATCAGAGTTGGGAGATGGTAAATTCCTCAGTGGATTAGCTAATTTATTTCAACTGGAGCCTGGAGATGCTGCCTTTTAAAAAAATATATACTCCCCAAACTTCTCACCATTGCTCATACTGCAATGAATTAAATTAGATGCATTTACAAAGTGTATTTTTTTTGGAAAAAAGTAGAATTTTGATAGCTCTGTTGGGTGAAACACATTGCCCACTGTCCTGCAGCAGGCACCGTGGTCCCATGGGCAAGGTGTCCCTGCGTATTCCTTGCATCCCACGCCACCCCACAACTCACTCTGACCGATGCTGCCCCCACGCTCCTGCCACTGAACAAACAGATATCTGGTGCCTTAAAGTAGCATTATATAACCCGGCCTTTTGTTGCACCATTGATGCGGCATGACCAAGGCTGGGGAATCTATCTGCTTGCTCTTTGTGGTGCCAGCAAATGCAACAACAGGTGCTGCCTGTTTCTACCCAAAGACACTGTCATGCTCTGATTTTCCTTATCTGCAAAATGGCATCATCCCACACTGCGAAGGATGGTTTGTGAATATTTCCCGAGCCTAAAGTTACAATAAATACACAAAGATGATTCGCAGTAAGGATTTCCTTTCGCAATATGGTTGCGGAGGTGGCACGAATGCTGCATTGCCTGCTGGTCGTGTTCAGGAAAACCTGCCGTGGCATGTCATGGGTGTGCACGGGCTGTAGTGGCAGTTCCTGGGTGTGCAAAGCTGGCAGTGGCATACCCCGGGTGTGTTTTCGAGCTCACAATGGCAGGGGACACTTTTGTTATAACTGCAGTGAAATTCTGACAAGTTTGGCATGGGAAAACATTGTTTTCAACATCAGGGGCAACAAAATCCCTGTTATCCAGCTGCAGGGCACAGCACTCGAGTCTTGCATGGCTTCAGCCCATTCTTCTTTTTCTCTTCCATACTTCTCGCCCTCTTTACATCAGTGAGACATAAATTGCTACCAAGAAAGAGAGAGGAGAGTGCGGAGTAGCGCAGATGGCTGCTGAGTGATTAATGAAGAAAGATCCTATAATTAATGGGATAATGAAGAGAAAGAAAAAAAACGGAGTTTGTTGATTAGGCAACAGGCGAAGGCCCAGGCTATAATTAGGGCACTATGAAGAAGCACAAAGCACCTGTCTAGAAGAGACTGCAGTGGCTGGTGCCAGGCCTCGTTTCCGTTTGTCCGTCGCTCTCTGGGTTTTCTGATGCGTACACGGAAATAAGCACCAATGGTAAAAGCAAAGTCAAGAGGAGGAGTTTGCATCAAGTGTCATGCTGTTTAATGAGCACTATTATAGCGCGCTGGCATGAATAGAGCTGCACTAGAGTGGACTGAAAATGATAGCATAGATCCGAGTCTCATCAGTGAGACTGCGAACGCTGGTTTGGCCCTGCTACGAACCATGCAGAAGAGCAGAGTTTCTGAGGCGTTTGGGCTGCTGGAGCATTGCACATGAATTCCAGTTCAATATTCAGAATCAGTCTCATAAACTCTGCCCCAGTTTCAGCCCATCCATTATTCATTTGGCGATCCCTAGAACAAGTCATTTTGAGCTCTGCATAATGCAGTTTTCTCTTGCAGTCATGGTTAAAGCAGCCTTACCGTCCTGTCGATACTGTGCAAATGATTTTGGCTGTGCTACTTCTTGCGTCCCCATCCCCAATGAAAGCTGGATGCGTTGTTGCCTTGTTGTGATCGGGAGTGGGTGTTGCTTTTCTCGGTGATGTCTTGTCAAGTGTGAACCACAAATGTGATTTGTGATGCTGGCCTCTCTCTCCTGCTGCTGAAGTCGGTGGTAAATCTCCCATTGGCTCTGGTGCAAGGTAGAGTCTGAAGCTTTTGAAAAGCTCACCCAAATTAGCAGAGGGGAGGGATGTTTGCTGATGCAGCGAAGAAGCTGAAATACTCTCTGCAGAGTTTGCAATAGTCTTTGCAGAGAGTTTGGCGTTTTCCTGACATTTGGGTTCCTGGCTGATCCCCTGGCCTTATTGTTAGGAAGAATGGGGGGTCAGGAAAGGTCCCCTAATATATGGGCAACCTCCAGGGGCCCGTTCCCTGGAAGCCAGGAGTCAGGAGCCCAAGTGAGGGTACGTCAGAGCTGGGGTGTGCTCGGGTTCAGAGGCAGAGTTGGGCTATGCCAGGAGTCAGAGCTGGAATCAGGAGCCAGAGTCAAGTCTTTCATAGAGCATGATTGCACACGGGTCTCTTCGTTGTGGCAGTAAACCTTGTATGGTGATAAGGATATGGTGTGCGGGGGAGTGACGGGTGTGCAAATCTAATGTGCCATGCACTGCATGCATGTGTACGTGTAATGAAAACACGTGCACCCCATCTCCTTACGGGTGCAAAAACATTCTTAGCACGACCAAGTCAAGCACGGAAAAACTAGAGAATGCCAGAAGTAGGACCGCCTGTGAGACCTGGATTTGGCCCCCTTGGGCACGTGCATTGTGGTGCTGTTTTTATTTACTGTCGATCACAAGCTACCTTGTGATCGTATGACAAGGGCGGGTGACACTCGCTGAGCATTTAGGAGACACTGTGTTGTTCATTGTGCGACCCCGAGTCTGCACCCCTGAGCGCCCTGACTCGCACTGCTCTTGGGAGCCCTGTCACGAACAGCCCCGAGTGCTCTGTCTCGTAGGCGCCTTAACGTGTAGGCTAGGGGTGTGCTCCCCTGGCATGGGGTCCTTCTGGCCCTGGGACTGGCATCGCCATTAGATCCCTGCCCTCACACGTGGGACGAGGAGACAGAGCTCCCGACTGCAGCGAGAATCAGTGCTTGAGCGCCCTTTTGTTCTCAGCATTTCTTTTCAGCTACTTTTATTTCAGAGGCATTGCTAGCCATGCTTGTCTGAAGCCTAGCAGAAAGCAGGATAGATCTGCACCATATAAACCAACTAAATTAGAGCTATCTGGAGCACAGGCATCTGTGAGTTGGACCTCACCTCCTCGGATGCTGTCTGATCTGCAGCTGGATGCTTTAGGCTTTTGGAAGCACCTGCCTCTGGCCCCCCGTAGGCACCTTACCCTGGATCTCTGCTTGCAGGCACCCAGGTCTCCCCATGGACTGTGCTGGGGAGCCTGGGCACCGACCCCTGGACAGCTCGTTTAGTCCTGCTGGCCATCAGGGGTGTGCGAAGTGGGCAGGTTTTGATTTGGATTCGGATTCAGTCTGATTCAGGGGACGGTGATTTGATTTGCTGATTCAGATTACTGTCCCGATTCGATCCGGCCGAATCTGAAGATTCGATTCCGATTCGGAGAATAAGCAATTTGGCCACAGACACAGCTCTATATGTTTGATCTACGTACCTCGAGGTAGTAGAAAAGACACACAAAGTTGTGTCTGTGGCTGAATCGTTGAATCTCTCCAAATCGCTCTGAATTGCATCAGGAGCTTCTGATTTGATTCAGAGAGATTTATGGGTCTTCTGATTCGATTCGGATTCAGAGATTTGACTGCCGAATCGGGCCAAATCTCCTCTGAATTGAATCAGCGCCTGAAGCTTCGCACAGCCCTACTGGCCAAGTCTCTGGATTTCTGATATTCCAGTGCCTGAGCATAGTCACCTGTGGACCTGGTCTGAATATGGCCCTGCATCATACCATGTTTCCAAATGAAGGTCATAGGAAATCTTTATTCTGGCATTGTTTAACTCCTGAGTACTTGGCTGTGCAACCTGAGCACGTTCTTCCCTCCTCCAAGTGCAGCTTTTGTTCCCTCTCCTTTCAGAGCGCATGGCGTCCTCTTCGGTTTAGCCTGGGTGTCAGGAGAAGGTTGTCAAGAGCACAGGAAAGACCGGCTCGCTCCTCTGGTACCCGCTTCCCCGCTCGTTCCCAGCAGCCAGGAGCAGGAATTACAGATGACTTTGAGCTTTTCCCCGGAGTGGCAGTGTGCTCAGCCCCTCTCTAGGGATGGTAAGTGTGAAGGCTGGCCTACGGGAACAGGCTCGTTTGCTGTGTGGGAAAGGCACACGCACACTTCCGTCACACGCAGAGCTGTGGGAGGCTGGCGTTTGCTGAGTGAATGCAAAACCTGATTTTTTTTGCTAAAATTGAAGAATTCTCCCATGACCAAGTGCAAAATGCTTCTTTTTTCAAAGGCTTTTCCTCCAATTTGGGCAGAGTTTCACCAAGAAATGATACAAGGCACATCCCTGGCATAAAAGCCACTCCCTGCTAAATCCAAATCCCTGCTCCCAAGCTTAGTGGTATCTGAGCTGCTCAGAATAAGGTCACTAGATATATTTAGCATAGGCATAAAAACATATTTTCCCCTCGCTTTGTTTCTCAAGAAGTTCAGCATTCAAACAACAAATCAAATCAGCCCAGGGCAGATATGCAGCAGGGACAGTTCTGTCTGAACAGGTATATTTTTATGAAATTTAGTGAAGAACTGGGTTTTACATTAGGAAGTGAGACCCAAACCTACCTATTCCAGACAATTACTGCTCTCCAGTGCTGTACGGTGCTTTATATTACATATCGGTATCTTGAGTTGCTCAGCACAGTAAGATAGTAAAACATGGGAAATCCTTGCTTTGATCCTGCATACGCTTCCAGCTACATCTCATTGTAACTGGTGAGATAACCTAAGGCCGTGCCAGTAAGTGGCCCAAAAAGCTGATACTTAACTACCAAGAAGCATGCTGTATTTTTGCTTCCTCCCTGAAAGGACCAATAGTTGAAAGATTTCAAGGATCATACTGCAGGTTTCCTTTGCTTTGTCTGGTGTGGTATTGCAATGCCTGGCAGTGCCACGGGCGGGATGATAAGTGTATCCAAGACAGTGGCACAAACCAGTTTGCAGATCAAACACAACATCTGGTTTTCTGATGGCTTTTTCAAACACCCATTAGGTTTAAAGGTGCTTAAAAGCCGCTGATGGTTTTGGTCCGTCATTACTCGTTCCACCTCATTAAGTGCGAATGGGGCAGCGAAATCTGGAGCGCCGTGATACGCAGAGGATCTGGAGGGGGAACGATCCACACCGACGAGGTTGTTAATGCCTGTTCTTCGGCCGGCAGCGAGGTGGTTAAGGGTCAGTCTAAAGAGCGTCTTCTCTGTTATGAAGAAAGCATATCAAGCTTATTAAACACTGTACTGAAAGGTAAACTTGGTTCGAATTTAAATTTCAGCCCAAGCAATAAAAATTATAATACTTAGCACTTTCCATCTTCAGAGTGCTTTACAGACATGAGCAAATTAATTCTCATGACACCCCTGTGAGGAAGAAAGTTTTATTATTCACATTTTACAAGGGAAAATGAAGCAGGCGGTTTTCAATGTCTTTGCCTGGCACCACAGGAGGCATGTCGAGATGGCTTTAAGCCTCAAGCCTGGATCAAAGCTGTTCTGCGGATTTGGGATATTTAGACCTGGAATTCACTGCAAAGTTTATGTCTGGGAAGACCCTGAGAGCTGGGAGTTCCCGGGAGCCAGCCGTGTGCTGATTACTACTTTGTGCTGCAAGGCTCGGCGTCCGGTTTGAAACCACTCGGAAACAAAAGGGATCATCCTGCTGCCTTCAGCGGGCTTGGGATTTGCCCCTTGGTTTGGAAGGAACCTCAAGGGTCATCCAGACCCTGCTCCTAAACCAGGGGCGGGCAATTTATTTGGGCCTGCGGGCCACCTCGAGATCCCACCGTTTCTTTGGGCGGCTTGCTCCACTGTCCTTTTGTCGTTAGGCATTTTTTCCCCCTCTAAGATTTGCTAAATCTGCTTTGCAGTGGTCTAAATCCATTGTTTTGTATCTTGCTCTTAGTGGCAAAGGAGAAGAGTTGCTGTTTTACGGTAGGAGGAGCAAGCTCTCCTGATGTGACAAAAGGATGGAAAATGCAACAGGAGACCAGCCTGGCTAGACAGCGATCTCTTCAGTGAGCTGAGACCACAAAAAGTGGAAACTTAGCTTATAGTAATAGGGAAGAGTATGAGTATTGCACAGGCATGCAGGGAGAAAAATGAGGAGGTCTGGGGCATGATTTGAGATGCAGCTGCATTCTGCCTTCTTTGTCAAAAGTCATAAAAGGCAATAAAAAAGGGATCTAACAAGTATGTCAACAGTAAGAGGAAGGAACACCAGAGAAAGCAAAGGTCCATTATGAAATGTGGACGATGATCTAGTTACAGATGGTGCAGAGAAGACTAAAGTATTTAAATACATACGTGGTTGGGTCCTCGTATTCAGTGAGCAGACATCAATGGCTCAACGTCTAGTTGGGAGGAGGTATCAAGGGGAGCCTGACCTGAGTCTTATATTGTTCAGCATCTTCATTAATGATTTGGATGATGGGATCAAGCACACACTTAGCAACTTTATTGATGACACCAAATTGGATGGAGTTTGCAGACATGCCGGAGCTAGTGTCCAGACTCACCTGGATAGACAGAAAAGTGGTCTGCAATCCACTAGATGAACTTCAGCAGGAACAAGTGTCAAGTCCTGTACTTGGGACAAAACAAGTGCATTCACAAATACAGACTGGGGATGAATGGCTGGACCGCAGGACTACAGAAAAGGACCTGGAGGTCACAGTGGACCATAAGTTAAATACGAGCCAAGAGTGTACTCTTGTTGTGAAAAGGCCAATGGTATAGTGGGTTGTATCAACAGGAATGCCATTTGCAAATTGAATAAAGTGATTCTTCCTCTCTATTCAGCACTGGTGAAGCCTCATCTGGAGAACTGTGTCTGATTTTGGGCCCCACAATTTAAGAAACATGTGGGCAGATTGCAGAGAGTCCAACAGAGAGCAGCAAATTTAATTATAGGCCTCAGAAGCATAACTCTTGAGGAAAGTCTAAAAGAACTTGTGTTATTTAATTTGAAGAATAGATGACTAATAACGTTGATAATAATGGAGGATGGGAGTGCAATTCAGGAAGCTCTCCGCAGTTTGGAAAGCTGGGCTGACGCTCAGGGGATGAAGTACAACGCTGACCAATGCAAGATGCTGCACCATGGGAAGAAGAACCAAAAGTACAACTATGACGTGGGTGACACCGGGCTGGGACGCAGCGACATGGAGAAGGATGTGGGAGTCTTGGTAAATCACAGACTCAGTATGCGTCTGCAGTGCGTTGCAGCTGCACAAAAGGCAAATACAGTTTTAGGATGCATGGATCGAAGCATTAGGTGCAAGAGAGTCGATAGTCCTGGACCAATGGCTTGACGTTGCACCACAGTAGGTTTGGATTGGATGTCCAGGAAGACTTGGTTGCTGTTAGAGCAGTGAGGCAATGGGATAGATGCCCAGCGAAGGTGCGGACTTCCCATCACTGGAGGTGTTCAAGAAAAGGTAGGATAGCCTCTGGTCAGGGAGCACGTAGGCATAACTATATCTGTTCTACGACAGGTATTTCTCATGCTCGTGGGGTTTTCTGGTTACCACACCGGGTGAGGAATGCCTTCCCAATGCTGCCACGTCATGGCTTTTTTTTAAGCTTTCTCAGAGGCATTAGGTGTTGGCTGCAGCCATGGCTGGGGGTTTTGACCGAGGTGTGCCAGTGCTTTTGCTGGGACTTAAACGCAGAGTTTCGTGGCTAGAGGGTCTTGCCTCTATGCTCCGAGTCGGACCACTTGACTTATTTGGGGTCAGGGAGGACTTCTGCCCCATGGTCAGATTGGTACAGACTGTGGGGTACCAATCTGCACCAGATGATTTGCCTTCCTCTGTAGCAGGGGTCGTGGGTCTCTACTTGGGCACTCTCAAGTATATACTAACAACCTTTGCAGCAGCAGACATTGGCTGCTGTGGCCTCTCTGCTTTACCTGGGGCAAGTTTGGGTGTTATGTCTTGTGTTGCATTAGGATTGAGGTTGGACAGTGGGTTTGTGTAGGATGGTTTGGATAGGGATGCTTCTGCCTCAGGCAGGGTTTGGACTAGATGTGGCCTCTGCAGGTCCCCGCCAACCCCACTTCTCCATGATTTCATAGCAGTGTTCAAATGTCTGCAGGGGGATTACTGAGAGGATGGAGATGGGCGCTTCTCTCTGGCTGTAGGGGACAGGACTAGGAGCAATGACCTCAAGCTTCAGTGGGAACATTTAGGTTGAAGATGAAGAGGGATTTTCTGACTATGAGGGTGGTCTAGCATTGGAACAGGCTGCCTAGAGAAACTGGCTTCTCCATTCTTGAATTTTTCACGAGCAGTTTGCACAGATACTTGGTGGGATAGTTTTAATCAGGGACTATCCTGCTTTGAGCAGGGGCCCTCCAGACCTACTTCTGTACAATCCTATGAGCCCTCTTCTTGATGGCAGCCTTTCAAATAACTGAAAACGGCTATTCTCCCCTTTTATTCAGACTAAACATACCTAGTGCTTTCAACCTTTCCTTGTCTGACTCCATTCTTCATGCTTGGCTGGACTTCTCCTTTCTTAAAATCATAGAAAAGTAGGGCTGGAAGGACTCTCAGGAGGTCATCTAGTCCAGCCCACTGCATGATTAAGGTGTGATCATCCTCATCGAAACGTGTGCTTGGCTAACCTGTTCTTTTAAACTTTGCAAGGAACCTTTTCATACAAGCACTGGGAACCACGTGTGAAATTCCAGCACCCCCTAACATTGGATTGTGGATGCCTTGCTGGGGTGCTGCTGCCTCGGGGCCTCGTCGTAAGGCCGGATGCTCAGATTATCAAGGCTGTTCCTCAGGTGGCTTCAAAATAAAGTTTTTGGCTGACCGCTCAGTACTGGCCACAACAGCAGCTCAGGGGCCCCTTGAACTCCAGCTCTTCACCTCCACGAGTCGTGAGACCGTCAGTGAGGTGCATGAAAACATTTGAAAGTGTAAGATATACAAGTGGTAAAGAGGCAGCTCATGATTCATCCTAGCTCAGTGGTGTAGAGAAGGGGTTGTAATGTTTTCACTTGCTGGAAAAACCATTGATCTCTGCATAAGTTATTGGTATGGGGATAAAAATGACCCCCCTCCCCAGCAATTTGAATTCTCAGAATAAAAATAAGGGGACCTTTTCACTGGTGCAGGGTACAACAGCTGCTTTGGGACACTCCAGTGGGTTCAAGCTGTGGCAAACCTATTTTGGGGGTTGGTTTGTGGCTGGGTTGCAATGGCTGGAGCATTGCTAGACCCAGCGGCGTGTTGGGGGGGAATGACACAGAGCAACGGGAGGCTCAGTACTGTGCCTGAGTATTAGTTTGGAAGGGAAAGAGAGTCTGTGAAATACGGTCCTTCGCTGGGACGTACGGGAGTTCGTTCTCTGTGTGTAAAGTAGCAATGAGTAGATGAAATGTTCGTGCGCCCAGCATCTTCTATGCATCGATAAGGAGGACAGGACATCCCAGTTGAGAGGTTTTTGACCCCAAAATTCACTTTGGTTTGCTCAGGCCTGGACTTGGTGCTTTGCTCCGCTCCATCGTGTACCTGTAACGAAACTGCCATCAAACACAACGTGTCCCTCCTGGTTCGGAGCGGAGGCCCCGAGTCTGCCCACGCTGGCGCTCAGATGTGTGTACTCACAGGATCAGAGCCCGTTGCTCAAATAGTGTATTGCTCCGAGCAGCCCCGGGAGGCATGCAGAAGTTGAGCCCGTGGATGTCCGTGGGCCTCGAGCACGTGCCGTAAACGGAGGCTGTGCGTCAGCGCTCTGGGGAACCGGGGCTATTTTAGCAGATCGGAGCGGTCTGCTTGTCTTGGTGCAGAGCAATAGCAGGAGAGGAGCAAACGGTGCATGAGTCTCCTGTGTTTGGGGTTCGGCTAGATTTGCTGGTGGAAGAGGAGTTTCAGAGCTCGGCAGAAGGCCAGGGAGGAGGGCCTCACAACAGGTCACAGAAGGTGTGAACAGACACATTTCCTGGTGAAATGCACTGGAAACGTTCCCGAGAGGGGACGCACGCAGACCCCTGGAGAGGTGGGTGGGCGGTAAACCTGGCCCCAGCCTAGCTCCTGCGAGCTGCCCCTACAAGTCAAACCTCATTTAAAGAGGTGCTATTTTAGTGCCACTGGGACACTTTGGGAACATGCAAAAAGGGCCTGCATGTCCATGCAGCATATCTATTCCTTGGAAATGTTTCAAAAGCATCTGCAATGTTTTCAGTTTTATGTCTGTCCACACTCTGAGCACTACACAGGACTCCCATGGTGCAGAGATCTCATCCAGCCCTCTGACCTGGGAAGAATCGCCGGTCTGACCAACGTCCTGGGAATCGGCTCCGTCGTAACGGGTGTGTTGCTCCTTCCTGGGCGATGAGGGCAGGGAGGAAGAGCGGGGTCTGCTGTTGGTTGGGAGTGCGAATTACTCTCTCAGGAAGGAAAGGGTCCTGGCTGCTCCTAATGCCATCGCTTCAAGAAAGCATAATGTGACCCTGAAGGCTAGATCCACACAGTGCCTACCTGACACCTACGTGCCTAAGTCCAAAATGCACATCCTCAGAGCCCTCATTTGACTCCCAGGTGGGGAGTCACCTAAAGTCCTTGGTATCAGCGGTGTGCATGTGAGTGTGTGTATGAAGGACTGAGAGAGGGAGAGAGATTGTCCCTTTATCTCTTACTGCTTTACTTCGAGGTATACCGTTCTCTTCAATTTGTGCGGTGCATTGTCACGCCTGTCAGGTAATGCTGGTTGTGTTAAAGATGCCTTTTGTGATATGATTGATTCCTACAAGCGCGCACAGTCGTTCATCCATCATGGTCACAGCCAGGGTGAGATATATCTTCTCGTCTCTGCATGCAGTGAACTGGAGTCCTTGGAGCAGCTCCGGTGGCTCAAGCCACTTGTGGAAAGAAGGGTTTCGACAGCACTGTGCGTCCGGCCCAGGAGGCAGGGGCATCAAGGGCTTCCTTGCACTCTGGGGATGCAATGCTGCTAAAATCACCCCTTCTGCCCTGGGCAGCCTTTGTGCTGCTTTGCCTTCCTGTGGACCCCCTGCAAGGCCTTGGAGCCCCACCAAGGGAGTTGAAATGTGCCGGGCTGATGGGTCGTGCCCCGCCTTGGCACGTGCATATGCACTGTGTTCCCACGGCATGGTCTCGACTGCATTTTTGTTCGATAAAAATAGAAGAAAATTTAAAAAATGTTGTTCTCTAAAAATAGACACGTGGCATGTAGGTGTCAGGTGTACAGCCTG
Organism: Alligator mississippiensis; assembly: GCF_030867095.1. Taxonomy (NCBI): domain Eukaryota; kingdom Metazoa; phylum Chordata; order Crocodylia; family Alligatoridae; genus Alligator; species Alligator mississippiensis. Next base: position 304,498,220 of record NC_081825.1, read on the forward strand.
CAAAACAGCTGGGCCTAGTGGTGAGAGAAGATAGCTCACGCTACATCTACAAGGCCCAGCGTACAACCCTTCAGAGATACCTAAACTGCCCCTACGTGAGCTACTTTGGGTGGCAGGACTGCACTAGCCACATTGGTGCAGGCTAATTTGAGCTAATTAATGCAGAGCTAATTAACCCGAGGCAGAGTGCTGTGCTAAAAGGGCTAGACTCCTTTACCCGAGAAAAAACATTTGGCTAAATGAGCTAGTTTGGATGCCTCCATGCAGCACTGGGTTGGCCTTGCAGTAATAACCTTCGCGGTCTCCTGTGCACACTTCTCACTATCCCCGTGCCTCTCCGTGTGACCCGGCCACTCTTCAGTTTGTGCTCACGTGACAGGGTTGTAGTACTTATCTACCTCTCAGGGACATGGGTGTCTATTAATACCTGCACCTGTCCAGCAGATTCTCCCATGCAAGGTGAGAGAAGGATGAAGCGTTAGATGTTAATTTGTATTTCACGTCAGTAAGAGCCTGCCTGAATTGTTTTTTCTGGGAAAATAACGCTGGTTAGGGGCTTGTCCCTCCTGATGCACTGTCCTTACAGAAATATCAGAATCCATCTATGTTTCAGCCTTCCTCCTGGACCAGGCAGTAGCTCCCATTCACTCCTGCAAAAGCTGTGAGCACGTATCTGAAGGGAGAATCGAGCCCTTTGTAGCCGCGTAGAAGTGCTAAAGAATATGTATCAAACAATCCAGGTACACCACTTTAATAATTCATTAGAGACAAATGGGTGCAGATGAGAGGCAGGAACAAATTAGGGTGCAGAACAGGAGCAAACCTGGAATTGCAGCGTGGAGCATTGCTCTATTCTGTATCCCCTTGAGCAAGGTGACAAACGAAGCGTCTCCGTGCCTGACCCCTGCAAATCTGTAGTAGTGTTCAGCACCACGACTACTCTCAGGGTGTCTGCAAGTGCGGAGGAGAGCTTCTCAGTGCCTCCAGCCTCTCTTCTGGGAGAATATTTTGCTGTAAGACAGTATGGATTTTATCCATAGGCTCATTTCAGTCAAATGTCCCAGGATTACTATTTTAAACAACTTTAGCCTTGCTTGTCAGACTCATTTTGGCAGGAAAGTAGGGCTGGAAGGGTCCTAATGAGGTCTTCTCATCCAGCCCCCTGCTCAAGCTAGGATCATCCCTGAATAAACCATCTCAGCCAGGTGTTCATCTAATCTTTTCTTGAAAACTTCCAAGGATGGAGATTCCCCGATTTCTCTAGGCAGCCTATTCCAATGCCTGACCACCTACTAGTCAGAAGGCATCTCACGGGGGCACTATCTGCACCAAAAAGCAGCAAAAGGCAGAGCTGTGAAGGGTGTGGAGCTTGTTCTTGATGTTTTGTTGCTTTGCAGCCAGCAGATGCACAGCTCATATACACTAGGTTTTGGGGAAAGTCTAGCACTCACCCCCCGGAGGGTCTGAAGAACTTGGATCCATAGGCTGGATGCACCTTGTCAGACTACCAAGAGGATTAGTCTGCGTCTGGAAAGTGCCTTTCTGACATTCATTCCTAGCAGTGCTCTTCCAGCATACGCTGCCCCCAGGTAGAAACCCAGTGCCACGGGTTCCCCACTCGCTCGGGACCCCCAGATACACACAGTGGGCGAGTTGACACGAGATGCTAGCTGTGCAGGATCCTAATTCTATTGTGCAGTAGCGTGCGAGGCAAAACCCATGCTAATACACAGTTAGCATCACTAAAAAGCCATGCGCTGGCGGCGCTACTGCGCATTGATTTAGTACTTGGTTATACAAGTACTAAACTTAATGTGGAATAACTATGGCACATTAATGAACGTGTAGACGCACCCAGTGTCTTGGAGCGGGGGCAGCACCCTCTGATGCCAGTGCAGGCAACTAGGCTGGGTGAGCCCCTGGCTGCTTGACCTCGGAGACCAGGCCTTCTGGTCCTTGACCCCCCCGCCATGCATGGCCCCCACCTCCTGGTTCAGCTCCTGGACATGGATTTCATGCAGTGAAGTGGGCAGCTCTTCTTAAAGAAAAACAGCATTTATTAGTCAACTGCCATACATTGGCCTTGAACCATGAGGCCTAGGCCAGCCCCCAGAAACAGGAGAGGGGCTTGAATTCATTTAGGCTTCCGTTTTTGTCACTGTTTGCAAACTGGCTCGTCATTCATCACAGGTCTGCTTCGAAACACCATTAACCCATCCTTCCCCACCTACAAGCCAGTCAGGGAAATGGAGGCATGCAGCATTATTGTAACATAAGACCATTTTAACCTGGAGATATTGCAAACTGTGCTGTAGTCTGTCACACACGCAAGGTAGACGCTTTGCATGCCATCTCTCTCCGCGGTCCCAGGGCTCTGGGTAGGAATTTGGATGGAAGTTTGCCAGGCTATTACAGATGCAAAACATAATCAGAAGCAATTTTAGAAATAGGGTCTTTGAGCTCATATGTAAAATAAAATGCTGTGCAAATGAAAATAAAATGATTAGTGAGTCTTCAGCTCCCATAGTGAATATTCATACATGAATAGGTGCTGGTTCATCCATTAAAAGTCTGCATGCAACTGAAAGACTAGGAGAAGTTGGGAATTTTTCTTGCTGGTACCTGCTCGAGAAATGGAAAGAAAGATGAAGCTACTTATGAAGCTAACCTGACATTTTTACATTAAAGGAAAAGCTTCAGGACTCAAAGAGCTCAGTGTACTCATGTTGGGAAGACCAGAGAAATCTCTACTGCAGATCTCTGCACGAACGGACACACGAAATCACCCATAGTGCAGGAAGAACTTGTAATGAGTCTCTCGCGTTGGGGTGTGCGGAAGCGGGGTTTCATACTGGGGCAAAGCGATTTCGGCAACTCTGGGCCCATTAGTTTGACCTCAGTTGTATGCAAGGTTCAGAGATGGGTGGAGGCCAATCTTACTGAATATTTTCATTAAAGAATTTGTGCAAAAATATAGTTGCAATTGAAATGTGTTGATAACACAGTTAAGAAGAAGTGTCTAGGGTCCAGAGGCAGGTGACAAAGATGGTAAAGAGCTTGGAAAGCAGGTCGTACAAGGTGAGGCTGAAGGAGCTGGGTGTATTCAGCTTGGGGAAAAGATGCTGAAGAGGGGACATGAGAGCAGTCTCCAAATAATTGATGGGCTGCCAAGAAGAAGAGGGCAAGCACCTTTTCTCTCTTGCTGCAGAGAGGAGGATGCAGAGCAATGACCTGGAGTTGCAGCAAAGTAGGCTGAGGTTGAATAGCAGGAAAAACTTCCGCTGGTAAAATAGCAAGGCAGTGGACTCAAGGCCTTGGGGCGTTGTGGACTCTCCATCGCTGATGGTGTTTAAGGAGGGGTTGGACACCCACTGGTTGGGGATGATCCAGGCGCAGTGATGCCTATGCTTCACCATGGGTGTTTCCAGGCTTCTGGGTTTTGCTGGTTGTCCCTGCCCCCTCTTTCTGCTACATGCCAGGGTGTCCGCAGAGGCATTGGGTGCTGGCTACAGCCAAGGCTGGGGGTTTGACTAGGGTGTGCCGGTGCTCCTCCTGGGACTTAAAACCACAGGTTCCTGGATAGAGTGACTTGCTTCTCCATTTAGGATCAGACCAATGCCATTTTTGGGGTCAGGAAGGAATTTTACCCCCTGGTCAGGTTGAGATGGACAATTTTTATAGTGCTGGTATATTGACAATCTTTTCTAGAAGCAGGACATTGGCTGCTGTGGTTCCCTGGCTTTACTTGTGGCATGGTGTTATATCTCGTGTTGATGTTAGTTTTATGCAGAGTTTAGATGATGGTTGTATAGGATAGTTTGGGTAGGGATGATCCTGCCTCAGGCAGAGGGTTGGACTAGATGAGATTTTTGGAGGTCTTTTCCAGCCCTGCTTTAGGATTTCTATGATCAAAATGTCATACAGGAAGAAGGGCATGACCTTGAGAGTGCCAGTGGGCAGGCATTTAGCAAGCAAGGCCAAGTTGGGCTATCGTTTGGAGAACACCCAAGTGGGAAAAGAGCTGTTTAACCTAAAGGACAATATTGCCACAATAGGAATAAATGGGTGTGAATGAGTTTAGGGTGAATGTTAGAGGAAGGTTTTTGCCTTCACAGCAGTGAGATGCTAGAGTAGAAGTGGGAGGAATAATGCAAACTAGCTTTATAATGCAGCATGACCAGTTTATAAAAGGGATTTTATGAGTCAGTTGCCCTTAGTAAAATGGGACCAAATTCTGTGATCCAGAAGTTTCCTTCTAGCCCCATCTCCCTATGAATGCATGTGAAAGTGAGCCGGATGCTTCCTATCCAAATTACTAGAGTGATACTGCTTGATTTCAGTGCATTGTATTCACACAATATGCTGAGATCAGGAGGTTTGCCCAGAGAAATTACTTTATTAATAAAGTGGTGTAAGATTGACATTGTAGCTGTGATGGTCCAGAAAAGATGCTAGAGACAAGGATTTCTTAGGCTGATATCTTATGGGACCAACTATGTAGTTGGAATAAAGTTTGACAAGCTGTTGAAGGCAAACCATTCTTCCTCAGCTCCGATCACAAGGCTGAGGAAGAATGTATTACCGTCGAAAGCATGGCTAACTTTATTCCAGCTATGTCGTTTGTCTAAAAAGAGGTATTTAACCTTAATTAATAATGTGCTTTCAAGCACTGGGTATTGTGCTCCTCTGTTTCTTGCTCTCCTTTTCTCTCTCTCTCTCTCTCTCTCTCTCTCTCTCTCTCTCACACACACACACACACACAGAGGCTATAAACATAATTTGCTGTACATAGTACACTACAATTATAGCAGCATATAGCAGCATTTTGAACAAAATAAATAACTGAACTCCCAACATGCCATTTGATGGTCTGGTAATAAATAGCATAAGTAATATGACTTCCAAGTTATTAAAATCCTTCAGCAAAGGGTCTTGAAAGGATGCACTCTTTTTATCAATTTATACTGCATTCTGCTGTGTAGGAAACTTTCAATAACTACACCATAGCCGTTTGACACAAACATTAAATCAACCTTTTGCAATGACAAGATGATATAGTGACACAGGTTGATGAAGATGGTTTTGTGTCCTGAATACTGTGCAATTTCATAGCACTTTATTCTTTGTCATATTGCAGGTGTCTCTTACCTAGTCCCTAAATAGCCCTTGATATTGCAGTGGGATATTTTCATGCAGTTTTGCAAATGATTTACTTTGAGTGCAAGAGCAATGGTATTAATGAAGTGCCGTGTACAGCCAGCATTGCCACTCTTACACATTCATTTGTTATAATGTCGAAGGAATAAGAAAAAACCACATCGGAGTATGCAAAGGAGAATGCTAGGCAAGAAGCAAGAAACCAAGAGTAGATATTTCAGGATTGTTTGTGCAACTGTAGTTAAAAGCTATACGTGGGCCTCCCTGTGTTGCACTGAGATTGCCCATGGAATTTCCTAATAATAACATATTTGTGGATGTTTTCAATTGGGAGGACATGAGCAGAGGCCATACTAAACTTAACAGCAAGAGTTAAATAGAAATCCCTTTTCAAAGTCAAAGCTGAGTTTTAAATTGCTACAAAAGTCCAGTAAACAGTGGTGGATTGGCTTTTCTGACCCGCTGCTTACCAATTCTTTTTATCTGCTCATGCTCACATGTCCTAGATCAAGAAGGCAATTTCCTTTACAGCAGCCTGGGACATGCAATCCCAATAAGCCAGCAGTCATCTGAGTTTTACGGGATCAGTGGACTACAAAGGGAAAAGAAAGAGAACAATTTAATAGCAGTTCTTTTCCATGGGTGACTCAGTCCGTGCACACCGTTTCGCCTTTCTCACCTCCTATTCCTCATTGTGCTCTGCTTATCAGACTGGCCATAGGAAAGCTTCTTAGCGAAAAAAGATGAGTCCAGATCTGAGAGTGAAAGAGAGAAAACATTTAAACAAAGTTTAACAACAACAGACAGGCATGTTTCCCCTTCCCTCCTCCTCCAGTAATCGTCTGAGAACAAGCTCAAAATGATTTCTGCTATCAGCTAAGTTGCTGTGTTCGGTGCAGCATCAGGCCGCCGTACACCAGAGAGGGGGGTCTTCTTCTTTCTAGTCTGCATGCCAAAAAATGAATACAGCTCCCTATGGAAAAAGACTTCTCTTAGGCTTACAAGATGTTTTCTATTCAGCACAATGTAGCACTGAACATTTTTGTTCTTTTTTTTGTGGTTCCTATATAAATATATATAGGTATGTATATATATATATATACACACCTATATATGGTATGGGTATATATACCTATATATGGTATGTGGTTCCTATATAGATATATATATGTATATATATATATACACATACATACATACATATATATATATATATATATATATATATATATGCAGAGTCTTTTCTTGCCCGACGTTAACATGCTGGTTTCCATCCTGGAGTTGTTTGGAAGGAGGTGAACAATCAGGATGCTCCTGCACTTGCTGCTGCTCATCCAAAACACACTGAGTATCTTGTCCTCTGTCTCCAAAGCCAGGCTGTTAGGACCTTTTCCCCATAGTTCACCGTATGGGCTTTTTGGAGCAATGCATGGCAGACACATCTCCATCCTTGAAGGTCAGAGTTTGGGCTTGCAGTAAAGTTACCTGCGTTGCAGAGGGCCCTTCTTCCAAATGATGCTACCCTGGCCCCAGGACCGGCATTTTGGACTGATTTTTAGTGCTTGAGGACTGCTCCAGGGCCCTAATCATGTGGCATTTTCAAGTTTTATGGCCAGACCCAACAGCCTCTCTCTGCCTGGCTGCTCCAAAGCAGTGACAGAGCAAGGTGTTGCTTTCAGCAGAAGAGATGTCCTCCTCGGAGAGGAGCGTGCAGAGACCCAGTACACCAGCTCTCCTCCCTCCAGGTCCAGCTGAATGGTCTTGCAAGGCTGCAGGACCTTCTTACTCAAGAAGACTGTACAAAGTGGGGAAGTGTGTGTGGGATGGGGACACCGGGGAAGACAGGCCAGCACTCCCTCCTTCCTCTGTGGGAGGGAGAGGAGTATGGAGTCGTTACTCTAATAGGGATAGATTAATTCTGCTCCAGCTGACATAATGGCCATAGCAAACATGTTCACGTCGCAGCCCCCATCAGCGTCTAATGAATCTGCTAAATCCTGCTAAATACTTGTCATCAACTATCTCAGACATGCATGATTCTGGAAGACCGTCTAGTTTATGACAAGGATACGAGAAGAAGAATAAGATTAATTTAGCAGAGCTTTGGGGGACTAGGCATTCATTTTCCTGCTGGTGTATGATGCTAATGTGTTTTTCCTCTTCTGGGATTTAGGTGATTTTACACCAAAGGAAGGACCAAAACGCTTGTCAGAGAAACACCTGCTCCCATTGAAGTAAATGGCACATCTGGTGATGGCAGTGGGGCTGAGGCAACGATCCTGGTGCCTCTGTCCTCAAATGTATTGGCTTTGCTGAGAGTCCCGACACTCCAGCGTGTTTTGTGGCAGCAGACTGCTGCACCACGTGTAGTTACTCCAACTTCAGTGGGGCTTCAGAGAGGCATGCAAGGGTCGGTCTAGCATGGAGATGATTGCAGAAATGAGGCCCAAGCGTCAGCACCGAACCTTTTATAAGGAACAAAGATAAAAGCTGAATTGCACATCAGTATGCACACTAGGAACTGCTTTCCTAGGAGTTAAGGCCAAGCCATAACCAGTGGGAAAGTAGATCTTCCTTCTCAGCCATCTACGACACGTCTAATATGGGGTAGCATAGAAAACAAATGGTTTAGTGAGGAGATAGAGACAGCTACCAGAGAACCAGTCTGGTATGCACTTTACTCAAGGCAGATTCATGAAGGCTTTTCTTAATGCCCTAAAACATCCTCATTTTTCTTTGCTCTGTGTGTGGCAGACAAATTCTGTATTTCCTACCGTTCTTTTAGGGCTGTTAGGGCAAAAACTTCCAACCCGCAAAGCAAACTTTGCGATGCTTTCTGTCGTCATTTCAGCACAAACTGGAAGGTGATTCTACGACACAAAATGAAGTGATCCTTAAAACAGAGCTCTATGGGAGAAGAGGAAAGGTATAAGGTGAATATCCCAGAGTATTATCAAGACCTCTCTGTGCTTTGAGCTAATTTGTAAGGGGCTGGTCACCACAGTGATGTGGCTGTGCAGGTGGGATGGTCTGGGCTGGGGCCGTTCGAGGGAGATTGAGGCAGATGTGATCCTCATCGACCTTTCTTGAGGTCCCATAGATCTTCCTGCTCATCTGTTTGCTTTCCCCTGTAACATGCCCACAGAAGCAGCCATCCTAGCTAGAAGGCCAGTGGCTCTTAATGAACTGCAAAACAGTTTCCAGATGAGGAAGGCAGAAATATGAACCATAAATACTAATTACTAATGATTTAAATTAGTGGCACAGAGGATACTAGAGTAGGGGCAGGAGACACTCTTGCTACACAGAGGAATAAGCACTTTTTGGCCTTGCAGGAATTGGGACCGAAGACACTATAACAATTAGCAGAGTTTTCATCATGACTGCTTTTTGCAGAATCAGGGAATTGTCCGGATCAAATAAATTCCTGTTGACAATTTGGCTTCATTTCAAGGAAGTGTAGCTGTATCCAGGGCCGGATTAATGCATAGGCAAACTAGGCATGTGCCTAGGACCCTAAGTGAAGAAGAGGGCCCAGCTTTGCTTATTTTATGTATTATAATTATTGAGTGAAAAAAGGTAATATAACAATGTCATCTTCAGGTGGGGGCCCATGGGCTTGTTTGCCATGGGCCCACAACAGGGTTAATCCTTCCCTGGTTGTATCTCAGGTAAACTTGTTTTAAAAAGAAGGTGAGTGAAGACTTCACTTTCATGCTGAGATTAAAAAAAAGGAATTTGCTGATTCAGCCCATTTCTGCTCTCTGGTTTAATCTAGCTCACTTGTAAATCAAGCAAAGTCTTTGAAATATCTGTCTTCCTTGCTAATTGATACACCTCTCAGGCTGTTCTATGCTTGGGATCCCATTTAGCTAATAAGCATGATAACCTAATTCCTTAGCAGAGAGTCAGCTCATTTGTCTGGTGAAGGCCATCAATCATCTCTAGTCGTCTTAGCCACCTTGGGAATACATGGCTTGTTAATGGAGTGAGACCAAAGGAGGGTTGGATATTAGGAAAAAACTTTCTCACTAGGAGGGTGGCGAAGCACTGGGGAGGTGGTGGGGTCTCCATCCTTCGAGATCTGCATCCGTGCCTGGGATGCAGTAGTTGGGGCTGGTCCTGTTTGGAGCAGGGGGTTGGACTAGATGTGACAAGGTGCTTTGGGTAAATCTGCTATCTTTTATTAGACCAGCTCCAATAGTTGGAAATATTCATTTATCCAGGACCCGGTGTGTGCTGGAGCAAGTGGGACGCCAACCTCGGGGCCTTCCCTGCAGCTCCCGGCGAGCTGCCTGCAAAGTGCGAGGTTGGAAACTGGAGGGCTGGATTGTCTTTGCCCAGGGACCCTGCTCCTCTCCCCACGTGCTTTCCAGCCTTCTCCTAGTTGCTGCCTCTAGGGTAAGAGTATTATTATGTTGTTGTGAGGAGAACCACTCCTAACGCAGGCTACTGCCAGCCTCCTTAATGAAGGGACATTCATTTATAACGGGCTTGCAATGCATTTGTTTGACCGTAGTCGTTAGCAGCATTGCTGCTCCTGAGAGAAACTGTCTCATCTGCAGTTTACTGGAAACCTGATAATCCGGTACAGAGGAGAACAGTGTCTATGCACTATGTACCTTTGCTCACGCAGACACACATGCGCGTGCATGTGTTCACGTGCACGTAGAGATGACAGCACTGATTACGCTCAGGGGTTGGCAGTGCGTGACCTGGGGCAGACCGTACAGTCCAGAGCGGCTCCATCCTCTTGTCTGCCAGTCCCTGAGTGTGGTTTGGGAGGATTACTTCCCAAGGGATTTCTTGTTCAGGCCTGGACAAGATGCTGTGCAATTCCCAGGTCCTGCTCAGCGCACATGTGCTGTCCTTAGGGGAGGAGAGGACAAGATTGTACGTGGCGCGGTGTCAGGTATGGAAACAGGAGACTATCAGGACAGATCAGGGGATTAGTAAGCGAGGCATTGAAGGGCAAGAGCACTGGAGGGATAAAGCTGAGCTCCTAAATGAGCTCTGTATTCCTCAGCACGGGTAAAAACATCTCTCCCAAAGGGACTAAAGCCAGGCACAGTCTCCAACCCACCAACAGATGTGTGTATAAAGCAGTATATATGTGTGTGTGTGTGTGTATTTATATATGTATCTATATGTATATGTATGTATAAAGCAAAAACTACACCATAATCCATGATATTTGCAGTAAGAGTGAGATTTCTTATATATGTCTTATGTCCCCAGTTAGATTCTCTTTTGTGTATGTAAAAGCTCAGCCCATCTACGGTGAACCTCCTGTTTTTCCTGCATTCATGCTGATTGTGCAAACCCCCTCCTGGCAAAGACGGGTCCCGTTCCATGTTGGGAAATTAATTTAGAAAACAATCAATCTTGCATTATTATTCATCATTACTATGGGTGTTAATTGATCCACAGTCCTAATCTGAGGTCAAGACACCCGTGTGCTTGGCAGTGCAGCCTCTCACAATCTTATCAATGATGAGAGACAACTGGAAGCAGAAAACAAAGGAGAAGAGGGGAAGAAGGAAGGACGAAAGTACAATAACATCATTGTGGTGTGTAAAGCCTTCAGGCTGCTTGCTCACTTAGTCTGACATCTGTAGCACAAGCTGTTAACCTTAATCCTCTTACTCATATAGTGGGACTAATAATTTGTGTTTGCCTAAAACATATCTTTCAGAAAGGGGTTAAGCCTTGATTTGAAGAGAGGGTTTGCAAAGAATAGCCCTAACAGGTAGCTGCACACGACTGAGCTATGGCCCACTGAGCATAGCACTGCTACACGAGACTTCACGACAAAATACAGCCAAAGTGGACAAAGATGTTTCGGCGCAGCTTATCTGTTCTTTGTCTGCAACAGTGGTTTCCAATTTGTGGGTCTGCAGACGGGGTCTGTGAAAGATGACTATGAGCAATGGAGAGTATGAATACCCACACTCACAGCTCAGAAGGGTCTGCACCTCCATTTGAAATTTCCAAAGGGTCTGCACCTCCATTTGAATTTTTTTAGGGGTCTGCAAATGAAAAGAAGTTGAAAACCACTGGTCTACGGCAGATCTGCAGTTGATTTAAATGAAAGGAAGAGTTATGGATTACCGGTCAAGAGCAGGGGTACTTGACAGACTCACCTGCAGTTTAGAGCTGTTTGAAAAATAAGTGCAATTTGGCACCTGGGCTGGTCTCGTATTGAAGACTGGACAAGAAAACTTGTGCTGAACCCACCTAGAACAAGAGGATCGAAGGAGGTGACATTTTCTTTTCAAAGCCTTTCAGCCAAAGGGACAGCACAAGGTTACCAAGGAAAATAATTTGCAAAACAATTGCTGCATCTACAGGATTTGAAAAGGGAAACAATAAAGGAATTTGCAAATAACAGCGTTGGGATTTTTGTTCCCATCAGATAAACAGCGGGAGAGCTGCTGACTCAGCTGTTTAAGTGACTGATTCCAGCAATCGATAGTGGCTCAGACGTGCTCGCAGAACATTTATTTTAAACAGCTCGTATGCAGGTTAAAAACCGATAACGATCTTTTCATTTAATTCAGGTTTAACTTTAATTTTAGGCTATTTTTTGTAATTAGGGGCTAAATCCTGTTGGCTTGATTCATAAGTATCATCCAACAGAGACAGTTCACCCCTGGGTATGGGCTGCAACAAAGCTTCAGGGCTGGAGTTGGCCTTATGTTACTACTCGTCAGCTGTTCCCCGTGCATCAGACCTTTGCAGCACTTCTGGAAGTTTTTGGGTTTTGCTTTGTGATCCCATAATTGCATATAAAGATGACAGGGGGGTTTGTGGGCATTTCTACATCAGTTTGAGGTGAACTCCTAACATTTCTGCACGTCTGTCAAAGCGTATGTTAAACCCAGCAGCTCGATCAAATGTGACGCATTGTCTAAGACTACGTGAATTTACACAAGGAGGTAAAAAACCCCCAAACCCTAACATATTCATGGTGGAAACCAGCCATCTTCATTCCAGCCAGGAAGGACAGATGATGCAGGTCTGGAAGGGTTGGCAGTCCCAATGCAGAGGTCGACTTCCACATCCAGAGTCTTGGATGGTCCGTCTCTCTCGTTGGGTCATTCTGACTGCTGAGCTATCCCTGCCGCCCCTGTGGAAAGTGTGCTTTTGTCATCGACATTAGAAGTGCCACAAACTCTTCTTGTCATATCCATCAAGCCTTGACCAGGGATCGACCAAAGATCTCCAGAGCTAAATGCTTCAACCTCTTCAGCTTGAGCGAGGAGATCAAGGAGCAGGTCCAAAATGGGATGGAGGCAGGGTGACCCTCCCTCTCCCTACACCTAAACGTTCGGCTCGTTGCTCTGGGAGTGGGATTTGCAAACCAGAGTGGGTGCCCACGGGTGCATCGACACCGTGCCCGTGGTGCTCCGTGGCAGGGGGGTGTTCTCAAGCAACCCCTGCCCCTGTGCCCCTGCTCCTGCCCATGCACGGCACCCCGGAAATGTGGTGGGTGCCCTCTGTGGCTTTTGGGAGCAGCCATGAAGGATGCTGCGGGGCTCCTCTGCTGCATTTCTAGGCTTGAGAGATGCCAGCAGGAATGGCACGCCGCCCCTCACGGTCTCTGGGGATGTGGCACAGATATGTCCTCGTGCTCTGTATGTGAAAGGGCAGAGCTGGGTGCTTAGATGGGATGCCCAACAGCCAGCCTGCGGAGCGGGGAGACACCTGCGCCGGCCAGAGAGAGGTCAGAGATGTGGGTCTGAATCCCCTTGCTCTCAAGCTCTCTCCCTTTGACAACTGTGCTGGGCTTGGCTGAGTGCAGTGGGAGATGGTGGGTGGGCTGGTTTCTCAGCAGCCGCCCTGGGCTCCAGAGGAAAGACATGGCTTTATAGTAACCTTATCGCATCTCTCACCCTCTCCGTCTTCTCCTGGGTCAAGCCCCTTGCGTTACCATGGGTTTGCACAGTGGGCCCCTGCTTGCCCTGTGTTGAAAGCATGAAAGACTGGAGGTGACACATGCAGTGAGGAGGAAAGGGAGGTGGGACGGCAGAGAACGAGGGGGACATCCTCAGCAGGCCAGTCTGCAGCAAGGCAGATGTGCATAAATACCTCTCCCCGTGTTTTGGAGCTGAACACAGAGCCTACGGCCCTTAGAGACTTGCACTCGCTTTCCAAGTGGCACGGCTGGTGCCTCCATCCTTTAGACGTGCAGTCCCTCGTCCCTGCTGCTCTTCATGGCCCAGGCGTTCTCTGACCTAGCCACTGACTTGAGGCACGGGCCACTTCAGCCAAGCGCTCCAAGGTCGGCTTTGTCTCTTCATTTTTCCTTCGCGGGCCTCTCACCCGAGGTTGGAAGACTTTTCATTCTGCAGTGGGATCAATCAGTGATTGATTGATGCTCTGTGGAAATCGAGCAGTGTATTAAAATGGTCTGCTTCATCTTTCCTCCTTGTTTTAACAACTTAGAGACGTGGCGCAGATAGTTTGTCCTCGCTCCGCTTTCTCTTGGGGACCGGTGTATGCAAGCCCTTCCAGGAGCCTTTGTGGCTCGTCGTTTCAATTTAGATGGGGCTGATTTGCTATCGTTCCCATTCTGTTCGGAGGCTTCAGCAAACAAAGACCTGCCGAGCGCCAGCATTTTTCCTCGGGAAGACGTTGAAAGTGCCTGTTCTGTGCTGACCGCCGTTGGGCATTAGCAGTCCAAACGAGTCCCAGGAACTGTCTGCGGGTCAGGCCTGATTTGTTTTGACAGATTTTGTCAATCAGTGATTTTTCTGTCGTCATTTGATGTGGAAGATTAATATAAAAAACCCCAAACTTTATCCTAAGCATCTAAATTCCGCCCGAGGCACCGACTTCTGCAGGCCAGTGATGCAGCTGAAGGCCAGAGGCGCTGGCAACATTTCTCTGTTGTGGGGATCTGCTGCTCCGTCCAGCGTGGGAGACTCCTGGGGTGCGTCTGCCTTGGAGGCAAGCAGAGAGGAGGGCTGGCATTTTTCAGACCAAACTTTTTCTTGTTAGGAAATGAACCAGACTGTCTTGTCAGGAAAGGTGTCTCAGGTCAGGACCAGAAAGAGCATACACGGCATGGCCCGAAGCTAGCATCCCTTCTCTGTCTGGTGTAGACCAGGGACGTGGACTTCAAGTCCAGGGGAGTGCCTTGCTCGCTGCATTGGGGTTATGCTGTGGCTCATGCTCCCCCCTGGCCTTTTTGTGAAGGATTTGAAAGATTTCAGTGTTGGGCCAAAGGTCGGACACTTCTTCCGGCGTGCTCGCTAAACACCTTGTGTCTGAGGAGTTGTGTCATCCTCTCCCTCTGCCTCCCCCTTCCTCAACAAACCCACTTCTGGAGGAGAGGGCAGGGGAACTTCTTGCCTCCCAGCTCAGCTCAGCAGCAGGTTTTCATAAAAGAAAACCAAAAACCGAATTGCAGAAATGCAAAAAACTAGAACTCTTGGTTGGTTTCAAAGTGATACTTTTTATCAGACCAACTGAGAAATTGCAAAAAAACCAAACAAAAACTTTCTTCTGCCAGCTTTTAGGCTCATGCACCCTTCATCAGGCTCAGGGAGAGGTCAAGATGGTAAAAAGTCCCCATATGTGGAAATAAACTTCATTTTTGCACAGAGGAAGCAGAAGCCGGAAAACTTCTGCGGGTCCATGAGAGTCTGTTTGTGAGGTTGCTCTTTGTTGTGTGGATCAAGCAGGATTTCTTCCCTGGTGGTGTCCGATGGCAGGCAGGGAGGTGTAGAAATCTTTCTTGTTGCTCAGCAATGACATTTATAATACAAGACTGGCTAAAATTCAGCATTTTCCATGTCCGAGTCCTGTGTAGGATTGATGAGCCTTACTCTTAGACCCCCAGTTTGAGAACCTGGCAATTTCCTAGAGTAGGTGAAATCTGCTTGCAGAAGGTGAAAGGACTGGCATGTTTTGTAATTATAATGCATTTATTGCAAGAAGAAGCCACATTTAGATTTATGCAGCCAATTCTACAGGAATAAGCATGCTTGATCTGTGTGCAAATCTCTCTTTGTCCACACGGCTAGGTATTTCCATATGCAGGGTGGGTAATTCTCTGTCTCCTACCTCAGGGCATGTTCAGTTCACCGCTTGCTTTTACAGGTGTAAGGTTTTGCCCGTACATTTTTGTGGCTCCACCAATTGCACGCAGTGGCTGAAAAGTAGCCCATGCTCTGCTGTTCGCAGCTTTGCAGAAATCTGTTAAGTAATTGAGCCTCCGAACATGAGTAACAAGTTGCTTTTATCTTGTTGTTTCCTTGCAGGTGCCATTATTTGAAAACCTAACTTGTGCATCTTATCTAATTATTGGTTTCTCCCAGGGAGTTATTTTTTTTCCTCGGCAAACTTTAAATTGAGTGTCTTTCTCTTTTGAAGTATCTTTCAGCAGAGATGAATGAACCAAAACAAAGGGTCATATACTGATTACACCTCCTCTGCTTGCTGGTTTGATGAACGCTCTTTGCCGTCATAGAAGGAGCTGTTCATGATCCCATCTGGCAGTGTTCGGTCTCTGCAAGGTGCTTACTGGTAGAAGCATTCGCCTCCGTTCTCCTGTTCCTCTCCTTTTGCCTCTTGGTGACGGGCCCGGGACAGCCGTTCCTAATCGCGGCTGACAAAGCTCCCTATGCAAGCTACCCACCTTCCAACCCGAACATTGCACCATCACAGATCTAACGGCTGAGAGATCGTCTCCTGATAACTTCCTTGTGCTTCTTTCCCAGTTGCTCATCTGTCAAATTCTTTGTTACAGTTTTACAGCTTTTCTGTGGGGGTCCTGAAGTCTCTTAGCTCACAACTAAGAAATATTCTTCAAAGTATATGACATAGTGTCCGACAGAGATGAGTCCAAACCAAAATCCGAGATGAAAATACAGACAGAATTCATAGCTCAAAGCTTTCGGGTCAGATTTGAACTCTCTGAACTCTGGGGAAAGTTTTCTGGATCTCAGCTTTTCTGAAGCAGCGTTTTTGATGTAGCCCATTATGTTAGCATGACATCTGGATTGGAGGTTGTATCTGGGATGTTTGTTCTGCCCTTGTTCTGCTGTGAATTATCCCTTCCATACTCCTGAATGGGTTTTGTGGCCTTTTTACTGTTTCCATGGGGTAAGGTTTATGTGCCATGGCATAAAAGTACACTGTATTCAGACATAAGGGCTAAGTACAGACAGTCAAAAAGCCCGAGGCTGAATGGATTCAGTCTTCACAGGGTACTCTAAGATGTGTAGATTGAATCGATAAGCGAGTGAACAGACATTCACTTTTGATTCTAGAAATGCAGCCACCTGCCTGCAGTGACTAGGGCCAGAAACTAGAGGGTGCTAGAGCACACCTCCCTGCCTGGCTGGAGCAGACAGCTTGGGTCAAGCCTAGCCCGCCCACCCTGCAAAGCATCCTGGGATGCTAGGGGACTGTGAGCTAACTTGAATCTGGAGAGGATCTGGGCCAGAAGCTCAATGAATGGATTTAACCTAAATCAGTTCAGTCTGCTACTACTTCCATCCAGGTTTATCTTAAACCGGTCAATTCTGGCTATTTTGAAAGTGGTCTTTATGCACTGAACTTCTGTTGTGTTACAGCTTTGAATTTGTTTCTGACCACTTATACTGGTTTGTGTCATTTCTGTCCCTAGCTGAGGCCAGCAAGACTAGTAGTTGATATTCAGCATTGTGGTGCTGTATATCACCACTTTTAGGAACAGTCTGGTGCTTGTAGCTGAAGCAAGCTGGGTACAATCAGAGCCTTCTGTCCTGCCCTGTCCTGGGGCTGCCATCTGCTACCAGGTAAAGGAGGTGGGACAGGACGATGACGAGGAAGACTTGTAGGTCTGGAGATCCCTGTAAGTTATAGGACATCCCAGATACTAGCCTGACCGGAGACTTTGTGTAAACATAGGTTTTGATGCTTTGACCCGAAGCTCTGAGTTGAGAGTTAAATGGGCTTTAAGTTGGTCCCGTGTCGAGCTGACACCTAAGAGCATGGGAGAGTCAGCCTCTCTCCAAGGATGTGTAATCTAAACCTGCCTAAACCTGATTCAGTGCTCTTCCTTTAATGTATCCAGTCCTGCCACTGTCAGGGACAGGATGGACCATTGGTCTTGCCCAGTATGGCACGTATGTTCTTATGCTTTTAAGGCCTATGGACTTTGCAAGCTGGGGTGCTGTGGGGACCTTCTTCAAGGGGACTGGTTTCTCTCAGCTTCATTTGGTCATCCCCCTTCTTGATCCAGTATGAATTCCAACAAGGGTTTGTAAAAATGCTATGTAGCATATACTACAAGACACCCAGAGCAATGCAGCCCTTGCACAGATGCCTTGTCTTACACGCTGCTGCAGATGACACTCACGTCCAGAGCAGACAGAAGATCACCTCTCCTCAAGGTCGCTGAAGTCATAGGCACTATTCTTGGCCCTCTTCACTAGGTGGTGGTGGGGTACATAATAACCAATTTGCATTGAGAACTTGTTTGCATTCCCTGGGGGAAAAATGGAGCCATGACACCTACATCAGCATAGCTGACACTGGTGTAGTGTTACCCCTGATTTGCCCTGGGGTAACTCTACCTCAGATATGTTACTTTCCAGTATGTTGGGTGCCTGCTCCCTGTTTCCATGGGAGTGAAGCCAGGTTACATTGGTGTAAACATGTCTTATGTCCAGGATCTTGGCTATCCTGGTTGGGGGACAAGTCTTGAGTATGCTTCTTTAAATCAGCCTCTTTGCATTATATAGAGTCAATCATTTACATGGGGCAACATCCCACTTTCTTCTCCCAATGGGGATTTTGCACGCACAAAAAGGACTGCATTTAAATGTTGTAGGAGCAGGGAGAGCAGTGGAAAATCTGACTGTGAATTTATCAGGTCCTTTCTTATTGTCCACGTGGTAGCCAAGTTTTCAAGCACAGCTTCTCCAGCACTGCATGCACAGATTTTGTGCAAGGCCCCGTTTGCCTGGACACACAACAGGTAGTTTCATGCTCATGTTTCACATGTAATTGCAGTGCGTCAGAGCAGACTCGATTACCCAAATCTGCAGGAGTGTGGTAATTACTGTGCTCCAGCAGACTCCAGTGTCACATATATATATGAGCATCCCATCGTTTGATGAGCCTTAGTTAAAGCACCCCTGCCAACATTTTTCAGCTCAGGGATGCTGATACACGTGACGCTCCAGGCGCTTTAATTCGAGCGGCTCTTGGAGCCCCGCCCTGGAGCACGTGTATAAACACCTAGAGGCAGTTAGTTTCATGCTCAGGCTGTTCATGTTTTTCAACGACAAGTTTTCAAGATGCCAATAACATTTACATAGATTTAGGGGCCTCATTTGAAAGGTTTCTCATTAAGATGACCATTTGGAAAGGGCAATCACAGGTGTTGTGTTCGACTCACGTAGAAGGTGAACACGTTTGGCTCATTCTCAGATGAAAGTAGTCAATGATGCAATGATGTAAAAACAACTCAAGGTTTTCCTGCTGGCCTGTCGTCTTGAGTACCCATCATTGCTTCCACATTAGGAAGGGCCTTAGAGATCACCTCTTTCTTTGCCTTTCACGTTACCCTCTTGAATGGATGAAAAAGATTATCCATCTGCAAATATTTTACCGAGCATCGTGTTTGAGACTTCTACCTTGTCTTACAGCGAGGCCTAGCACGTCCCATATCACTGGAGTTTGGCAGTCGCTCCTGCATATGCATTTTTGTTCCTTTTTTCTTGACAAACACCACAGCAGACAAAATCTATTTCTGACTCTCTGATTATAACACTTGCTGTTTGGCAATGCTGTAATCCTGACAAAGATCCCAACCCTCTCTTTCATCCTGCTGCACACACACACAACAGCAGCAAAGAGGCAAACATCAAGATCAGCGGGCTCTCTCTGCTGGCTCAGCACTAATGCACGATACGAGGGCCGTTGCAGAAGGGTAAGGATCATGAGAAGAGACATGGGGCAGGAAGGAAGGACACTATGGTGAAGATCATGGGTGCTGGAAGGAGTCAAGACTGCTGGCCGTGAGAAAGCAAGGGCAGTGCCGAATAATGGGCCAAGCTACATGGATGACCCTTTGGCTTTTCAGTCGGGTAATCTGCTGCTCTGTCTGCCTCACACCTGCTCTGGTTCTCTGCCTCCAGGAAGTCTGGGCTTCAGGCATGTGGGTTGTTTTTACCACCCATGCAGTCTGTAGTCCCTGTCCTCTCTGTACGGGCTTTCCTGGTGATCCAACATGACAGTGGTCCCCATGCACACAGTCAGAGGTTTCTGCAGCAGGGAACGTTTCTGGACAGCATTAGGACCTCCCCTCTTCTTTACAACTTCAGGGGCTAGATGGGGCCAGCTGGCAATGGCACAAAGCTCTTGCATTCATCCCTCTCTCCAGATTTGCTTTGGGGTGACTCCTCTTAGGCATCCATTTCCCCTGGCACCACTTCAGTTGCCTCTGTGCTTCTCCTGCTCTTCCTACCTTGGTAGGCACATGCCTGAGGTCAGTCAGCAGGGAATGACTGCAGGCCATGCGGTATCTTCACTCTGTCTCTGTCGTAAAAGAGCAGCAGTGTCCTGTTGTAATGGGTTTTCAGCAAGGGCACTAGCACCATACTCTTTCCTCGCCTTACTTGGCTTGTTGCTTGCCCTTTGCTACCTCTGAGATTTCCCACCTGGCATTTCCAGCCCAGGGACAATGCCAAACCACAAGTGATGTGATCCTCACCATTCCCATACTTAGTTCTACCCACGTGCCCTTTGTTCTATCCTGTGCCAGCTCCCCAGATCCAAGCCATGCAGACATCCTTGGTGATGGTCCTTCTTATGTCATCAGGTAGTTTCCCTTCCACCTGGAAAAAAAGCACGTGCATACCTCAGGTAATGGTGATCATCTGTGCTTTGTCTCCCATTTCTGACATATGTTTAAAACATGCAGACAAGCCTCCATTTGCAATGCAACTGTACTCAACTGTAGGACCATGGATAGGCCTATCGGGGAGGAAATAATGGTCTATAATGAATTACAATCCTATCCACTTCCTTGAATTTCATGCTGCCCCTTTGCATTATCTTTGATAATGACCAAACAGAATAATAAAACCAAAGAAGCCAAGCTGAGATGCCTGGTGACTTTTCCAAGAAAATTGCTCATTAAAACAACATACTTCTTGGTAGTGATTTGTTATATTTTTTTGGTCAGAGAAGCAAGCGAGAACGTGGAAAGGAAAGTTCAGCTGATTTTTGCTCAATGAGCTCTAAAATGCGACTCCTTATATGTAAAGTTTTATTTGTATTCTGACACTTGGTGGGCTGAGGGTCATCTTTTTTTTTTGCTTAGCAGAAATTAATAGTTCTACCATCCATATTAAATATCTGTTGTAATGAAGCTAAATGAAACACCCTTTCATCAGATAAAAAAGTTGGACTCTGAGACAGAGATAAACAATAGAAAATGTAATTCTTATTAAACAGTTGGCCAGTGTGATTTGTGACATGCATTAGCATTGATTCATGCTGCCTATTTGCATTAATGGCCAGCCATAAACCATTTGTGTCAGCTGAATTTTACTTGCAGTTAAATAAAATATTGTAGTTTATGACAGATTTAACAACAGGCGTCAACTTTACAGCATCCTGTTGCTCTTTCATAATAGACTGAACATATGTTTTTTAAAAAAAATGCCTTTAACATACTGCATAGGCAATCATGTTGTTGCAATAACAAAGCTTTCTTGGCTTGATTACACTACAAGATGAGCTTTTAAGGTTTTATGAGAGCACCGTAAAAGTCAACAGCGAGATGAAACACCCAAACAAAAAGCAAACGCTGGGCCTTGCTGAACTTTATTAAAGAATAAATGCATGTTGTTAAGTGTGTCACAGTCCTCACCAGATGATGGATGCAGAGCCTTAAATAGAGAATTGACTAAAAGGTAATGAAAATGGATGCTGATCTGCCTGCTATAATTGGTGAAGAGTGTTTATGACAGCTAAAGCTAGTGGACACATTTCAGACTGCAAACTGAAGGCAGCCAACACAATGCCAACCATCAGCCCACTGCAAGTGTAAGTACCCCAACAGGCATGGAGATAGTAAATGCTTTGACAGCAGAATAAATAGTTTTCAGATTGTAGGGCACAGATGCACATTACTGACAGAACTGATGTCCCTTGACAACAAACTCTTGTCGGGGCCTTCTGTTATCCTCTGAAACATCAAGTTCTGGTTGTTGGCAAAGAATGGATACTGGGGTAGATGGACCCTAACTCAAGTCTAGTTGCTCATTTTCTTTGTGCTTGTATGTCTGGGTTAATTTTAACCATATGGAAGAAGATGTCACTGTCATCATAAGTTTAATGTAACAGTAGGGTAAACGTATGATTATTTAATATTTTGACTTACCAGGTAGAGTGCTCCCCATGTCAGCAATCAATCACACAAAGCACCATGCATTCTGCCCCTTCTAGAAGGAGTGGCATATAAAAAGGCAAGACGCGTTTGTGGGTTGTCAGGACATCTAAGGAAGGAAAGTTGATTCTCTCGGGCCCAGTGCTTGTGGGTCTTGGAAATGCTCTTGCCCCCTTCACTGTATCCTGGCTTGGCAGGAAAGATGACCATTTCATTGGTCTCTGCATTGCAAATATATGCTGGTGCAAAGTACATCAATCTGCCAACTGAAGGGCTCTTGAGAAGTCATGCGGTGGGGGGCTGATGTGGTCTGATTGGTGTGTTTCCATTCAGATGCCTCGAGAGAGATCCTGGGAGATCAAAAAATTGTACAAGAGGCATACGTTCTAGTCTGTTGCCCTGTAAAGTAGCCTTGCAGAAAACTTCCTAGCTAAACTGAGTGCAACTCCTTGGTTTAACTCATGGTGCTTTACAGAAAGTGCCATGAGTTAGATCAACCCTCCCGACCCAACAGACATTTGCTGTTAGATTGGGAGGGTGGAGGATTGAGCTCTACTTTGGAGCTGATCCAGCAAGACAGGCTGCATGTTTGAAGCCTCTTCCCCTATCCCCGTGCCCCGCCTTCCCCCCTGCCAGCTCCAATGTTGTCTGGGAGGGGGAGAAGGCAGGGGAGGAAGGTCTGTTTCGGTGTTTGCCCAGCCTGCGCTGGAATGTGTGTGTTTGGAGGGGTGGAGAATTGAACCCCCACTCCCCCCCCGCACCCCATGGTGGTGCTCCCTAGCCCCAGATGGAAATTCCTCCCCTCCTCCCCTCGCTTCCTGTGCTGAAGACAGCACCAGGGACAGGGCCAGGCTACTTCAGCCCAGCTCTACTTCCAGCGTGCGCTGACAGAAGTTAATGAAGGTACTTTGCTTTGGAGCACCTTCATCTGAATGCTCATGTGTGGCAGGGCACTGTTGGTGCTGCCACTTTAAGGGCCAAGCCAAAAAGCCAGCAGGTGATTGATTGCAGCAGCCAATTTAGATCCCTGGCTGCCCATATAAACAGGGCAATTTGCTGCTGGCAGGCCAGGGCAGTAACCTTGCCTGGCTGCTAGGCTGAATACAACATCCCAGAGGGAAGGACAGGAGCTGTAGGGGATGGTTTGGAGGCTCCTGGTCCTGGGCATGACCTAAAACTGAACCCTGCCAGGAGTGGGTAGCTTGGTGGGGCTCTCAGTGGTGTGGGAGCCCCCAGGAAATGCCAGGCCAGTTACCACCCTGGTGAAAGGCAGGTAGGGGCACCTTAACCCCAGCCCCTACCTTTGGGTGGGTCATTTACCATCAAAGCAGGTAGGCCAGGTAAGCTTTGGGAAGCGCCTGAGCCTGCTGGGGGAGTTACCCCACAGGGCCAGGCATGCTTCTAGAAGCACCTGAGCCAGGCATTGGGGACACCAATCCCTAAGTGCAGGCAGGAGGCGTAAACCCAACTGAGGGACTCAACTGGTCAATGCTGGGGCCAGGACTGGAAGGGTCAAAAGGGCCAGGGGCCCACCACGAGGGATGCCTATGATGAGCAAAGAAGCTTGGGGTCCTGACTGGCCTGAGATGGGGCCAGAGCTTATATGGAAGCCGAAGGTCCCATGATTGGGACCACAGCTAATGGACAAAGAGGACAGTATCGACATGGAAGGATGTGGGCAGTGGGGTCCCGCAGGGCTCGGTCCTTGGACCAATACTCTTCAATGCCTTCATCAGTGACTTGGACGAGGGATTGAAGTGTACTCTGTCCAAGTTTGCAGGTGACACAAAGCTGTGGGGAGAAGTGGACACACCAGAGGGCAGGGAACAACTACAAGCAGACCTGGACAAGTTGGACAAATGGGCAGAAAACAACAGAATGCAGTTCAACAAGGAGAAATGCAAAGTGCTGCACCTAGGGAGGAAAAATGTCCAGCACACCTACAGCCTAGGAAATGACCTGCTGGGTGGCACGGAAGCGGAAAGGGATGTTGGAGTCCTAGTGGACTCCAAGATGAACATGAGTCATCAGTGTGATGAAGTCATCAGAAAAGCTAATGGCACTTTATCGTGCATCAGCAGATGCATGACGAACAGATCCAAGTAGGTGAGGGTCCAGAGAAGGGCCACTCGTATGGTTAAGGGCTTGCAGGCCAAGCCCTATGAGGAGAAACTGGGGCACCTGGACCTCTTCAGCCTCTGCAAGAGAAGGTTGAGAGGCGACCTTGTGGCTGCCTATAAGTTCATCACGGGGGCACAGAAGGGAATTGGTGAGGCTTTACTCACCAAGGTGCCCCCAGGGGTTGCAAGAAACAATGGCCACAAGCTAGCAGAGAGCAGATTTAGATTGGAGATTAGGAAGAACTTCTTCACAGTTCGAGTGGCCAAGGTCTGGAACGGGCTCCCAAGGGAGGTGGTGCTCTCCCCTACCCTGGGGGTCTTCAAGAGGAGGTTAGATAGGTATCTAGCTGGGGTCATCTAGACCCAGCACTCTTTCCTGCCTATGCAGGGGGTCGGACTCGATTTATTGAGGTCCCTTCCGACCCTAACATCTATGAATCTATGAACTGCCTGAGATGCCATTTGCGAGGCTTGGACTGTGGTATAGGGGTGGAATGGAGCTGCAGATAGCGCCCCCCCCATATTGGGGTGTAAAATGGGCAGCCTCCCACTTTAATTAACAACCCAATTAATTACGACAAGGTGTGGCAGGAGAGACAGGTGGGCAGCATCCCCAGAGGCAGGTGGGAAACTAGCTCTGTGGCTAGTCAGGGACCCCTACTTTGCCACATCATGTAATGAGGGTTCATTCGTTGTGCGATGGGGCACTTTTTAAAGTGCTCTGCAGCCATACACTTCTGTCAGTGTGTGGCAGTACACCTTTGGGTGCCTGCCACTTTAAAGGCTTCAACAGGCTTCAGACCAGCCCGCACGTGGGAGCAGATTCAGTTGTTACATGGCACCCAGGAGGCTGCCTGATTGGTGGAGGGCTGGGCAGCCTGTGTATAATACCAGGCCCTGAGAGTAGAGTGGGCAATAGCTGCGGCGATGCTGCTGAGGTAACATCTCCCGACCGGAGATCTTAGATTCAGAGATTCAGAGATGTTAGGGTCGGAAGGGACCTCAATAGATCATCGAGTCCGACCCCCTGCATAGGCAGGAAAGAGTGCTGGGTCTAGATGACCCCAGCTAGATACTCATCTAACCTCCTCTTGAAGACCCCCAGGGTAGGGGAGAGCACCACCTCCCTTGGGAGCCCGTTCCAGACCTTGGCCACTCGAACTGTGAAGAAGTTCTTCCTAATGTCCAATCTAAATCTGCTCTCTGCTAGCTTGTGGCCATTGTTTCTTGTAACCCCCGGGGGCGCCTTGGTGAATAAATACTCACCAATTCCATCTGTGCCCCCGTGATGAACTTATAGGCAGCCACAAGGTCGCCTCTCAACCTTCTCCTGCGGAGGCTGAAAAGGTCCAGTTTCTCCAGTCTCTCCTCGTAGGGCTTGGTCTGCAGGCCCTTGACCATACGAGTGGCCCTTCTCTGGACCCTCTCCAGGCTATCCGCATCCCTCTTGAAGTGTGGCGCCCAGAATTGCACGCAGTACTCCAACTGCGGTCTGACCAGCGACCGATAGAGGGGAAGTATCACCTCCCTGGACCTATTCGTCATGCATCTGCTGATGCATGATAAAGTGCCATTGGCTTTTCTGATGGCTTCGTCACACTGCCGGCTCATGTTCATCTTGGAGTCCACTAGGACTCCCAGATCCCTTTCCACCTCTGTGCCCCCCAGCAGGTCATTCCCTAGGCTGTAGGTGTGCTGGACATTTTTCCTCCCTAGGTGCAGCACTTTGCATTTCTCCTTGTTGAACTGTATCCTGTTGCTTTCTGCCCACTTGTCCAACCTGTCCAGGTCTGCCTGCAGCTGTTCCCTGCCCTCCGGCGTGTCCACTTCTCCCCATAGCTTTGTGTCATCTGCAAACTTGGACAGAGTACATTTGACTCCCTCGTCCAAGTCGCTGATGAAGACATTAAAGAGTATTGGTCCAAGGACCGAGCCCTGCGGGACCCCACTGCCCACACCCTTCCAGGTCGAGACCGACCCATCTACCATGACTCTCTGGGTGCGACCCTCCAGCCAATTCGCCACCCACCGGACTGTGTAGTCATCCACGTCACGGCCTCTTAACTTGCTCACCAGTATGGGGTGGGATACCGTATCGAAGGCCTTCCTGAAGTCTAAGTATACGACATCCACCCCTCCTCCTGTGTCCAGGCGTTTCGTAACCTGGTCATAAAAAGAGACTAGATTGGTCAGGCACGATCTGCCCGCCACAAACCCGTGCTGGTTTCCCCTCAGCATAATTTGTCCTGCCGGGCTCTCACAAATGTGAGCCTTGATGATTTTTTCAAAGACTTTACCAAGGATGGAGGTGAGACTGACTGACCTATAGTTGCCCGGGTCCTCCTTCCTCCCCTTCTTGAAAATGGGGACCACGTTAGCCCTTTTCCAGTCCTCTGGGACTTGGCCCGTGCGCCACGAGCGTTCGAATATTCCCGCCAGTGGCTCTGCAATGACGTCGGCCAGTGCCTTCAGCACCCTCGGATGGAGCTCATCCGGGCCTGCTGACTTAAACCCATCCAGTCCTTCCAAGTGACTCTGCACCATCTCAGGGTCTACGCATGGAAGTCTGGAGCCTTGCTGCTGCCTCTCTACAACCCCAGTGAGAGACTTGTCGTGCCCCTCGCTTAGGAACACTGAGGCAAAGAACTCGTTGAGGAGTTCAGCCTTGTCCCCCCCGTCCGTCACCAATTGCTTCTGCCCATTTAGCAGGGGTCCTATTCCTCCCTGGGCCTTCCTTTTACTCCCTATATATCTAAAAAACAATTTCTTGTTGTCTTTTACTTGGGTTGCCATCCTCAGCTCCATGGTAGCTTTGCCCCGTCTAACTGCCTCCCTACAAGCACGAGCAGAACACCTGGAGCTCAGGGTAAGAACTATGGGGATAGAGGACGTCCCTGGTCCTGGGGCATGACCTGAACTACATCCTGCAAGGGATTTCCCCCATGTGC
Source organism: Alligator mississippiensis (assembly GCF_030867095.1). Classification (NCBI taxonomy): domain Eukaryota; kingdom Metazoa; phylum Chordata; order Crocodylia; family Alligatoridae; genus Alligator; species Alligator mississippiensis. The sequence continues at coordinate 304,524,841 of NC_081825.1, forward strand.
ATTTTTGACTTGCACTCCCCACTCCAAGTTTGCAGATGGACAGGGGGAAATCCCATTGCAAGGTCTGGCTGAGCAGGGAGAGCAGGGTTTTCACCCAGCCAGCCAGACCCCTGGGCCTGTCTGAGGAGGGAAGCACTTTTTCTCACTCAGCCAGACCCAGTGCACAGATCTGGCTGAGCAGGGAAAGGGCCACAGAGGTAATAAATGTCCCGCAGTAAAGCAGCAGAGTCTATTCCCACCTTTTCCTGTGCCCCGATTTTCCTGCCATGTGGTGCAACAAAGGGCACAGAGTCTATTTGCTCAGCACTGGTGCCATCACAAAAAATGTTAAGGCTTTCACAAAGGAGACATCAGGTGATGTCTTTTCCCCACCGTTTGAGCACCCTCAGATTGCACCCTCTCTGAACCCAGTCACCACAGCGCGGTGCAAACTCTGCCCCTTCCTTGCATTACGTACCAGAGCTGGACCGTGTGCTCTGTTTGAAAGGTGAGCAGGATTACACACCAAGAATTTTCCTCCACAAAGAGGACAAATCCAATGTTCAGAAATTACCATAATGCAATATTTCTAGCACACAGTTAAAGAAAAAAAGAAAAAGAGGACGTTTGGGATCCTGAAGCAATATTTATTTGGTTATATTGTACATCCTGTGTATTTTAGAAAGAATATTTAATAAAATACATTATATTGTTAGGCAGTAAAAAGGGGAAAAACCTATATTCAGGGCAGTCAAGTTAGTTTCTATAAGAAGCAAACTTTTTTTTTTGTTTATGCTACATTACAAACTTGCTCTTTTTATTTTTATAGCATCCTACTGTTACAGCATTTGTCCTTCAGAAAAATCTATCAAGGGAAGTGGCGGATTCTTTATCTCCTGTGGTCTCCAAATAAAAATCAGGTGCCTTTTTAGAAGATTTGCTGTAGGCTTAACACAAGAGTAACGGAATGAAATTCTGTGGCGTGTGTAGTATAGGAAGTAAGAATAGACAATCCGATGTTTCCTTCAGGACTTAAAATCTGAGTCCAAGAAACAAACCAATATAACTTCTATTTTATAGCCCAGTCACTTAAATATAGTTCAGATTTTTGTTTGGTGACAAAGTTTTAAAAAGTAGACATTGGTTTCCAGGCTGGGATGCTGTATGTGCAGAACACTTTTTGTAGGTAAGTTTTAATTTTCTTAAAATGTGACATTGATAATGAAAGTGCTGAGACAGCCGTAAGTGCAAGTATGCAAACTGCCAGGTCCATAATTAAAACATACAGAAACAGCAATGTGGAGAACTATTAATGGCACTCTTAATGCTCTATTTTTTTTTATTTCACAAATATTTACCACAAAATTACATGGGTTAGAAAAGTAGAATCAGACAAACGCTTATGTTAGAGACTCAATCTGCTCCTGCTTTTTCATTTTTTCAGCAGAATTTAAACAAATCAAAGTTGTGTTGATGAATCACTGGCAAAACATTAAGCTCAGCATAAATCCTAAATAATATGCTTCCAATTCTTGCTTTTCAAATGTAATACTGTATTGAAGTTTCTGGTGTTCAGAAAAAAAGTGTTTAATTGTTGGGTACAGGGCAAAGTTTGATCTTTTACAGAAAAAGGGAGCAAAAGCTATGTTTTGTTGGTAATCAGAATTAACAAGATCAAAGCCCAAATTTGCATATTCAAGTAATAGTAATTCAGGGGGGCATTGCTAACCACATCCACCTCCTCCATTTCAAACATTTTTTGAGAAATATTTGGAACGTTTAGGAGTTTCAAGTCTTATTCATTAATTTCAGGTTCGTTTGTATACAGAAAGAGGAAAATCAGGTAAGTGAGGATATAACAATGAGCATAGGATGAGAGAGGCTGGAGGATGAAAAGCAAAGAGAAAACACCCTAATATTGATGAAAACAGCAGACAGTACTGGAAGGACATACGGGTAGTGAAAGTACAGTGCCTAGCTTGGCTAGGGAACTGGCTGTGCTCCATTAGAAATGCATGATTTTTTTTTTTTAATACTAAAATGAGGAGCCTTGGGAACATATTGAACTACTGGTGTACTGGTCATGACACCTGCCACTGGGGGGACCAGAGAAACAAGGTCCCATGACTGGGACACAGGCATGTTCAGGTAATGTGAGTAGACCCTCTGAGGAGGGCAGTGGGTGGGGTACAGGTATAGAGGTAGGTGCGTGGGGTTGTGTGGTGCGAATTCTGTAATTGGTTTTCGGTGTGCTTTGAGCTGCCAAGTGAACCACAAGGGCCACTTGCAGAGCGTTGGAGGTGGAGTTATATATTTATATTTATATACTAGCCAAATGCCCATCAGGGCAGTGGTGGGGGGAGGGAAGGAGTGGGCCATGGCTTGATGTGGGGGAGGACTTGGCCTGAGGGTGGGGAGAAGCCGGCCTGCCTCTCACCCCCTGCTCTGTCCCCTGTGTCCCTGCCATCATGGCGGCGCTCTGCTGCACCACCAAAAAGGGGAGGAAGGAGGACCCGGGCAACTATAGACCTGTCAGTCTCACCTTCATCCTTGGTAAAGTCTTTGAAAAAATTATCAAGGCTCACATTTGTGAGAGCCCGGCAGGACAAATTATGCTGAGGGGAAACCAGCACGGGTTCGTGGCAGGCAGATCGTGCCTGACCAATCTAGTTTCCTTTTATGACCAGGTTACGAAACACCTGGACACAGGAGGAGGGGTGGATGTCGTGTACTTAGACTTCAGGAAGGCCTTCGATACAGTATCCCACCCCATACTGGTGAACAAGTTAAGAGGCTGTGACGTGGATGACTGCACAGTCCGGTGGGTGGCGAATTGGCTGGAGGGTCGCACCCAGAGAGTCGTGGTGGATGGGTCGGTCTCGACCTGGAAGGGTGTGGGCAGTGGGGTCCCGCAGGGCTCGGTCCTGGGACCGATACTCTTTAATGTCTTCATCAGTGACTTGGACGTGGGAGTGAAGTGTACTCTGTCCAAGTTTGCAGATGACACAAAGCTATGGGGAGAAGTGGACACGCCGGAGGGCAGGGAACAGCTGCAAGCAGACCTGGACAGGTTGGACAAGTGGGTAGAAAACAACAGGATGCAGTTCAACAAGGAGAAATGCAAAGTGCTGCACCTAGGGAGGAAAAATGTCCAGCACACCTACAGCCTAGGGAATGACCTGCTGGGTGGCACAGAGGTGGAAAGGGATCTTGGAGTCCTAGTGGACTCCAAGATGAACATGAGCCGGCAGTGTGAAGAAGCCATCAGAAAAGCCAATGGCACTTTATCGTGCATCAGCAGATGCATGACGAATAGGTCCAGGGAGGTGATACTTCCCCTCTATCGGGCGCTGGTCAGACCGCAGTTGGAGTACTGCGTGCAATTCTGGGCGCCACACTTCAAGAAGGATGCGGATAACCTGGAGAGGGTACAGCGAAGGGCCACTCATATGGTCAAGGGCCTGCAGACCAAGCCCTACGAGGAGAGACTAGAGAAACTGGACCTTTTCAGCCTCCGCAAGAGAAGGTTGAGAGGCGACCTTGTGGCTGCCTATAAGTTCATCACGGGGGCACAGAAGGGAATTGGTGAGGATTTATTCACCAAGGCGCCCCCGGGGGTTACAAGAAACAATGGCCACAAGCTAGCAGAGAGCAGATTTAGACTGGACATAAGGAAGAACTTCTTCACAGTTCGAGTGGCCAGGGTCTGGAACGGGCTCCCAAGGGAGGTGGTGCTCTCCCCTACCCTGGGGGTCTTCAAGAGGAGGTTAGACGAGTATCTAGCTGGGGTCATCTAGACCCAGCACTCTTTCCTGCCTATGCAGGGGGTCGGACTCGATGATCTATTGAGGTCCCTTCCGACCCTAACATCTATGCATCTATGGATCTATGCACCACCTCCTGTCCGAACGGTTATTTGCACTCTGATTGGCTATTTCAGTCAGCCAAGCAGAACATGATTAAAGCATTATGGACAGACAGACAGATTAAGGCTTTTATAATATTAGACTATAGAAGTAAATATTTTTGCAAAATTAACAAAAAAGTAATGTTCACTGGGAACATCTGAAGCCCCAGATGGGGGCGGAGGATGTTTGCCGGTAGTAGGGCCCTTTATGGTTCTGGACTGAGTCACGGATTTGGAATTGATTCACCTGATTTGGCTTGGAACATGGAAACATTTACAAAAAAGAGCAATGTTCACTGTTCAGGAAATACAGAGATAAAGGTAATGTTGGTAGGGCAACTTTTTTTTGTAATGGTGTAATGGACTTTGGAGAAATTAGAAGGAATAGCATAACTGGACTGGAGAGCACAGGCTACTAATATCAGCGGGGGCCAGTTATTCCCGGATACAGAACTGGCAGATTTCTTCCCAAACCAGGCCCTGAATAAACAAACGAGGGTGCTCTTTTAGAACTGGTTCGAGTAGCAAATGAGGATATTTTGGAACAGAGAAAAACGAACCCCAATTTGAGTCTTCATGTCTTCCATGAAATGGAAGCTTAACTGAAAGCACGTCTGCAACTAAGGTTCTCAATTTTAAAAGATCAAATTTTGAGAAATTACAGGACCTATTTAGTGACGTCAACTGGACTGAGGACCCCAGTCTGAAATAAGGATGGAAACAAGTAGGGAAGGGCTTTAGAATGACCTGGATGAATACCGTACTGTCTCATATTCAACGCACACCATTTCCTTCCCCAGTCAGTCTCCCCCTCCCCATATTAAGCTGTGTGTATTGAGTGAGGAAGCTGATTTTCCCACTGAGGGAGTCAGTCGCCTCAATGGCTCATTGTTTTCCACTCCACAGGTGTTAGCAATTATCCCTTCTATTTAATGGTTTTGATTTTCCATGAATCAAGCTAACCTTCCTTAGAGCAGTTTTACTGCCTGCTAGCTGCTCCTGGTCTCTCTCCTCTTATTTCACAGACTAAGAAGGAAAAGGAGAGCGAGTGAGCTGACGACTAGGCTCTGGCCCTGCTCTATGCAGCCATGACTCTGGGAAAATCTTTTTTTCCTTTATTCTGACTTTCAAAAACAAGGTGAATATTATATTCTGGGGTGTTAGCAGGCAAGAAAATATGGTAACCACCCCAAGAAAGGCATTAGGAATAAGTAGACAGCCTCCAAGGAATGGAAAAAGGCATGACTTTTCAAAGAAAGTTATTTTTTAGAAAGAAAAATTGTGTGGGGATAAGTGAAAATTGCTCAAATAGAGCTGTCTTAGATCTTGCAAAAGACATTAGAGCAAAGAGCAAGAGGTTGCTCAGCTATGTTAATAAAAGAGCCAAGCTAGAAGGATTGGGCCTGAGTTCAGCGAGGTGCATGTTCACACTGAAGATAATCTGGGTCTAACCAAAAACACTGTTTTCACATTCAGTAATGATGTCATCATCCTTGAACACTGGGAAAAAGGGAGAGGCAATGGGAAGGGAGGTATGAGATGGAAGTGGCCCCCCACTTGGTTGTGGTAATGCTGGAACAAGCAACTCTCTGGGCTGAGGATGGGAAAATGACCTGCCCTAGAACTGGTCCATGAAATCATGGTCCAGAAGAAAGTATTTTTGTTGAATTTATTGAGTTTGGGGTGTGTTCGAGGAGCAATAAATGTAATATCTGTGGTTAAGAAGCAAAAATAAAAGTGGCCTGTGGGCTTGACTGTGTGAGCGTGCAATGCTTCTGAAGCAATTCTGAAAGAAGATATAGTGAAGACACGTAGACATGGGGTTAAGTGCAGCACAGGTATCAAAGATAGATGGTGCCAGCTCACCTTGGTATCTTTTCTTGATAAACTAATTGATTTTCCTCTATGAAGACAATGCGGTAGATCTGATCTATCTGGTCTTCTGTAGCTTTTTAAATAAAGAGTTGTATGGGAAATGTGTTAGTTAACTTGGAAATGGGGTTCAGCACAAGGAGTAAGGCAGGGCTAAGGGGAGAGGACAAAGGACTGTACTGAAAAATAACCACCGGCTGAAAGGGGGCTACCTGTGGAATTCCTTTACTGATTTGGGATATTATTTATTATTTTAATTCATCACCTGGGCATAAGAAATAGAAGTGCACTAATGACATTTGTTGACGATGTCAAGATGGGCAGCGGAGTCAAGAGAGGAAGCTGAGAATATCCTTTCGGAAGAATTAGCTGGCCTTCAGAGCTGGAACTGGCGTAACAGGAGTGGGATGAGATGTAATAGCACAGAATACACCAACGGGCATTTAGGGGCTAACAAGCAGCATTTCTACCGTGAGCTCAGCCCTCAGGTGTTGAAAACAGCTCAGAAGAAAGATCTCAGAGACACAGAGACTCTGAGCTAACAATGTGGTGTAGCCGTGAAAAAGGCAGATGTTGTTCTAGGACGTATCGGGCAAGGCATTTCCAGCTGTGATAGACAGGAGTTAATAGTCTCGTCCAAGGCCCTGTTGAGACCTCGTTTTGAATGCAGCGTACAGGTGTGGCCACCCATATTCAAGAAAGATGAATTCACATTAAAACAGGCGCAGGGAAATTCTGGTAGAGTGATCTGGGACACAGAGAAACTATCTTACAGAGGAGAACAAGAGGACTTGGCATGCTTAACCTGGCAAAATGAAATCTGAAAGGAAATATGAGAAATAGATCAGGGGATAGACACACCAGGAGGAGGAAATGCCAGGTGAGTGTATGCAGAGTGCTGGCACAAGAGCAAGTAAGTATAACGGTGTCATGTAGAAATCTGGGCTGGCAATTAGGGGAAGGTCGCTAATTACTAGAGCAGTGAGGTGCTGGAACAGCCTTCTCGGCGGTGTAGTGGGAGTGAACAACCTGATTAGGTTTTGGATGGAGCTGGATCAGCGTATGAAATAGGATTGCATGACGGATCTACCGGCAGTAGTGGGTCCGCGGCTCAGGAGATCCCATCCAGGCCTATGTCCCGTTTGGGTCATTCATTTTGTTGGCTCTTTCAGCTTCCTGGCAGCTTAGTGGCTCATTGTACTTGCTCATAGCCCTGCTGGTTGGGATACAGTCATGCTTTGAACCAGCTGCATCTCAGCTCCAGCCCATCCATCGCTCTCCACAGAAGCTAAGAGAAATAACATTTGCAAATGTGCCATCTTTCAAATGTTGTTTTAAAAAATATTTGGGTTGTAGCATGGAAGATAACTTCCCCTGTCTAAAACATACAGACATTGCTAAGTGCTTTCCTGTTCTCCTTGATATATTCTGTACTCCTAACCTCAATTTATGAGGTGCAGGCACCTACTCTGGACTTATTCAAGAAATGCTTGGATGTATATCTAGCTACGGTCCTTTGACCCCAGCTGACTTCCTGCCCCTGGGGCACGGGGCTGGACTTAATGATCTTCGAGGTCCCTTCCAGCCCTAATGTCTACAAATCTATGAATCTATGAAAAAAAACTTCCAAAAGGCAAGGACTGAGCAAAGACTTTGGTGCCCTCAGATATGATCCCCAGACTTTACTCTCTGGCAGACGCTCCAGAAGTGTTCAGTGTGGCTAAAACTCTCTATTCTGCGCTCAACTGCGACAGGGAAAATCTGGAAAGTGGCACGTTTAGGGATTATTTCTACGTCACAACGATTCTAACTGCAACTCGGAATAGGCAAGACATTGGATATGAAAAGCACCCAAGCCTTGAAGAATTAATCAAGCGCCCACCTAAGTCAGAGGTGAAACCTATGAGCCGTGAAACAGGGTGGTATCAAGAAGACTACCGTGCAGTCTCCGTTGTAGACGCTGCACGGCCCTCCAGGAGGATGGCTGCAGCGCTGGCCCGTGGAAAGACCCCATCGCACCCGCTCTGAGCCACATTGAAGTGAATGCCAGACATGCGACACATGGCAGCATGGCAGTCTCCATCCGGGAACATGGGGCAACCAAACAAAAGGACAGACAACACAACTTCCCCCTCGTCCTTGCATGGGAAGGGTTCCCAAATGGCATCTGCATTGACTGAGGCATGGGCGCTTGCACGCGGAGGAAGCCCAGCACCCCGTGGAGCCGTTCCAGGTAGGACCGGCCATGCCTCTCCTTGTGCGGTGCAGTGAGCTGCAGAACGGTTCAGACCCAATCTCTGCTTCCTTCGCGAGCATCCCCTGGCAGCTTCATATTAGCTTTCCGGGAAAGGTTTTAATGGAATCAGAATATATTTCTGGATTAACTTCTTAGCAGCTCTTTTCCTGCAGCTCTATTCCCAGCGGCAGACTGTGCTGCCCCAAGCTTAAAATTGCATGGCCCTACTTAACAGTTCTATTATATTGCCAGTGCTTGTGTTGTTTGCTTTCCACTGAAAACTAAGGCTTTCAGTAGTTCTGCATGCTAGATTGTCCCCTCCTTTTGCATATTTGTCTGCGTTTTTGTTCTTTTTCTGCCAGATGGTCTCGCTTGCAGTATTTCAAGCTGAATGTGACCTGGTTTTCTGCTCATATTTCTAATCGTTTTAGGCCTCTGTTTCTGTGTTCTCCTTGCAGATTAGAACTTCCCCTTTTAATGTCATATGGCCATTTAATTAATATGCTGGTAAGTCCCTTTTCCTGATCTCTAGTGAACAATTTTAAAGGAGTCTGATATTAAAACCAGTCAGTTTTATATCACATGCACTCTGAAACGCAGCGCCTTGCTGATTATTATTCTTTGTACAGCCTTCAAAAGTATTTTCGGCCCAAATTGCAGGGTTCCTAAAAACTCTATAAATTTCTGACTTCAAACCCTTAATGGAAATCATTTCAAAGCCCTTTGAAAATTTGTTTCAAGGTCCTTCTAATCTGGTCACCTCTTTTTGCCCCCAAAGACAAACTGATTTGTTTTACCTGTGTGTGTATTTTTGACATCATAGCGTTCAGAAGTAGAATTAAGCGAACAAAGGGTTTCCAAATTGGAGACTTTGGCGGCAGACAGAAATGCCCCCTGTGACTAGCCTTGCAAAACATTTTGGTTGTTGGTTTAAGCAGATTTTTCACAGCTGTACAGTGCCACTAATTCACAGTTTTGGGTAATTGAAATGCATTATCCTGACTCAGTTCCTGAGCTCCAGGCATGTGACTGTAGAGTTTAGCAGGGCAGTCAATTAATAGCAATGTTAGCTAGTACTTTTTATCCTTTGGTCTCACGGTCCTTCTACAAAAGTGACTATTATTACCCACATGTTCTGGGGTGGGAAACAAGTGTAAAGACATCAGCGATGGGTCCAAGCTCTTGCAGTGAATCCGTGACAGAGCCAGGAATCACAGCCAGGTCCGCACGCGACGCTGGTGTCCTGTGTGGGATACGCATAATAATTCATCTGCTGGCGTTATTCTTGTTTTTAGCGAGACAGAAATACTTGTGCCACTGGCTTCAAAGTCTCAGCTCTGTCTGTGTCCATTTTGTGTTCTTAGAAGCCTGTGGCATCCCCTCCTAATGCGGCCGCAAGCCCTGGGACACGGCCGTTGCAAAGTTGCGTTGAAGGTGAAGTCAACAGAAGAAACACGGGTCTTTGGAAAGCAAAGCATTTAAGAGGTTGACTTCGGAGCATTTGCTGTTCTCCAGAGCAAGGGGAAGCGGGGCTTATTTAAGGTGAGGGAAGTGAGAGGGTGCCATTGGTCAACCCTCCCCAACACCCAGCTTTACTGAAAAGGCACGGAGAAGTCTGAATCAACATCAGATGAAGTTTTTCCTACTTTGGGCGACCTGTCCCCTAGCTCTGCAGGTGTGCGCAAATGAAGGCTGGCAGGAGAGGGCGTGAGGAACCGGTTCCCACTTGAACAGCTGGTTGAGACACAGTCTCCCTCCTTAGGACTTTGTGACTCTCCTTCTACCAGACCCTGCGGGGGGAGCGAGCCCGAGTTAACCCAGCCATTTCTGTAACACCGGGAAGAGCCAGGCCCACGAGACAGGGCGCCTCGCTCTTCCATCACCGAGTTGGTCGCTCTTCCCTTGTCGGCCTGGAGGCACCGAGTGATGCAGGGACAAAGGTTCATATTTATTGTGGCTCCATGCCTCGTTTAGTAATGTGTTGTTGAGGCCCAATTGCTAGATTCATAGATGCTAGGGTCGGAAGGGACCTCAATAGATCATCGAGTCCGACCCCCTGCATAAGCAGGAAAGAGTGCTGGGTCTAGATGACCCAAGCTAGATACTCGTCTAACCTCCTCTTGAAGACCCCCAGGGTAGGGGAGAGCACCACCTCCCTTGGGAGCCCGTTCCAGACCTTGGCCACTCGAACTGTGAAGAAGTTCTTCCTAATGTCCAGTCTAAATCTGCTCTCTGCTAGCTTGTGGCCATTGTTTCTTGTAACCCCCGGGGGCGCCTTGGTGAATAAATCCTCACCAATTCCCTTCTGTGCCCCCGTGATGAACTTATAGGCAGCCACAAGGTCACCTCTCAACCTTCTCTTGCGGAGGCTGAAAAGGTCCAGTTTCTCTAGTCTCTCCTCGTAGGGCTTGGTCTGCAGGCCCTTGACCATACGAGTGGCCCTTCTCCGGACCCTCTCCAGGTTATCCGCATCCTTCTTGAAGTGTGGCGCCCAGAATTGCACGCAGTACTCCAACTGCGGTCTGACCAGCGCCCGATAGAGGGGAAGTATCACCTCCCTGGACCTATTCGTCATGCATCTGCTGATGCACAATAAAGTGCCATTGGCTTTTCTGATGGCTTCGTCACACTGCCGGCTCATGTTCATCTTGGAGTCCACTAGGACTCCAAGGTCCCTTTCCACCTCTGTGCCACCCAGCAGGTCATTCCCTAGGCTGTAGGTGTGCTGGACATTTTTCCTCCCTAGGTGCAGCACTTTGCATTTCTCCTTGTTGAACTGCATCCTGTTGTTTTCTGCCCACTTGTCCAACCTGTCCAGGTCTGCCTGCAGCTGTTCCCTGCCCTCCGGCGTGTCCACTTCTCCCTACAGCTTTGTGTCATCTGCAAACTTGGACAGAGTACATTTCACTCACTCGTCCAAGTTGCTGATGAAGACATTAAAGAGTATCGGTCCAAGAACCGAGCCCTGCGGGACCCCACTGCCCACACCCTTCCAGGTCGATACCAAACCATCCACTACGACTGGTTGTGCCCAGCAATCAATCTGCAACGGGGTAAATGGCTTCTCAGGATGCAAGGCGAGGGGGGACCCTCCCCAGTGGCCCCAGGCTCTCACCTCGCTCCTGTTTCTGCCCCGTTGCACAACGGTTTGTGGTGCACAGGCTACCATTGGGCTTTGTGATGAATGAGAGAAATGTTATGTTGCATTGAGTGAAAACATTGTTCTGGAAACTTTGCACAGCTCTCCTTGGGTTTTCATTGCTTTTTTCCCACTCTGCTCCTTGAAAATTCATGGAGCTAAGTTTGGACAGCTGCCTGGACCATCCGTCCCCCGTCAGTTCCCAGCATGTCACCACGTCCTTTTGGACTGTTGAGCTGGAGGCACTGTTGGGACTGCTCGTGAGAGAGAGGGGGAGGGTTATGCCCTGTATTGACCTGTATTTTTAAATGCCAGGGGAAAGCAGGAGGGTGGGATGATCTCCAGTGCCTCCCAGTGCTGACCCAGCAGGTGCTGTGGTTCATAGACAAGCCTTCTTCCTGTTGTGTCCTGGGAAGGTGCATTCATACCAGCATGTGGCCACATCCCTTGGGGGAGAAGTCAGAGATCGTCTGTTCTGTGCTTTTGTTACACGACCATATTTCTACGTCTCTCCTAAGCCTTGTCTGCCCATGTTTAATTTTCAGGAAGGTGTGAATGCTTTTCCCTGTTCACTAGACTTCTCTTGGTGCCGGCCTTGCAGATAAAACTAACTTTAAGCAGATTAGTGAGTGAAGTAGCAGCTTTGCAAGACTTGGCTTCTGCCTCTTAATCTGTGCCTCGTGGGCCTGCGCTCTTAACCTTTCCAGAGGCCGTTTGTCTTTGCTGCACCTTGCTGGCCTGCCCATCCACTTCCGCATGGGCTTGGGGGTCGTTCAGGAATTGGCCTTTGTGACTTTGGACCCTGGAGCAGAGCTAGTAGTTCCTCCATGCCACGCAGGTCCCCGGCTCTCCCCACTTCCCCGTCTGTCTGTGGTAGTCTTGTAGTAAGGGGGAGAGCCGCGATGGCTGGGGGGGGTCAGGATGAGTGTGTGCTGGGCAGGACTGGGCTACCAGTGGTGCACAACGGGGCAGGGCAGCGGTGTGGGTCAGGGTTAGAGCAGCACGTGTGGAGGAGGCAGTGCAAAGGGGGAGCGCAGGGATGGGGCTAGAATCAGGGAATCACAGAATTATGGAAAACGAGGGTTGGAAGAGACCTCCGGAGGTCACATCTAGTCCAACCCCTTGTCTCTAGTGGGTTATGGAATAGAGAAAATCCCACACAATTTACTGATTCGTTTTGATGCACTGGCTGGGGGAGTAGTTAGCTGATTGCACGATTTCACAATGATTACACACTTAATTCATACAACACAATTTTATTTTAAAACTCTTTGCTACGCATATAACACTGCTTAGCCTTAAGAAACACCACAAACATTAAAAACACAATAATTACATATATCAGAAACAATGCTCCGAACGCACTTCCTTCCCAAACAATACTATAAGAATTAGTGTTACAAAAATAACTACAATTACAACTAAAAGTTAAATTTGAATCAATACTATTATTTTTCATAATATACTTACAATCCTAGAATTCCGAGAAGCCAAACACCTAAATATGGTTTCATTCCTCAGTAGTATGATTTAATGGGTTGGCCTCAGTAGTACGGTTCAATGAAATGGGCTCGCCTCAGCAATACAATTCAATAGGCTGGCTTCAGCAGTGATAGGACTAAGTCCCCTTCCTTCAGTCCCTTTCAGGTGCTCCGCGGCTTCAGCGTGAACTAAGAGATTCGTGTTCACGGAGAGGGTAGTTCAGGTGATCAGTCTGACCCGGGCTATACTTGCCATTTTTCCTTCGTTGTTCTACAAGTATAGTCACCTCCAAATTGGGACAGTAAGTTACAGTTTTTATTGAGCGAGCTGCCGTCAGTGGGCTCCTCCTACACAATCTGTCATTACCCCCAAATTTGGGCTCGGATCTTACTCAACAGATTCTTTTACCTTTGTTGAGCATTTTAAATTACCTTTGGGAAACTTCCATATCACTGCAAATGCCCTTTTCTTACCAACCTGGTCAAAAGGCCTCAGGGTTTGATCTCTTGGAATTCAGGATATTTGCTCTCTTTGTAAAAGATTTCTAAAGATGAAATTTAAATTAAGACTTTAAGCAAAGTTAGGACCTTTTGCACATAGTCCCCAAAACAATGAACTAGATAAGGAGATAAATCTTATCTTCTTCCTGAAACTGGCTAATGGGCAACCTTTACAAACATTCAAACTGTTTCATTCAATATGACACCCCTGCTCCAAGCAGGACCAGCCTCAGCTACATCATCCCAGACAAAGCTTTGTCGAGATGAGTCTTAAACACCTCCGAGGATGGAGAGTTCACCATCCCTTGGGGTAGCCTGTCCCAGTGTTTTACTACCCTCAAAGTGATAAAATTCTTCCTAAAATCCAACCTCAACTTCCCTTGCTGCAGCTTGAGCCCATTGCTCCTTCTGTCATCTGCCCCCACTGAGACCAGCCCAGCTCCATCCTCTTTGCAGCCCCCCGGCAGGGAGGTGAAGGATGCTATTCTGGATCACAGACAGAGTAAGGGCCCTGCCAGGAGCGGGTACGGCTCTGGCAGCAGGAGTCTGGTTTTTTAATCCCTTTGGCTGAAGAATCAGCATTTTATGCTCCCTTTTCCTCTCAGGTGAGCGGCAGAGATTGGCCTGACCGGGAAGTGCTGCTCTAACCCGGGGATCCAGGGGCTAGAGGTTAGGCCCTTTGTTAAAGAGAAGTTCAGGAAGATTTGTCGGCTGCCCCCATGCATTGCTTATGCACATGCAGCATTGCAACCACCGCAGCAAATCATTGCCACGGCTGTGTCAAAGCCAGCTGGAAAGAGCTGGATATTATTAGGAGCCACAGGTGAAAGCTATGATTAAAGCCATATTGTGGCACCCAGCACAGTGTATAGCGAACAGCCAACACGTGTCCTGACAAAAGAAGCAAAATAAAAATCTCCTGAGGAAGAAGCCTGAAGCCACAGGGCTGAGGAGTGCATGTATTTTGATGGGATTTAAAGAAAGGCATGTGTTTTGTTGATATGACAATGGCAATCAATCTAATTAAATCCTTTTTTTTGCATAATCACATGCAATTTGAATATAAAACATGGTCAATGCAAAAGATGGATAAGAAAAACAAACGTGGTTTGAATGAAAAGCAGGAACTTTGAGTTATGGGGTTCTTTGTCTGCTTAAAAAATGTTTATAAAGTTAAAAAAGTTGCCCCGAATGTTCATTTCGGGGCCTTAAGGTCAGGTGCCGAAAGCAGAGAGCCCATCACTTCTGTCCTATCTGACAACCTCAGGCTGGAAGGGGCTTCCCAGGTCGTTGGGACAAGTCCCCTGGGTTAGCTACCTTAAGAAAGCAAATGTGAATGGGTATGAGAGTAGGAGAAATAGCAAAGCTGCCCAGGCTCTTCTGAAAGCTGCTCTTCGTATGGAGCCTGAATAATCCTTATTCCTTTTTTCTTCTTCTGAACAACATCCCTTTCTGTTATCTTTACAGGCTCCCCAGCTCCAAGCGCATTTGAAACACTATGATGTAAGCAGAGCTAGTGGACAGCTTTCTGACCCGACAGTCGTCTGTTGGAAAATAGTGACTAGATGAAAAGGAAATGTGCTGCAGGAATGCATCGATCGATGTCATTGAACATTTTCCATGGGAAAATATTGAAAAGAAATAGTTCAATGAAGTAGCAATGACTTTTTTTGTTTAAATTTTTCCTATGTTGGAGCCTAACTTCTGTAATAATATGAGAACTGTAGCGTTGCCCTTTTTGACCTGAGCAGTTAGCAGAAATTCAGCGCCTGGTGGGTGATCTCCATTAGAAGGAGAGATTAATGATGGAGCCACACATGACCTTGATGCAGCGCTCTTTACTGACAAGCTATGTGCAAGGCCGTGTTTCTGTGAACGCCGGAGGGCACAGTAAATGGTGGTGGACTCCTTGTTCATACCTCCATGGGTCTGCCCGTCGGCATTTGATCCAGGAGCTCTGCAGATCTTCTCAGGGCTGTGTAGCTACGTTTCTGCGTCTGGTGCTTCCTTTCCATCTACTCTGGCTGTTTGCCCCCGCTCTTTCTTTCATAGGCAGCCAGACAATATTTTGGCACCAGAAGTTTCAAGAAGTCTCATTCAGCCCACAGCATACAATGGCAGTAAATCAGAGCCAAATCATTTGATCCGTGTTTCAGAAGGGAAGTATTTAGGAAACCTGTTTTTGTGGCATTTGGCCATCTCAACTTTTTCCTTCTGGTTTAAAATTAAAACACATTTGTGGCAGTCAGAATTTCTCCTGGTAGGAGGCTTGTTTTCTGGCTCTACATATACTGCCTGGATGTCTCAAACCAAACTCTCGATGAGGGGGGTCTATCTAGCTGTCATTCAGAGGGGGTTTTCCCAGCCTCTAGCACTGTGTTATCGTATCAGCAATTAGCAGGTTTGAACGACCACTAGAAGTTTGCATTTGCTTGTCGTTACGGGTTTTGAAGGCTACTGGAGGCTGGTTTGGGATGAGCCAGGCCCCTCGAGGTGCATCACATCCGGGGCAAGCGGGTTGCTGCAATGCAGCTCAGGCTTGCTCAGGTGCTCTAGTTCTGCAAGGTTTCAAACACGCATGTGACTTTTTCCACTTCCTCCAAAACTTTCAGGTGCGCTCAGCACCGGCATTTGTTAATTTAGTTTTTTCCGTGTTGAAAATAGGCTCTGCAACACGTATCGATCTCTCCGAGCCTCCTAGAGAACAATAAAGGAAAGCTGTTGAAAATGGAATAGATGTGCTGTCTTTGCTGATCAGCTCTGCCACTGAGGGAGAACAATTATCTTTACAATATAAACATTGATTTCTGTTACAGCAGATAGTCTCACAAGTCCTCTAACAATAGCATTTCCCACACCCGGAGCCCGTTTCCTTCCTGTGACAGTATAAGCAGCCTGTATCATTGCTGAGATGTCAGGGTAGCACTTGAAATGGCAGAAGTATGTTCAGGCAGACGATGGAGAGGTCTTACCCTAGCATGCCCTGGGCAGAGGTCAAGCCCCTGTGTTGTCCTGGGACATGGTGCTTGTCCGAGCTGCCCCTGGCACAGGTCTGTGCTATGGGCAATGCCACACTTAGCTATCACCGCGTTTGGCTTTGGTGGTGGGGGATGAACTAGAAGTTGAACTGGTTAGCAGTTGAAAGAAAAGTGCACGGTACCTTTTAGTGCAAGAACAGGCCTCTTTTAGACTGGGAATAGAGAGAAGGAAAGATGGTGCCAGACCCAAGGGCATCAGACATGCAGTATTTCAGGAATCCTTTTCAGGCTTTTCCTTTTTTCTGTGGAGGTTCAGATCTAGTGTAAGCACTGGAGTGAGTGTGCTAGCGTTCCCCGGCATGACCCCTAGTACCGTGAGAGAAATGGGCTCCCAGGTTTTTGCAATAGTGCTCCAGAAATAGCTCAAGTTGATAGCTTTGCTATTGTCAACACCGGAGCCCTGGATCGAGTTAGCCTTGAATTTATTTTGGATACGTGTAATATTTGTCTAGGTTGATATTAGGTAGGAATCTGCAGCTGCAAAGATGGAGGACATTATATTTAACAAAGAATTATACCAAGACAAGCATTAGGCATAGAGGCACTATAGGACTTGGGCATCCAGTCCTGTCTGCTGCCTATATACAATCATAACACTTAGTGCTTTCATTTAGCAGGCACGGAGCTCCCTAAATCCGTGTCGGTAAAGTTGCCTGTGGACCCAAAGGGCTACATCATCCCATGCGTGGACTTGTTCAAAGGTATGGATGGATGCAGTGTTTATAGGGCTTTAAACAACTTTAAAGTGCTATAAAAATCGAACAGACAGATGACTTGTAGTCCTGGAGTGCTACAACCAGCCCATACCAAGGTATGTAATCTAGGGTCTGGTCTCTCTACCGGCTCATAGGAAATTATTCTCTGCTTAGTAGTATTTCTTTATCACGAGGGATGGAGAGCACCCCACCATCAAGAGCCCTGCCATCCATGGGCTGGAGTATTCACCTAGGAGGTGGCAGAGACCTTTTCAAATCCTCTCCGGTAGAGGAGAGAAGTGAAACCAGGCCGTCCCTGTCCTGGAGGAGCGCTCGCCACACCAAACAGCTGCCACATCCCAGCAATGCAACCCCTAGCCCCTGCCCTGCGGGACACTGAGACACTTGATGCAAGGTCTTTGCCGCTTCCCTGGGACCTCGCCTCCAGCTGGCATAAGGAAAGCTGCAGACAGTGGACTCTTCACCTCCTCCTGCTGCAGAAAACAGGTGATGCTCCCTGCAACTTCCCCAGCGGCTCAGAGGAGCAGCAGGGCATTGCCCAGGACCCAGCCCCGCTGGGGAATGAAGGTGGTGGCTCATCTGCTTTCTGCAGGCTGCATGTAGCTCTTCCCTTCCTGTCCATGCTCTGAACTCCCGAGGGGACCAACTTTGTTGGGGAAGGCAAGGAGACCCAGGGGAGGGTCTGACACAGGTGTTTGGATTGTGGAGCAAGATATTCTTGCTGGAGCGGGATGTCGTGATCATGGTGATTCCTCTGGGTGGGTTGCAGCTGCCTCCAGGGCCCTTCCTGCAGCTGCAGGCAGACTTGGGGCTCCTGTTTTTCTCAGGGGCATTGGTTGTTGCTCTTCAGGGTACCCCAGTGCCTGTTGGGTGGGCGACACCACCACCAGCTTGAGCAGGAGCACGCAGCTCGGCTGGCTTCCCCTTTCTTTTATCTGCAGCTCAGTAATAAGAAGTTCCCTGGAGAAATACACCAGAGCTGTAATTATGACTGCAAGAGCCCTTCATAATGCAATGATCCACTGAGGTGCTACTGCTCGATAGGCTGATAATGCCTGCTTCCAGCCAGCAGACGTATTCTGCAAGAAATCTTTCCCGTTGCACTTGGTTTTCTGCCCAGAGTCCAGCCGGAGAAGAGCCCTCTTCCCTGACGGCCTCTGTTGCAGCACCTGCATTGAGCAGCAAGGTGTTTCGGTCCTGAAAGGAGGCTCCCAGTTGAGCTGGGTGATGAAAACAGCCGGGCAAGTCCAACCCTTGCACGAGGAAAGGACGGTGAGGACAGAGCCCCACGGGAAGCCACGTGGAGCGACAGGCTGTTGGCTGGACCTGGCCCTCAGCTGAAGTTAGCACCTGGCCGCGGTTGCCGGAGGCTGGGCTCGCTCATGCAGATGTTCCCCTTCTCCTGCAAATGGAGAGTGCATCTCCCACGGGGATTTGGGGGCGCCAGCCGATGTGAGGACACAGCAGAGCTAGTATCAGGGGCCTGATCCATCCCTCTTTGAAGTTGAGGGAAAGGTTCCTGTTGGCTTGGGCGGCTTCAGGTGAGGCCTGAACTATGCAGAAAGGGCGAAGCCGCTGGAATAGGGAAGAGGAAACTTTGTGGGATGTCCTTGGGTTGAGGTCAGTACCAGGTGACCACAGGCACCATGGGGATGTGTGGGGGAGGAAATGGCCCCGTTGGGGAGCTGCAGCAGAGCCCGGCAGGCAGGACCACGTCCCTAGAAGACCCCGTGAAGCTGTTCATCCCTCTCAGGCACTGGTCCTTGGAGTAAGCCTTGCTACCTTGCCGTCACGCGTGCTGCTCACTTGCTGCTCCACCGACGCGTAGCTGCAGCAGTAACCCCGTAGCTCTCCTGATACATCGTCATTTCTGCGCTGGCGTGGCTGTTGCTTCTTTGTGCAGCGTTCCCAGCCAACGTTGTGCTGCTCTGCCGCTCTGCGGTGAGCGTGCAATTCAACGACAAGTTTTTTCCTACCGTGGTGACCCATCTCAGGGTCTCACCCAGTTGTCCTGTCTACGTCCAGACTGGGGTAGCGAAAAGGCCAGTGCTGCCGATATGATGGCTGTGTTGGAGAGATGGGAAGATTTCTGTCATACAGCAAAGGATCTGTGTCATCTAGTGTTGCATTAATCTCATCGGCAGGCCGGTTTTTGTCAGAAAAACAAGTCTCTCCAACCGTCGCTTTTATTCAGAGAAAATTTTAATTTTTGCTATCAGTATTATGTCTATGTGACAAGTGACCCAGATTTTGATTAATGAACTGAAGAATATAGTCTTTGCTAGCTGGAAGCTACTGAATTATTTTTGTCGTCCTATTTCATTCTGAAAATGGGTTAGCCTTCATGTGGCTATATGGATCAAAAATATTTTAGCAAGCTTATGATGTAATAGGGTTATTTTTTGGTAGAATTCACGCATTTGTACAGGTGCATATTTTCTTCCTCTAAAGACGGCATATAACCCATGACAAAAGCATCAGGGAGGGATCAAGGAACAAGCCACATAGCATGTGCTTCAACAAGCTCCTGGGGGCTCCCAGGTGCAAATCCTCTCAATGCAGTTCCAAATGAATGACATGAACACCTCTGCACAGGTCCTCAGGGCCCGATTCTTACTTGTAGAGATGCCACTTCATACCATTTTAGGAGCTGGGGTACAAGTTAAATATACACACATTTTCAAGCAATTGTACACCATCGGCACGATATAAAACAGGCTATTGTATTAATGAAAACCAGACCTTTAAGATATGTCTGCACCACACATCGTAGCTCCACTTGGAGATGCCTCGGCTAGATCTAAATAAGCTGTTGTGGACACTGGAAGAAATATAGACTCGTTAATGCTGTGCTCTGAGGACTAATTAGCTTTGCTTCCAGAACTGTACTGTAGGTAAGAGAACAACGTCAACCTGCAAAGGAACTTGGAAAAAAAACGGAAAAGAATTTGTAACCCCTTTTACTTCCCTGATGGGTACACAAAGCCAACAATTATTTTCATTACCATTTACTATTGAAGAGTCAGGTTTGTTTCCCTATTTTACTTGGAGACTTCTGAGATGTCTCCGGAATATGCATGGTCTCTAATGTCTTGAACAAAGAAATGAGGCAGCTGAATCTTTAACAAGGTCATCCTTTATTTCGAATGTTAATTTGTATAGTCTGACCAGAATTTCCTTCCTTTTACAATTGCTTCACTTCTATTTTCTTAGCCAACATGATGTAGGATTGCAGTGGTTCTTCAGTCATTATAAAGCATGTCTACACTGCAGGTCACAAGGTTTATACTTGCTAGCTCAGGTACGAGAAGCAATCCAGTTGTGGCAGCACGGTGTGTGCACAGAAGCTGAGAAGCAGGATAAGTAGGCCAGTGGGGCACTTCACATACCTAAGCTAGATACCTGAAGCTGTTAATTGATCCAAGTTCAAAGTGGGTTGGACAAATATATGCAGAATAGGCCCACTGGAGGGCATTAAACATTACTGGAGATCAGTAAACTTTTTACTGATAACCAAACTTTTTCACTGACAGATATTTTACATAATGTAAATAAAATCTTTCTGCTAGCCCTGGATAGTAACAAGGACTGGGTTCAAATTTAGGAATTTAACACCAACCAAAGTCTTATGTCACTGCAGCAATGGTTTTATATAGCACTACCCCTATCCCAGCAGTCCCCTACTCACTCCATACCCTGATGCCTCTGACTGTACTCCGCTCTTCCCCTGAGCCCAACCGTGCTGGCTCGTCTCCCTTCATTTCAGCATGGACCTCCACCTGCCATCTCTCCCCTCTCCATCCTGCATGGTGCCTCAAACTGCCTGGGTTCACATAGTGCTGTGTACCAGGCAAGCATCTGCTGGGATACACTGACTTCAATTGTGGTAAGTGAACAAAATTGTCCAAAAATGTCAAGGGGCATGATTTTTAATCTGGAATGAGGCTGACTCTTGGATTATTAGTGAAAGGGAATGATAGGACTTTCATCTTCCCAAAAGCCTAAGAGTGACGGTGATCGCGAAACTGCTGTGTTTGAGTTTAGCATTCAGACGTCTCCTTGAAGCCTGACCCACTCGTATTGCTTTCTCATGTTTACGTATTTAAAAAAATCCCAATTCTTTCTCCACTTCCCTGTGGGGGCCTTGGGGGTTGAGAGTGTGACAGACTTTTCTTCACTGAGTTTTGCCTCCAATAGATGTAGTCCCATGTGGGCATCTGAAATGGTTTAAAAGAAGCAGTGAACCAAAAGTGGCAGATGTTCAGCGCTGATGCAGAAAGTGTCTGTGATACAAGTAGCAAAATGTTCCTTTTTAAGTACTAACTAAGAAGTTCTTTATTCTTGACTTTTACTACAACATGACTGAATCTCACACATTTATTATTCGCTGCTGGAAATAAAAGGTTTGGGGGAAGATTGTAGTATGAGCTCGGGATAAAATTCAAAGAAATAGTTTTTCTTAAACTAACTCCAGAGAATTAAACAGCTGCTGATTTTCTTCTTCTTCTTCTTTTTTTTTTTGCAAAAAAAGCAGGGTTGGAAGCAAAATGGTCTTGTATAAAGAGTGTCTGCAAGCTACAGCCACATCAAAGCTATGGAGGCTGTTCACAGCAAAGAAAAATATCTAGTATGCATAAATATAGGTTATGCATAGGAGGGAAGTCCAAGTCGATAACGGGCACAGATTGATTTTTTTATTTTCTTAGATTTATGAATACCAAAGTGCCTGTGCAATGCTCTGAACATTAGAAAACTGCATTAAAAGTGATCCATCCAGGTAAAGTCCCCCCCAAATGGTCATCTTACCCACTTCTCTCCCTGCATAATCTCAACACTTCCATATCCTAATTATTTCTCCCCAGTGAAAGGCCTGGGGGAACAGGGATGCCTAATACTACCCGTTTTGGAGCAGTTCAGCTTTTTTATTTCAAAGGGAGTGCATCCTTTTAGAGAGAGGCCAGGATTTGTGTGGGTGGCAGCTCTTACTGGGCCAACTGCATGGTTGGGATAGCTTATGCAAGCTTTTCAATGCAGTGCATCCTTAGTCGGGCATCTTTGTCAGGTGACCTGATGAAGAAGGCTTTGCATCTGAAGGCTTGTCTAACTCTATCCCGACCATGCAGTTGGTCCAGTAAAAGGTATCACCCACACAGATCCTTGCCCCTCACCATAGGGGCCTGAGGGCCCTGGCCCAAACCAGAGGAAAATGATGTAATATTTCTTAGGAACAATGACTGAGGCCAGGGATCTGGATTTTCTGTTCACCATGGAAAAATGCAGATTTTCTCCTTGAATGGAGAAAACCGTGGGAAACCACGGGTGTCCCCGTGTGGGCTGGCAGAGTTCCAGCCTGTAAGGGGCTGTTTGGGGCTGGGAGGAGTGGGTTGCAGGGGTGCTACGTGCTTGTGCACGCGCACGTGCATGTGTCAGCCAGGCCGCGGTGCAGAGCAGCTCCTGCAGCTCCCTCCAGCCAAGTCTGTGGGGCTGGGGGGTGTGTGTGGGGGAACACACACAGGTCATGCATCCAGGGGATGGGTCCCTGGTGACAGGGTGGGGAGGGCACGTGCCCCTGAGATTAGGGGCCAACATTAACTGAGATGAACGCTGGCGCAGGTGTGAGATAATTTTCAGTGAAGCATAGGCTGCACAGTCAAGATGCTCGTGAGGTCTCGATTTTATAAATTGGAAAGAGAGGTACATTTAAGTCTGAGGACAATAGGACTGAGCAAACCACATCTTTTGATTATTTTTTGCCATATTTATACACTATCTGTAGCCCCCTTTTCAAATTCCTAGATCACAGAATCACAGACAATGAGGGTTGAAGGGATCTCAGGAGTCACATCTAGTCCAACCCCTGCTCCAAGCAGGACCAGCCCCAACTACATCATCCCAGACAAAGCTTTGTCTACCCGGGGCTTCAACACCTCCGAGGATGGAGATGGAGCCACCCTTGGTTGCTGGAATAGGCACCAGCAGGGCAGACTGTTGTCATACAGTAGCACAACCAGGGTAAAAGAGACAGGGGTATTTCAAGTATCGTGCACCACCTGCATAAAAGCATGTAGACTTGGTCACATAGCACAACAGTTCTTCATGCTACTGAAACAGGCTTTGTTCAATTGTTAAAAGTCAAAAGGGCCGTGGGCCCCACTATTATCTGCAGTCACTTTACACTGGATTTTATGTAAAGTGTTGGTGCTTGCATTATAACCCTTTTGAACACACCTATTTGATGTGTAACAGCACTAAGATAAATGTTTTGGGTTTTCCCTGGTCCTTACATTTGCTTTGCTCTGCTGTTTTTGGCAGTATTTTAAAAAGCCTAAACTAATGCAAATAAAATGTCATCTTCAAACACTGCTTCAGTTGTGCTGTATTTAGCCTTGTGGCACACAGGGGTTTAGAGAACAGAAAGAGATCAGCAAATTACCCACATGATCCTAAGCTGCTTTGTAACAGGCTGCAGTGCACGGATGTGACAGCGAAGCACGCTGCGGGCCTGAACACTGGGGGTTATTCAACAGTAATTCCTTGGGTTTTGTTTTTCTTTTATCTGCTGCTGCTGTTCCTGACGTCGGGTCCAAAGCTAGGACACAACACGGCTTTCGTGTGTCGGCCAACTCGTGCTTGCACTATACGGAGCATTTGTTGTTTCCCTGGTTCCTATACTTTTGCCTTTTCCTCGCATACACCAGCCTGGCTGCTATTGTTTAATCAAGGGTTTTTTTTCTATAATTCTTCTTAACAATGTCTGTCTTTGCCTCCCTTCAGCAGCTGGGCTGTGTAGGAGGCTAGGAGCCCTCTAGAACTAATAGCCAAAGGAGTATTGCTTTAGCTTTAGCGTTTGAAGCTTAAGATGGGTCAAATGATTGGACCAAAATAAACCTAATGTGGTTCAACAAGGACAAGTGCAAAATCCTGCACTGAGGAGGGAGCAATCCCCTGCACCGGTGCAGGCTGGGGTGACGGGCTGGGCAG
The DNA here is from genome assembly GCF_030867095.1 of Alligator mississippiensis. Lineage (NCBI taxonomy): Eukaryota > Metazoa > Chordata > Crocodylia > Alligatoridae > Alligator > Alligator mississippiensis. The sequence continues at coordinate 304,548,691 of NC_081825.1, forward strand.
TAGCTCTGCAGAAAAGGACGTGGGGGAATGGGGGACAAGAAGCTGGACAGGAGCCAGCAGTGTGCCCTTGGGGCCAAGAAGGCGACCGGCATCCTGGGCTGCATTGGTAGGAGCGCTTCTGGCAGATCGAGGGCAGTGATTCTTCCCTCTGTTCAGCACTGGGGAGGTCACATCTGGAGTCCTGAGTCCAGCTGTGGGCCCCCCACTACAGAGAGGATGTGGACACATTGGAGAGAGTCCAGAGGAGGGCGATGAAAATGGTTTGTGGGGATGCAGGACATGACTGGTGAAAGAGGCTGAGGGACCTGGGCTGATTTAGTCTGGAGAAGAGAAGACTGAGGGGGATTGAATAGCAGCCTTCACCTCCCTGCAGGGGGGCTGCAAAGAGGATGGAGCTGAGCTGTTCTCAGTGGGGGCAGATGGCAGGACAAGGAGCAATGGGCTCAAGCTGCAGCAAGGGAAGTTGAGGTTGGATATTAGGAAAAGCTTTCTCACTAGGAGGGTGGTGAAGCACTGGAACAGGCTTCCCAGAGAGGTGGTGGACTCTCCATCCTTGGAGGTGTTTAAGACCCAGGCAGACAAAGCCTTGGCTGGGATGATGTAGCTGGGGCTGGTCTTGCTTGGAGCAGGGGTTGGACTAGATGTGACCTCCTGAGCTCCCTTCCCGTCCTCCTTGTCTGTGATTCTGTGACAACGGCTGTGTAGGTTTCAGCTACTTCAACAGCTGGGATGTGCCCATCTTTGTACCAGGATCTGGGTCCCTGTCACAGAGCACGGAGGTGCCCTGTGCCTGGAGAAGAGAAAACTGCTAGGGAAGGAGCCCTAGCAGTGATTAGGGAGCACAGCTGTGGGTTGCCGGGGCAACCAATGAAGGCCAGCTGACGGGAAGGGGCCGGGCCTGGCTCTTATAAAGCCCAGGAGCTGAGGCCAGAGGCAGTTCCTTGCTAGCAGCCCGGGAGGCAGGAGCTCTGGGAGCAATGATGCGAGGAGAAGCCTGACTGGAGGTACCGCTATTGGAAAAGGGGAGCAGCTCCAAGATGCTGGAGCAATGTTGTTTTAGCCAGGCAGCTTCAATTTGTGTTACAGCCCAGGGGCTTGTGGTTTGGGTGAGGCTATTAGGGGTTGGAGGAGGCCTCATAGGGGACTCACAGCGGAGTGTGAGGACCCCAGTGCCAGCGGGTGCAGCACACGGGGTGCATAGACCCCAGCCCCAGAGAGGGGTGTTTGAAGAGCCCAAGTGTGGGTGTAGCGGGCCCCAGAGAAGGGGGGCAGCACTTTTAAGGAGTCCAAGTTGGACACGGAGAGCCCCAGAAAGGGGGCCATCTTATTGAGAAGCCCAAGTGTGGGTGCAGAGAGCCCCAGATGGGCTTCTTGATAATACTGCCTCCTAAGTGTGGGCCACATTGTTGGAAAGCCCAAGTTGGGCACTGTGAGCCCCAGCTAGGGGGTAGTATTATTGAGAAGTCCAAGTTGGGCACTGGAAATCCCCAGGAGGGGGCAGCACTGTAGAGAAAACCCCAGATAAGAGTGCACAGAGTGAGAGAGGGCGGGAGGGAGCCCTAGCACCAGAAGGAGCGTGCATCAAAGGAAGGAAGGCCCAGGGAGAGCGGTAAGGGGCCGAATAGTGAGAGAATTGAGACAATGGTGATTACATCGGCGAGGTGTGGACTACGGTGTAGGGGAGGAAGAGGAGCTGCAGATAGCGCCCCCTAGCGGAGGGGGCAGTATAAGGGCAGCCTCCTGCTAATTAATTAATTAAGATCAAGGCATGGCAGGCGAGGAGGCAGGCGGTTGCCCCAGAGACAGGTGTGCGGGCCACATTGAGGTCGGCCTAGAGTGACGACCTGTCACAGTCCCATTTCTGGTGAAACGCTCCATCAAACATTGCTCACCGCCCCTATCATCAGATGCAGCTTGTCTGTTGGACTGATGGAGTAGAAAAACACATGTGCCTCAGACCACAGACTATAAACAGAGCATAAACCCAAGTCCATCTTTAGCATTTCAGGGGACCCAGCAGACTTCCACTGTGTGAGGCAATAAGACATCTAACCAGGAAAGCATTTGCAATATCACCAGGCAGGTGGGATGCATTCACAGTTGTGGTCCTCAGCATCATGGATACAATGACTCCATATTAAACAAGGCAAAAACTTCTAAACTCCTTTCTCAACTTTTTGGGAGTCGCCTCTCCTATCTAACGATACCAAAAATGGGCAGAACGATACCAAAAACGATACCAGGAGGGCACTGGAATGTCCCATGAACAAGATCAAACTGGTTACAAAGCCCTGCATATGGTAAAATGTCAAATGCCTACATGATTTAGGAACATGGCACTCAGTGACATTTGGTTGCATTCGACTCCCAAGTGCCCAAGTCTCTTTTAAAAAGAGGTCTTCGGTTCCTACATGGCAGAGGTGCTTCTGAAACGTGCACCATGTTGCTGTTTGGCTCTGCCGGACAGGCTCTGAGTGAGGTCTGCGTAGATAAGCCTTGACTCTGGCCCCTCACGACCTGCTCACATAGATCTCAGGAAAGGATCAGGTCATTTGAACTATTTTCTGGATGGTCAGAGGGAACTTTTGCAGGGTGAACACCTTCCCTTTACACAAAGATTGTGCTTTTCTGGTGTCGGTGTGCATTTCACAGGCTGGCCCCCAGCCCCCTTGCTGTTTTTACTGTCATAATCAGGGTAGATCCATGTCCTCCTTGCTGTCTAAGGGGAGCCTGGAAGTCCTCCCAAGAATTGCATAATTAGCACAAGAGGAATATTAGATGCCTTGTTGTTTATGGATTTCTCTCAACAATTTCCACAGCATCTTGCAATGCAGTGCAGTGTCAGCATGGCTGGAAGTGGATTCCCTAATGGCAGTTTCCTCCTCTCCAGCTTTGCAAGAAGTGAGAAAGATCCAAGCGCGTGAAATTTAAGGAGCAGATTGAAAAGCTCCAGGAATAGCTTCCCGTGAGTCAGTCTGACGAATGTAGCTGCGCACAAAGCCGGGTGGGTGACTGCTGCAGGGTGCAAACTCACCCATGGCTAGGTGCATCCTGGGATGTTGGGGGACTGCAAATTGCTTGTTTTCTCTCCATGGAGCAGACTGAAGTTACATGAGACAGCACGGCCCAGGATAACCCTTGCCAGAAATAGTGTAACTTTTGAGAGACTCCAAGGGCACTTAGCACAAGTTATTGAACTTTTCATGTTTGGACACTCACATTTTAAGTGCCCTTAGCGTGGTCCAAGTCATGTCACTGCACCCCTAGTCACCCAAGCAGGATGCACAACACGCCCTGCCATACTGCAGCGGGGGCGAGCAGTTTGCAAGCAGCTCTCTCCCCAAAATACATTCACAAATCCCTGTTCAGCATTTGCAAGTTTTCAGGAGATGGCTAGAAATCCAAGTGGGTGAATCACCCCTGCACAAACAGAACTGCAAAATGCTTCATTTATGCAGATTGTTCAATTTTGGGTCGTTTTCTTGCCATTTGCTGCAACTGTGCCTCTGACTTTCTGAGAGGCAGCTTACTGAGCCTGCAGGTAAGGGGCGTAGCGAGCACCAGCACCAAAGCTAGCTGATGTCTTGCACATGTTGGCAAAATAACACGGTGATTTAAAGGTTTTAGCCTGTGAGTACATTGCAGCTTCCAGTATTTCCAGCCCTGGCAGTGAATTGCAGACACGGTCCTGTGGTTTTCATCAATCCGAAGCAGAGATTTGAGGGAAGGGGGAAATGTGAGGAACAAAGGTGTGGGAAGGAGAACGAACCCTCCCAACTGCATCACAACTCGCTGTGGAAGTGTGTTCATTTATCAGACACAAAGGGCGTCCTCGCTGGTTCAGAGTCACCGCGCGCAGGAAAGGGCGGCTGGGTGACCAGGGGAACGGAGAGCCTGTCTTAGCTGACAAGCAGAGACTCCTTTTCATGGCTTGTTTAGCTTAGAAAAATGCGAGCTGAGGACAGGATATGATTGATCACTGGAAAGGCATCGGGGAAGGTGAGCGCTGCTTAAGGTAAAGGACACCGAAGGACAGAAATCGGCTGTAGAAGAATTATATCAGGAAATTGGAACCATCAGAGCCGGGCCTTGAGCATCCGTCCGGCTGGCCTGAAAGCCTGGCTCCTTTTTGGATGCATCTGAGTCAGTGCATGCAGCACCGTCCTGCTTCTTAGCCACTGGGGGCTGCACCAGTGGGGGCTTTACCTCCCTGCCCCTTGCCCCAAGTTCCCCAGCACTGTGCACACGGGTGCCCCCCACGCGGCTGCATTGCTTGCATAGGAGGGCATCGCCCCACTGCCCTGTGCATGCAGGCAGGACCCCCGCCTCCTTGGCTGTGGGCTCCCTGCTGCACTGGGCCAGCACTGCCCTTGGGTGGGGGCAGGCAGTGACTGCTGGAGAAGGGAGAGGGGACTTGGAGACCCCGGCTGTTGTAGCAGCTGAAGCAATGAGGGCAGCAGGGGTTGGGGCAAGCCTGGGGGCTGCAGTTTAACCCCCCATGGGCCACGGGTTGGACAGTGCGGAGTTAATGGAGTGACCCGAGAGACCCCGTCCCGCTCGGTGAGCTCAGTACAACAGTCCTGGACCCCTCACTGCCGACTCCGCCAGCGGCTCTCATAGATGGGCCAGCAGTCCTCACCCCTTGTCCCTCTGCCCATCATTCAGGAGGTGTGCTTCCAGCCTGGCGCCCGAGCCAACGCTGCGGGGGAGACGGGGAGGGGCTGTGGCTTGTCTGTGGGGCCCTTTGGTGTGTGTGGGGGGGTGCCAGGCTGCTTGGGATTGAAGTGATGGTGTATGTGCCCAGGGGGACCTAAGCACTGGCCCCCAGTGCCTACAGAGGCATGTGGCTGACAAGTAACATGCAGCAGGTAACATGCACGTGCAGCTATCATGTAGTAGCATATAGCATGTAGTAACATGTAGCATGTGGCTTGTACATGCAGCAAGCATGTAGTTGCATGTAGCATGTAGCATGTAGTAGCATATAGCATGCATGTCGCATGAGCATGCAGCTTGTAGCATGCACATGCAGCTAGCATGTAGTAGCATGTGGCTTGTACATGCAGCTAGCACATAGCTGCATGTAGCTGCCTCCTGTGAGGCATTCCTCCTCCCCCACCCCAGAAGAAGACCCCTCCACCCCCAAATCTCCCCCCGTGCTGTAGCCTTTCTGCTGTTAGCAGTCGAGGAGCCAGGCTTGCCGGGCTACTCGCGCTGTAATCAAACGTTGTCGTCTCTGCATTCCTGCTCCCAGCCCCTTGCTGTGAAAGCCCCCATTCGTAGGCCTGGCGCTGGACAGATGCTAACAGGGGAGACCACCTTGGCTTCTGACGCTCGTACACGGATCCCAGCATCTGTTGCAGGGATTTGGGGACCAGACGCACATTCGAGGCCTTTTGAAGTGCTTTCTTCCGCCCCGAGCCGTGGCACCTCCAGATCAAACTCTTGTGTCATGTCTGGGAGGCTGGGAGTTGCTGCGCTAATCGAAGCAGCAGTGTTTAGCAGCTGCCAAGATAGACGGTGACACCCTTTTCACGGCGTTGGGCCCCCCGCTTTGCTTCGCTTGGAGGCACCAGCTCACTGCCTCTGAGCAGGGTCCCAGGAGATGCTAGGGCTGCATCTGTAGCTCTCGCTCCTGCATATAACTGGGATAAAGGGAACGGGTTTGACTCCAGCTCCTGTGTCCGGGCAGGGAGGGACTCCAGATGGGCTAGTAGCAGATCGTCCGTTTCTAAAATACGCTGCCGTAGACCACGTTGTGCGGCCTCTGCCTTGCTTTTTGGTCTTGTCTTTTTAACCACTCTCCCGCTGCCGTCGGGGTGGGCTGTATCTTGGGGGGGAACCAACCACTTCAGCGAGCGCAGAAGCATCCCTAACTGGGAGTTTGGGTATTACTCCTCTATCAGCGGTGTGTGCTGCAGATAGGGCTTCGCCGGGCGGTCTCCGCCAGCAGCAGTACTCTCACTCCCTCGGGGAGTTCACAGGGCTCCTTTGTGTTAAGCGTCTGGGTTTTCCAAGGGGCTGGGTGCTTTCATCCTCTCCTGAAATGAGTGAGAACCGGGACTCCGCAGCACTTCTGGAAATGAGGCAAATGTCTTTAACATGAATGCAGAGAAAAGGAAAGCCTTCCTGCCTGAATTATATTAACCACTGAACTCTTTGAAGAAACAGAGCAAGCCAAATGAACTGATAAAATAATTGCTGATATAGCTTGGGCAGTGACTGCACACTCAATGTAGCTCATCATTCACTCAGCTTCATTTGCCTTGTGTATTTAGCAATGCTCGCTTTTACTGAGAGTGTAATAGAAGAACCTGTTGCGTTGCACAGAGGAATTGCAAAAAAATAAAAATCCTTTGAGGCTTCTTGTGCATTGCCAGAGAGGGATGCCCATCGGGGGAGAGGTAGTGGGATCAATGTTCAGGAAGATTAACAGTATTGGGAAGTGGAATATCTTTCAATCTGTGCAAATCACACAACCGTAGACTGATCCTGTGGCACTTTACCAGGTCAGAGAAAAGAATAGTCTCATTCAATGACATTTGGAGGCTCCACAAATCTAGTGCATAGCACGTGACGCTCCCAGAGTTGTGCCAACACAGACTGGCAGGCTGTGCAATGCTCCGTTTATCAGAGGTGTTAATGGTCTTTTGGCTCCTCGACGTGGGAATGTAAATTTAATTATGCAGTCGATTTCAAGACCAAAATCCCACGTTTCTTGAGTCAAATGACTTGTGAATAGGGTTTGACACCCAAACCAGCTCATGGAAAGGGAATGGTACTAGGCCCAGTTCCTGTCTTCTAGGGATGCAAAGCTAAAGAAAGCTCATGGTTTGCTGGGAGGCCAGCCGTAGCTGAGCTGTACTGGGATGGTGCTGAGCATCAGAGTCATGGACAATGAGGATGTGAAGGGACCTCAGGAGGTGACATCTAGTCCTGATCCAAGCAGGACCAGCCCCAACTACATCATCCCAGCCAGGACAGTGTCCAGCTGGGTCAAGGATGGAGCGTCCACCCCACCTCTGGGTAGCCTCTTCCAGTGCTTCACCACCTCCTCGTGAGAAAGTTGTATGCAACTTGAACGGGACAGACCCATGCATAGCACCCTTGATTTCATCAGGGCACATGGGTGAGCAGATGATGGGCAAACACCAGGATGCATTTAAGTGTCTGGCTACGACTGTTCACTCGGTCCCTCCCTGCTGTGGTTTGCTGTCCCCACCCGTGCACACACCGGGCATGTGACTGGGCACAGGGAAGGGTTGCAGGGCTCCCACCGTGCATATAACCAGTACCAGAGGTGGGTCTCCTTCAGTCCTACCCCAGCATCCAGCTCCCTTCTGAATCCTCTCTTCTCCCCTTTGCAGTGGGAGTGGGGGTCAATGCGGGGAATCTGAGTGTCAATACCTACAGGCTCGTGCTGGGCCTTGTTCACCTCCAGCAGCTCGGCGTTTCAGCTCTGGCTGCTGGCTGCAGCTTGTGGCGAGCTGCATGCTCCTCTGGTACTCTCCATCACTACAGTCCCCCAAACAGGGACCTGTGCTTTTGAATTCATCACCTGTGATTGCTGCTAGTAGGAATGTCCTGGCCTAGCTTGCACTGAATCGTAGATTCACAGAATATTTGGGCTGGAAGGGACCTCGGGAGGTCACATCTAGTCCAAGCCCCTGCTCCAAGCAGGACCAGCCCCGACTACACCATCCCAGCCACTTCCTTGTGGTCTTTGGTCTGAGCCTGGGCTGCTCTGAGTTGGAGAAGGATGGATGGTTAGTTCCTTAATTTTCTTCCTTTTGGCAATGAGACTGCAGGGACTTTAAAGATGCTTCTGCACCTTTGAAGTGCTGGGAGAGCCCCTCCTACAGCTCCTCAAAGCAGCCAGGATGTACTGCTTGGGCATGCTCTTTTCCTAAGCTGGAGACCTCATTAGGAAACATTTTCTTCCATTTATTCGAAGGCCTAGGGAACACCTTTGCCTTCCAGCTCAGTATGTAGCAGATATCCTAATTTTGTCTCATTCAAACAGATTTGGGCTGTAATGGAAATGAACAAATAAATTGCCAGTTTCATGCATTTTGCTTTTTATTACAGCGAATGATTAGACTGAGGATCTCGTATCATGATATTATCCATATGCTATGTGGTCACTTCTGACCCCAAATCTATAGCTAATAGCTGTCATAAAATTCCAAACACATTTTATAGCCTCACTATTATCTTCACCTAACAGGAACAATTCGCATCTCACTGCATTATGATGATTTGGTTATAAGTATTGCTGTCTTTAATGGCTAATGATTCATAACCCTGGTCCTGGGGGAGGCAGTGGATGGATTTCCCTAGAAGACCTTTAAAATAGTAATTCTGCTTAAATGGAGGAATTTAAAGACCTGGGGTTTTATGTTGGAATAGAAAGTTTAGGGGAGAGACCATGGCAGATGTCAAGAAGACTGGTATTGGTATTTTAACTGGAATTTAAAGATTTAGAAAGCATCTGCATTGTAGCAGCGGGGAGCATTCACAGCTAAGACTGTGCTTTAAGTTTGCAAGGAAAAAGCTTTTTGGCCTCCTGAAACTTTTGTTTTCCAAAAAAGGATAAAACCAGGACTAGTCCCCTTTTCCTGGCCAGCAACACTGACCCCAGAATAGCCAGAGGACTTTCACTTGGGAGGTGGAGGACCCAGACTCAAGCCTGCACGCCAGTGAAAGCTCTGGCCCCCAGGCTCGTGGTTATGCTGGAGTCTCATCTGACAGCTGAGAAACCTTTCCTAGCAAATATTTAATTGAATCTGATTCCTTTCTGATAGGATGTGGCTTGACACCTTTGTATTTTTGAATGCAACAAGATTTAGTCAAATTTCTTGCTGCGATCGTTGGGAAACGCAGAAAGTGAGGGTGGGTAAAACTCACAGAGACAATGACAGACCTGGGGCTACAGAAAGGGCATCATACCCATACATATATATATATATATATATATATATATATATATATACACACACACACACACGTTAGTGGTATTTCATTGTAATCATGGAAAAATGTTTATTTTGGGTTACTCTTTTTAATCTGAAAATTGGGGATTTTTTTTTAATTCAAGAAAACCTGGATCCGTGGTCATAACAAACAGGCAGAGGATATCACGTTCCTTGCTGTTTTGGTGTGCGGCATGGCAGGGATACACACCAGGAGGCTTTTGTGATGCACTTTGCTCTTGATATCTTTGAAGGGGGGTGTGTGTGTGTGCATGACTCAGTTTGGGTGCGATGCTGTGTGACGTCTGAACACCAGTGCGGCCGTGATCCCAGAGGAAATGGCAGTTTTGGACAGCCTGCGTGGGACAGGTGGAATAGGCACAGGTTGTCAGTGCTTTCAGCGTTGGTCCCTCTTCGGTTGCTCTTTCTGGTGGGTCCAGGGGAGTCTCTGCCTCTTTTGGGATCAGGCCCTAAACCAAATGCCTCTGTCACTTGTGCTGTTGCCTACCTTTACCTGCCGTGATCTTTGCATGAGCCATCACCTCCATTTTGCACTGTTGTTTTTCAGCGTGTTCAGTTCCTTTCTGGATCCTTATGCTCAGTGGCGTAGCGGCTTCTGAGCTGAAGGGTGCAAACTCCTGAATGGTATTAGACTCATAGACCTGCAGCTGGAAGGGATCTCAAGGGTCATCCGGCCCAGTCCCTGCAGAGAAGCAGGATGGGCTGATCCCAAGCCATTGCAGACAGGCGCCCATCCAACCTCTGCTTGAAGACCTCCAATGAAGCTTGTCCTATAGCTCCTACAGGTTTCCGTGAGATGGAATATAAAACTGGTGTGCTCCAGTGGAAATGCTTTGCTTTGTTTCCTGTCCTTGTGCAGCAAGGCAGAGCCATGTTTTCCTCCTCTGTGGCAGTCTTTCATATATTTGAAAACTGGCATCATGCCCCTTTCCCCCTTGTAATCTCCTTTGGTCCAAACTAAGCTTCAGAGCCCACTTCCCACTATCTAGCATTGGTGGGGGAAGGGATATGCTGGACTGGAACATCTATCCCTTTCTCCCCTGTACCCGCAGCTGTCAGCTCTGCACTGACAGTGGGGCTGGAGGACGTGTCAATGCTCATTTGGCTTCTGTTTGCCAAGGGTTCAACCACGACCCCTTGGCATGAACCTGTGGGATCTGGGATGGCCAGCTGGTATCCCACCCAAGAACTGCTCAGCTGCCAAGATCAGCTGCAAGTGGCCATCTTAGGGGATGTACAGCCAAGGGATAACTCTGATGGACCATTTGATTGGGGTTGGGCTGGGGGAGAGGGGATGCTTGACTCAGTTGGTTTTGTGTGATGTCTTGTGAATTGCTGTGAGCACTGTGGTTTCAAAGGAGCTCTGAGAGCATGGGATGGGCATTTCTACTATCTGCTTTAATAATCTATAGCAGTGGTGCTCAGCTCATTTGGCTTGGTGGGCTGATACAGGGCTGGTGCTGGGGTGTGGGTTTGGGGATGGTTCACAGGCTAGATCTGGTGTGGAGGCTGCATCAGCTGGCCCACGGGCTACCCTTGAGCCCAGATATTTAGCAGCATTGTTAATTGCTCCAGGAGCTATGGCAATTAATGCTGCCACTGCTCCTCCATTGCCAAAATCCCAGGCCCACAGGGAGCTTCATGGACTGGATAACACAACTTTGCAGGCCAGATCCTGGTCACCCCTGGTCTGCAGAAATGCAAAGCAATCAGGGTAAGAGGAGCCATCATGTCTGGCCTCTCTCTGACAGTGGCATTTGCTGTCCCTGAGCAGATTGCATGGGTTTTCTATAACAGTTAATATTTTTGCATGGTGGGTTGGGCTCCTCATTAGACAAAGAGTAAAATCTTTAGAAGTCCCTGAATAAAACCAAACTGTAGCTGGGCACTTCAGCCCCCAACCTCACTGGATCTACACCAACCCAAAAGTGTCCACACTAAGCCAAAAGTGTGGCTGCAGCTCACGTAGGCATAGCTGAGCTAGCTTTAAACTGGAGCTAGCTTGTGGAGAGCAGAAGGATAGGTGAGGCGACATGGGATTCACTTACTGAGCTAAGTTCAGATAGTCAAAAACCCTGAGGTTGAATCGATTCAGTCTTTGTAGGTTAGTCTAAGCTGCATAGATTGAACCAATAAGCAAGTGAACAGACAATCACTTTTGAATCCGGAAATGCAGCCACTTGCCTTCAGTGGCCCAGGACAGAAGCTGTGGGGCGCTAGAGCATGCCTCCCTTCTCTGCTGGAGTAGACAGCTTGGGCCAAGGCTAGTCTGCCCACCCTGCAAGGGGCGGGGGGGGGGGGGTTGCAGAGGAGGTAAAAAGCATCCTGGGATGCTGGGGGACTGTGAGTTAACTAGAATCTGGAAAGGATCTGGGACAGAAATTCAATAAACTGATTTATCCTAAATCAGTTCAGTTTGATACTACATGTGTCCAGGTTTATCTTAAACCAGTTTTGGCCATTTTGAAAGTGGTTTATGTGCACTGAACTTCTGTTGTGTTACAGATTCGAACTGGTTTTCAGTCACTTATGTCAGTTTATGTGTGATGTCTGTCCCTAGCCCATTGCACCCAAGGGACTTGTAAATGGATTGAAGTTCCTCAGTGTCTTAAGGACTGTTGGAAATGCTTTCCTTAAGGTCCTTTGCTTTTTAGAATCATGTACATAGCAAAAGGTGACATGTTTAAAACTCAGGTTGGAGTGACATGGAAAATAAACTTTTCAAAGGCACTGCCATGTCTGCAGGGGGGTTCTGTAGTCACTAACCTATTTGAGCTTTCCTACTTGCTTTTCTTTTTTTAATTAAAAACCTAAGATGAGAGGATTGTATGGCATCTTGTAAAAAATAAACCTATGTGGCTGGAGTATTAAGTCAACCATTAATAACCAAAAGCAGTCGGAGCTGTGACTGGGGAAGGAGAAAAGGCAATGGTGTGTATAAATATATTTACATAGCCTTGAGAAATTAAAACCCTCTCAGTTCTCGCCACTCAGTTCTAATCATTTTTAAGCATATGTATTTTTGATTTAGTTGTTTACAAGCCTTCTTTTTGGCAGATTTAATAAAGTGTTATGAAAATATGTTGAACGCGACGCCTTCTCAAGTTCTCAATTGCCATCAATTAAAAGCAGCAGTGTTCTTCAAGTGTCTGTTGTGACAGTAAAATATACAGCGTTTTGGTCTTTATCTTAATTTGCATGATGTATTTATGGGATCGAGTTATTTAAATATGACCATTGCTTGACCTGCTTGGGCACCTTTCAAAAAACCCAAGGTCAGCCATCTCATTTGGCTGTACTGCTGTTGGTACTTATTGATGCTACATGCGTGATCCTTGGCAGATCTCATTGTCTGAATTTCCACTGCGTTATTCCAGTTTAATACTGATGATACCTTTCTGATCATAGCGGCACAAATCTGTTAGAAAACACTGGTGAATTAGGCCCTGTAAATCTGGGTATCGGTTTAATTGCCTGTGAATTAAAGCTTCTTCTGGAATGAAAACAAAGCAATTTTTCCATACCAGCCACATGGCATAAGCTTTCAGGAGGAGGGGTGAATAATGATTTACCCAGCTTGAAATACCAGGGGCTGGGGAGGTGTTTCATGCTAAGTAATGGCTGAATCTGAAATGTGCTCAGCACGGTGGGGTGGGGTGGGGGGGGTATGTGCCCCCTTTTTTGCAAAGAGTGATGTAAGGTGTTAGTTATCTTCATGGCCTCAGTGTTAAATCAGTGGTCAGAGTGCTCTAGAGCGGGACAACGGTTTTGCTGGTAACTGTCATGTCGCAGGGCACCTTAGTGCCTGCTCCTAGAGAGGAGAAACTGCCAGGGAGAGAGCCCTGGCAGAGCCAATGGAGCGCAGCTGCGGGTTGCTGGAGCATCTAAGGGGAGCCAGCTGGCCAGGAGGGGGCAGGGCCTAGCCTTTATAAAGCCCAGGGCTGAAGCCAGGCTGGCAGTTCTCTGCCCGTAGCCGGAGAGGCAGGAGCTCCCTCAGCTGAGATATGGAAAGGAGCATGACTTGCAAGTACAGCTTGTGATAGCCCTGAGAGGATGGGCGCTATGGTTTAGCCAGGGGGCTTTATGTTTATGTTATAGCCAGGAGGCTCTAGTTTACGTTTGGCTCTGTTCATTACGCCCGGAGGCTTGGGCGAGGCTGTAGGGGTTGGAGGAGGCCTCAACTATAGGGACCCCAGAGAGTGTGGGGTGCCCTGGCGCCAAGAGGACGCATTATCTGCATAGCGCCCGGGAAGGCGCAGCTCGCACGCCAGGGCGTGAGCAGCTGGCGGCGAGGAGCGCGGCCAGTGGGTCGCGGGCGCAACCCGTAGGTTGCGGACGGGGACCGAGACCCTGGATTGCATGTGGGGGGGGAACATAGACCCCGGCCCCAGGAAAGGGGCAATATTATTGAGTAGCCCAATGTGGGCACGGCGAACCCCAAAGAGGCGGAGCGCCATTGTATGTTATTGAGTAGCCCAGTGTGGGCACGGCGAGCCCCAAAGAGGGGGAGCGCCATTGTATGTTATTGAGTAGCCCAGTGTGGGCACGGCGAGCCCCAAAGAGGGGGAGCGCCATTGTATGTTATTGAGTAGCCCAGTGTGGGCACAGTGAGCCCCAAAGAGGGGGGAGCGCCATTACTGAGGAGCCCTAGAGGGGCCATATCAAGGAACCCCGAGACGGGCATAGCGAGCCCGTCCGCAGGCTAGTGCGGTAACACCCCTCAGACCGAGGCAGGGCGCTGCGGTTGCCCCAAGAAGACAGGGAGTAGCAGCACGGAAAGCCAGGGTCAGAGAGGGTGCCCGTGCGGTTGGCCCATAGGACCGGGGCCCACTAGGGAGTCCCTGAGCGGGACCGTACCATCAGGGGATGCCCAGCGGGAGGCTGGGCACGAGAGAGACAGACCCAACAACGTCTATTACATCTGCGAGGCTTGGGGCGTGGTATCAGGGGAGGTACGAGCCACGCACAGCCCATAAGGCTGGGGCGCTTGGGTAGTGCCCATCACACGGGGAGACCCACGAGGGGTCCAGGAGCTTACGTGCCCAAGGAAACACAAGGCAGCCTCCCTATTATATATTCCATCAAGACGTGGCAGGCGAGAATGGAGGGTGCCCTCGGGCTGAAGGAGCGTGGTGAGAGGGCCTCAAGGAGATCACGGCCCTCTGCGAGGACCCCGCCGTGACACGTCAAAATAATAAACTGGGGAAAAAAGAGCTGAGGGCTTTGGCATTTGCTTCCAAATCATGATCCACAAAATGCCTCTTGACTTGTGAGGTGCCTAAACCCAGCAGGCATCCCACTGTTTGATTGCAGAGCTCCCCAGTGGCTGTGAGTTCAGCCTCTGGGCATGCACGGGACTCCCCGGTCTGATCAGCTCAGTGCCCAGCTCCAGCCCAAATGAGACTGACCAGAAACGGCTGCTCCTGCCATATCGACATGGACCGAGGGGCTCGACCCAGTCGCCTTCTCTGAGCTTGCATAGCACATAACCATAGGACTGAGCCTCTTGCAAAATGTAGGAGCGGCCCCTTTCTTTATAGAAGTCCTGCAGAAGAGGAGGTGGTGATGGCACCTTTCACGCACTGGCCCGGTGGCTGCAGTCAGAAATGCAGGTTGGTGTGCTCCTCAAGCCCACTTTCTCCCTCCAAGATTGCCCTAACTACCAGACTGCGGGCTAGGAGAGGCGCGGGTGCCCTCCCCCATGGGCTGTGCCGTGGTGCAGAAGAAACTGTGAGATCTGTTTGGGCAAAGAGCGGGTCTACAGAAGGGACCAGCTCCTCACGGCCTAGTGGTTAGACACTCAGCCGGCGTGTGGGAGGGGCTGGACTCCAGTCCCTGCACCCAGGACTGATGCTCTATTGCATTCAGTGATGGTTCAGTATAAAATACAGAAGCAAACCATCTTTTAGGACTCGTAAATTCGTACCATGTTCCTCTCTATGGTTGAGGTAGGTTTTTCGGTTTGGACGGAGCCCTATGTTTGTACGACAGTTTACAGAAATCAACAGGAGAAGTTTGCAGCTTGGCATGCCAGCTGTCCGCACCCCGCGTGAATGCAAAACAAGCGAGCTGCTGTACGGACCAGATGGCTACCCAAAGCACAGGCATGTGGCAGAGCTTAAGGAGAAGCTGAACCAGGCCCAAAGGCTTGGTGTGAAACCTGATGCACGGCCCTAGTGATGTGTCCTGCCCCCGGGTATCTAAACTGGGCAGTGGCAAAGCTCCCTATTTTAATGGCCATCTTCATGTGGGATGAGCTGATCCTTAGCAGCCCCTTCAAGGGTCTGGTGCCAGCTCCGCGTTCAGTTTAAGATGCAATGGGAACCACAAAATAAGGAATAACTTTGTGGCTTATTCCTTGTTTCTTCACACCATTAACTGCATGAATGTGGGGGGCCAGGTTACTACCTAAGATGTTGTCAACTGCTTAATCACTTCTTAAGCATAACATCAGCCGGGACCTTAGTAAGAGAAACCAGTGGTTTCTGGTTAACTCCGTGTAAGTGAGAGCAGTCACTTAGGGAACGGAGAAGACGAATGATGTGGAAGCCAGGAGGAGCGATCACAAGTAATTTTCAGACAAAGTGCAGTGCTATGGATTACCTAATAATGCAGAAGAACAAGCCCATTCAAAGGCCGGAGACCCTTATAACTGGTGGATTGCAAAGCAGGTGGCAGAGAGAAATTGTAATGAGCCGTAACATGCTTGTGGGTGTTTAGTCCATAGTTTGCAGCGTCTAAGAAAGACTTTGTTATGCATTTTTGTTGCCAGGCCTGTCTTTTGCAGGCGTTTTGGTCGGTTTCCTCTGAGCACGAAGACTGTGGGGTCCGATGGCTTTCAGTGCTGTTCCCATCGTGCCCTCTGCTGCCCTCGTTTCACTTGCCTGGGTATAATTTGCAAGCATCTGAAAGGAGAATCTGCCCTATAATTAGAAAATGGATTTATATTTTGATAAAACAATCTAACATTGTATTTGAGAGGGACGGCAAGGCATGTCTGGAAATATCCTGACAGTTTATCATACACTCTTACTCTAATGCATTTTCAAAGTAGGAGACAATGCACTCCATTAGCACTCGTGGCTCACAAATTCATCCATTTTTCATTTCTTCTCAGCTGGACTATAACTAGGACAAACAAGCTCAGGCCCTGATTTATGCTAGTTACAATACTCTGGCTATGTATTTTCCTTTCCAAATAATTTTCTATAACACAACATACTTTGATTTAAACAGTTTAACACATAGTGTTTGGAAATCCGATCTCTCTCTTAATGGAAACTGGCAATTTCTGCCGTGCCTTGTGGTAAGTGTGATTAAGACGTGTCAGCTTTAGATGTGTTTTAGGATTCTGTCATCACTCTTCCATCTCTAATTTCTGTAAACTATCACTGCAAATGACCCTACGAACCGCCCGCAGTCCTGCTGATAGGTATTTTCTTCCCTCTTTTCCAAATTAATTTTTAAATGCATCCAACGATAACAAAAAAGTCTTTTTTTAGGTATGTAGGGAGTAAAAGGAAGGCACAGGGCAGCATAGGATCCCTACTGAACAAGCAGGTGCAATTGGTGACAGACTCGGGGGACAAGTTTGAGCTCTTCAATGAGTTTTTTGCCTCGGTGTTCCTGAACAGGAGTCAAGATAAGTCTCCTAATGGGCTCTTAGATGATGGGCATCAAAGGGACACCAGCCCACCAACCATTGATGCTGACTTGGTGCAGAGTCATGTGGATGGACTGGATGCGTTCAAGTCGGCAGGGCTGGACGAGCTGAATCCAACGGTGCTGAAGGAATTGGCCGGTGTCATAGCAGAGCTACTGCCACGGCTGTTCGAGCACTCATGGCACTCGGCGCAGGTCCTGGAGGACTGGAAAAGGGCCAACATGGTCCCTACTTTCAAGAACGGGAGGAAGGAAGATCTGAGTAATTATAGGCCAGTCAGTCTCATCTTTGTCCTTGAAAAGGTCTTTGAAAAGATAATGAAGGATCATAGTTGTGCGAGTCCATCAGGAAAAATAATGCAACAGGGAAACCAGCATGGATTCGTAGCAGGTAGATCATGCCTGACCAGTCTGATTTCATTTTATGTCAGGGTCACAAAATGCTTAGACGCAGGAGTAGAGGTAGATGTCGTTTTCTTGGACGTTAGCAAGGCCTTCAATATGGTATCTCATCCCATTCTCATAAATAAATGAAGAGGCTGTGACTTAGATGATTACACGGTCCAGTGGGTGGCAAATTGGCTAGAGGGTCGCACCCAGAGAGTCATAGTGGATGGGTCGGTATCGACTTGGAAGGGTGTGGGCAGTGGGGTCCCGCAGGGCTCGGTCCTTGGACCTGTACTCTACAATGTCTTCATCAGTGACTTGGATGTGGGTGAGAAGTGTGCTCTGTCCAAGTCTGGGGACGATACTAAATTCTGGGGTGAAGGGCACACGCCGGAGGGCAGGGAACGATTGCAGGGAGACCTGGACAGGTTAGAGAAGTGGGCAGTGCACAACAGGATACAGCACAACAAAGACACGTGCAGAGTGCTGCACTGAGGGTGCAAAAATATCCAGCACATCCACTGGCTGGGAAGTGACCCTCTCAGCCTCACAGATGGAGAAAGGGATCTCGGGGTCACAGTGGATCCAAGATGAACATGAGTTGTCAGCGTGACCAAATCATCATCAAAGCTACCCGCACTTTATCCTGCATCAGCAGATGCACGACGAATAGATCCAGGGAGGTGATACCTCCCCTCTATGCGGCATTGGTCAGATCACAGCTGGAGTACTGCATCCAGTTTTGGGCACTGCACTTCAAGAAGGATGCGGATAACCTGGAGAGGGTCCAGAGGGCCACTGGTATGGTTAAGGGTTTGCAGGCCAAGCCCTATGAGGAGAGACTAGAGAACCTGGACCTTTTCAGCCTCCACAAGGGATGGCTGAGAGGTGATCTTGTGGCCACTTACAAAATCATCAGGAGGACGCAGCAAAGGATTGGAGATGCTCTGTTCACCAGGGCACCTTGTGGGGTAACAAGGAACAATGGTCACAAACTGGCAGAGAGCAGATTTAGGCTAGATATCAGGAAAACCATCTTCACGGTAAGGGTGGCCAAAATTTGGAGCAGGCTCTAAGGGAGGGGGTGCTGTCCCCTACCTTGGGGGTCTTTAAGAGGAGACTGGACATGCACCTGACTGGGGTTGTCTGGCCCCACCGCTCTTTCCTGCCTATGCAGGGGGTCGGACTCGATGATCTGTTGAGGTCCCTTCCCACCCGAGCATCGATGAATCTGTGAAAAGCAGAAACTCTGCAATAGCACAGGAGAGTATGTTAAAAACTCCCCAGGCATCCCTGTATCTCAGACATGCAGTGTGCACAAGCGTGTATGTTTGTGTGATGCTGGAGTTGGAGCCTATTATGTCATGGGGGGGGGCACATGACAATGAATCAGTTGATGCTCTGCTGCACCCCTTGCTGTCATCAGTAGCATCCTCCTTCTCCCACAATTTAGTTTAAATAAATATGCTTCATGGGTGTCTGGTTTGGAAAGAACTGGTAACCATTGAGTTACTGGATGCCTGCCCCTTTAAGAGTCTTGAATAAATTAAAAACACTGTCTCAGGATTAAAGCTAAAAAATAAAAATCCTGAGACTTGCATCATTCTTAGCCTGTCCTTATGATGTCTCAGCTTGTGCTGATGGGGGACCAGCCTCAGTGATGCAGGGAGTCTCTTCCCAGTCTGCGTCCCTACCTCATCTTTCTCTCTCAAGCAAGAAGGTGGGTTAAAAAGGGGACAACTTTTCAGAGGTCTCACTAAATTTGTGGGTTGGAGGCAGCTGCCTCAGGTGTGCTGTAAGATCATCTGCTGTGATATATCAGACAAATGGGAGGACTGGGCCAAAAGGAATCTCATGAGGTTCAACAAGGACAAGTGCAAAGTCCTGCACTGAGGAGGAGCAATCCCCTGCACCGGTGCAGGCTGGGGGTGATGGGCTGGGCAGCAGCATTGCAGAAAAGGACCTGAGGGGGACAGGGGACAAGGAGCTGAACAGGAGCCAGCAGTGTGCCCTGGGTGCCAAGAAGGCGACCGGCATCCTGGGCTGCATTGGTAGGAGCATTGCCAGCAGATGGAGGGCAGTGATTCTTTCCCTGTATTTGGCACGGGGGAGGCCACATCTGGAGTCCTGTGTCCAGCTGTGGGCCCCCCACTACAGAAAGGATGTGGACACATTGGAGAGAGGCCAGTGGAGGGCAAGGAAAATGGTTGTGGGGCTGGGGGACAGGACTGGTGAGGAGAGGCTGAGGGAAATGGGCTGATTTAGTCTGCAGAAGAGAAGACTGAGGGGGATTGAATAGCAGCCTTCACCTCCCTGCAGGGGGGCTGCAAAGAGGATGGAGCTGGGCTGATCTCAGTAGGGGCAGATGACAGGACAAGGAGCAATGGGCTCCAGCTGCAGCAAGGGAAGCTGAGGTTGGATATTAGGAAAAACTTTCTCATGAGGAAGGTAGTAAAGCACAAGAACAGGTTACTCAGAGAGGTGGTGGACTCTCCATTCTTGGAGGTGTTGAAAACCCGGGTAGACAAAGCCCTGGCTGGGACGATGTCGTTGGGGCTGGTCCTGCTTGGAGCAGGGGGTTGCACTAGATGTGACCTCCTGAGGTCCCTTCCAGCCCTTGCTGTCTGTGATTGTGTGATTGTAGGACGTGCACACTGTTTGCATTTCAGCTCAGTTCGGAGTCTGTCCCGGCGCAGTCGGTGCACTCCCCAGTGCACTATCTACCCTGTTGTCACAGAGCACGGAGGTGCCCTGCTCCTGAACAGGGGAAAACTGCTAGGGAGGGAGCCCTAGCAGGGACTAAGGAGCCCAGCTGTGGGTTGCCAGGGCAACCAGAGAAGGTCAGCTGACCAGAAGGGGCAGGGCCTGGCCCTTATAAAACCCAGGAGCTGAGGCCAGAAGCAGTTTTCTGCCTGCAGCCAGAGAGGCAGGAGCTCTCTAAGCCACGATGCGAGGAGAAGCCTGACTGCAGGTACGGCTGGACCCGAGCTGAGCAATGTTGTTGTAGCCAGGCGGCCTATGTTGGAGTTATAGCCAGGCGGCTCACGTTTGTGTTGCTGTTTGTTACACCGGTGGTTTGGGTGAGGCTATTAGGGGATGGAGGAGGCCTCATAGGGGACTCACAGCGGAGTGTGAGGACCCCAGCGCCAGCGAGGGCGCAGCATACGGGGTGCATAGACCCCAACCCCAGAGAGGGGGCACGACTGAGAGGCCCCAGTGCGGGCGTGGCGAGCCCCAGGAGAGGGCAGCGAGATTGAGGAGCCCAAGTGTGGGCACGGCAAGCCCCAGGGAGGGGGCAGCATCGTTAGGAAGCCCAAGTGTGGGCATGGCGAGCCCCAGGGAGGGGGCAGCATCGTTAGGAAGCCCAAGTGTGGGCATGGCAAGCCCCGGGGGGGGGGGGGGCAGCATTATTAGGGACAGCCTCATACCTGTCACACCTGTGCTAGGGGCTCCTACTGGAAACGGAAACATTAAGAGTTCACATAAAACATTTTTACATATTTGCCAGAGGGGCTCTTGCTTGGGACTCCCAGCCTTACACAATCTCCTGGACTCTCCCACAAAGCCAACCTGGGTGTTATTCCTCCAGTGGGTGAGCCCCTGGCTCCTTCGACTCTGAGACTTGGCCCTTTGGTCCCGGACCCCCTTTGGCCCCCCGTGCCCCAAATTCAGGGTCCTTTCACTTCCTGCCTCGGCTCCTACAGGCAGACTACCTCTTCAAGGGGATCGAGATAACCCCTGCTTCCCCCATGCACAAGCTAGTTAGGGAAACTGAGGCATGCAACATTATTATAACATGAGCACATTTAAAACAGAAATAGTTCAGCAAAATCATAGTGTGCCACATCTCTCTAACCTGCAATACTGCTGTGAGCCTTCCAGAGCATCCCCACTGGGCTGCAGTTAACAGGAAGGTACCAAGACCTGTCATTAGTGATGGTCAGATGACTGTTGTCCAAACAGGTATTTTTTTGTTTTCTGGCTCCTGATGATTTTTGTGTTTTTAACTCCATTTTGGGATTTTGCAGTTTTATTTCTGAAACTGTTATTGCCTTTTGGAATTTTTTGCTACCTATCTTATTTTTTCATTATTACTTTCCAGAGCTTGTCCATGGTAGTTTTGCTCCTGCAATGTTATATGATGATGTGACAGGTGAAGTGGTTGGTTTCAGTTTATTACTGATAGAGCATTTCCAATCTGAATCGTTAGGAGAAGCTGCTGTTAGCAGAGATTGAAGCATCTCCTTTTCTAGATCCCGTCATCTGTCTGCTGCTGTGAAATGGTTTGAAACAGATGTTGAGAGGTTGACATTGCTCTCAGACCAGCTCTGCTTGTCACCCACGCGGCAGTGCGCGCCTGCACATCTCCGGCCTAATGGCCATCCCTTTGTGTGTGAGCTGTGCTCGCGGCCAGGGCCAGAGTGAACCCACCATACTGCTGGCCTTGGCACTGAATTAGAGACCAGGCCTTATCTCTTCTTCTCCAAGCATTCATCCCCTTCTATATTAGATGGGAATTATTGGCTTCCTCTTCCCATCTTCCCTTCCCTTCCCTTCCACCATCCAGTCTTATGGTCCCTCTATGCCAGGAGAGTCATAAAACCCATTATATTCATATAGCATAAGGCTGGAAGGGACCTTGGAAGATCATTGGGTGCAGCCCCATGCACGAAGCAGGAAAGATAACTGGGGGCAGGTGACCCAGCAAGGTGACATCTAGTCTCCTCTTGAAGATATGACACGGTATGATCTGGCCCTTCATGCACGGAAGGGTTATTGCATTTCAAACTGGTGTTAACTAGCCAAGAGTATCCTGAAAAGAAATTTGGAGGCACTGAAAATGCTCCTGATTGCAAAGCCCTAGCCAGGAGAGCTCGCTCCCGATCAATTTTCTGAAGAGCCGCCGTCCTGCCGAGTGTATACGTGGGGAGCAGCTGCCGAGTACAGCACGGTGCAGACGGAGAACAGAGCAGGCAAAGTTAATCCAGTGAAAATGCCAGCTCAGATCTCTTGGCTAAAAAGATGTTATTGCACACAGAGGATTGCAAGTGTCTGAGGGTGAAAACAGACCGGAAGACAAACGATTCCCACCTGCCCTTAGAAAATGTCATTGTCAGCTGTGCAAGAAGCTTCTGTAAGGTTAACAGCAGAGTCGGAAGGAAGACAAACACGGTTCCTAATGCAGATCTTTTCTTTTTTCTTAAATTAAACTGACTCTGAAGCCAACACTAGCGAGAGGAGCGAGGGGAAGAAACGCACACCAGGTTGCAGCAGTCCTGGTGCACGAGCCAGATGAGGAATGGCAAGGCTGTTCCTAACCATCCTTTGAGTTCCTTTCGTTTCTTGTTTGTCCTGGTCTCTCTTTACCTGCATCTTTTCTTCCCGGTCTCCTCTTCTGGCTTCATCAAGGATCTGCACCTGGGTTTAGAGAACATGTTTTTTCTTAAGCTTTGTTTGCATAAAAGTTTCTTATAAAAGCGTGTTCACTGATACACGCCCTGCCGTTTTTCTGTTGGGAAGGAGGAATCTTCCACCAGGAAGGTGATATACTTGTGATGAGAGGCATCATTATGCAAATGTTTGTACCTTTACACGACAGCTTTAAAAGACCAACAACAGCAAAGGAAAAATAGGTATGTCCCATAAAATTTGGGGTCTTACACAAGAGGTAGAGCAGTGTAACAAGACATGTTATAGTCTCGCCATCGAGCGTTAGCTCTAATTGTTGCCCGGTGGGGATACACATTAGGAACTCCCCCCCCAAGATCCTTAAAACTATTTTTACTTCTGTGTCGAGGTACTTAAAGGAAGAAAATTAGGTGGAGATGAATGGTTCATTGCTGCTATAGAGAGAGGACCGTGAAGAGGAGACTTTTTAAAAATGGAAAACAGTACAAACCATCAAGGTGTCAGTGCCTTGCACATCAGCCGTTCGGAAATAGCTGCTAACAACTCCAGTTCGTCTTCCCCTTGCTGGAGAGGTTGAGCACCGTCTCCTTCCTGTCCATGTGTGTGCATATGTGCATACGTATACCTTGATAGTGTTTGAGGTGATAACGGACCGTGAGAATCTTCTCTCATCTTCTGCATAACACAGGCTGCTTCATGTCACTAATTTATCCCTGCAGGGAGCTCAGTCACTGCTAGCAAATGCATCTGCAGCTCCTGGCCTCTGCTCTGCAGCAAATGGGTCTCAGTCGGTGTGCAGCTCTCGTCCGTGTGACTCTCCTGGCGCCTGCTCCTGCCTCCCTGCCCATGCAGCCAGTCCCTCAACTTCAAGACCCAGGGTTGACTTCGGCTCGCCTCCGGATATCTGCCTCTGGTAACCCCCTGGGCCCCGGTTTGATTTTGGCTTGCCTCCTGGCTATTGATGCTCTAACCATTAGGTTGAATGGCTCTGTGGATCCTGACAGCATCTTGCAGAAAGGCATACAGTCTAAACTGGAAGCCATCAAGAGATGGAGACTCCACAACTCCCATTAGCTTCTTCCCATGCCTTTTGTACATATGTAGTAGAATAAAAACCAATAGTGGTAAGGTAGCAAATTGGAAAGTGAACAGGAAGAAAGACAGAGCATGCAACAAGGCTGGCATCTGAGTTACCAGTCACCCATCTTAGAAAAGTGCATGAGCTGAATGAACAATTAGATAGTAGGGACCTTCCTTTCACCCGAGGAAACCATCCTTCATCCACTTTTGTCTCCATTGCTATACACACGTCTCATATCCATCGGTTTTATCTTGCTCAAAATTCTGGACCCTCGATATCCATCGCTCCCGAAAAGCTCACGGTTTTACTCCGATTCGTGCCTTAAACATATTGTAATTTCCATCAGAGCATTATCCTGCTATCTCTGTGGCTCTCGTTAGTCTCTTGCGGCAGGTCCTTTCATTTTAAAGTACCCCAGACAGGTCTTCCAAGCCGGTCTGAAGTCACCTGTTTATTATTTGGCAGAAATCACATGACAGTGTTGTATCACAGTCACCTATTCATGAAGGCATTCCCTTTCAAAGTCTACCTGTCCCTCCTGACACCCTGTTAAAACATAGGCCTCAAAGGGGAGGTGGATAGAATAGCCCATCTTCTTATTTTATGCATCCATTTGGCCTAATTTCTTTGCACACTAGTTTTGTTGGTTTTTGGCCTTACGTATTTGTTTAATAGATACAACTTCAATGCACTCCTTAGATAATTTGCCTACATGTGCATCTTTTTTTTGGTTACAGGCTAGCTTGGATTGCCTTTACCACACAGACCTTAGGGTGCCCACGCGTGAGCACGGAGGCTGCTCCGACACACTGGGCTTGCAGTGCATCGGAGCAAAGTTAATTAATCGAGTCTGCTGGAGTGTGGTGATTACCGCGCTCTGACAACCTCTGGCATCTCGTGTATCAGTGTCCTAGTGCTTAAAAATGGCTTGGGGTGTGTGTGTGTGTGTGTGTGTGTGTGTGTGTGTGTGTGTGTGTGTGTGTGTGTGTGCGCATGCGCATACGTGCTTGAACTAAAGCTTGTTGAACGTGCTTTCGTTCAAGTGCCCCTGGCCCCATGGGGATGCTGATACGCAAGACACAGCCGCACGCGGCGGCACTCTCGCAGCTTCTCTAATGAAAGTGCCTCCCTCCCGCAGGGCACGTGTACAAGTGCCCTAGAGTACAGGGCTCTACACAACACGTGTGTCTATTCAGACCCCCGAGATCCCTAAGAGTGTAGTTAGCTGTGTTTGTCTGAATTCAAGTAGAAGGCCAAGTAGATTTGCACCTTATAGACTAGCCAGATAGATAAGCGCAGCTAGACTTAGAGTGAGCCAGAGCTAAATGTGTATATATGTGCAGAAACACATGTATCCATACGCACATCCTTTCGCACGTCTGATGAAGTGAGCCCTAGTCAACCAGTTCCCAGTCCCATTAACATGTCCTTTGTTGATGCTGTTGTGCAAGTACACGGTATTTTGTCAAATATCCTACAAAAAGTTTGAGTTGCGTCTGCTTGTAGTCTCAGGTTCGTCTGACAACATCTGTCTTTTTGTTAAACCACATTGATTGGCACTAATTATATTCCTGTCCTTTAATTCTTTATTCACTGAATCCCAAATCAGCTTTTCTACTAATTTGCCTGGATTGATGTCAGGCTAATCAACCTATCATTACCTGCATCCTGCTTGCCCCTTTGAATAACGGCATAACTTTACCACTACGCCGGTCTGGTGGAATTTTCCTGGGATTTCAAGAGTTATTAGAAATTAAATTAGATCACCCAAGCCAGCTCTTTAAGGACTTGTGGGTACAAGTTCTCCACACCTGCTAATTTAAGGTTATTTATCCCTAGGCAGTTGAATGCCCTGTGTCTTTGAGGCCTGGGCATGGCACTTCTGTCCATTTGTTTTGGCCTCCCTTGGCTCCAGTCTTTTATGATCGTCTTGTGACAATACAGCCTCATCCTGCTCTTTCAGATATGCAACAGAAATATTTATTGAACGCTCCTGGCTTCCCTACACAATCATTAACAGTCTTGCCATCCCCATTTGGTAATGAGCCCAGACCACTTCTAAAATGTCTTTTGTTCCTAATATATTTATAGAACTCCTTTTTCTTCTCCTTAGCCTTGCCAGCCATGGCTATTCCCCTGATGTTTTAAGCTTCCCTGATTAGTTTTCTGCACTTTATAACTTCTGATTTATATTGATTGCTGTTTATTTCCCACTTCTGTGCGTGTGTCAAGCTGTAAATCTATTAAGCCTTATAAAGAAGCCAAGATTTAAGGCATGTTTCTGGGGTCAGTATGGAGAAGACCGTCCCCCGAGCTCTCCAGTGCACCGCAGCCTCGTGGGCTGCCAGAAGAGTAACACCAGTGGTCCCTAATTTAGCATAACACATGGAAACGAGTTCACAGGTGGCTTGTCCACTTTGAGGGGTGGATCTGAGGTGGGGGGTGTGGGTGCAGCTACCCCCACTTCTGCTGCTGCCGCTGTCCCGGGTTGACCCAGGCACAGGAGGAGCCCTACGGTGGCTCCTGTCCTGCTCCAGCCACACATTGCAGGGACCCTTGATGCAGGGAGCCGGGCTTGGCTGGAGACAGAGTTGGGGAGATGGGGGTGCACCCCCCATGTCTGTCCCACTTCTGAAACGCCTGCAGCCCTTCCACCTGTGACCATTTCGGCCTGTTGTACAGAACGACTGGTAGCACATGTTCTTGGCAGCGCTTCTGGGTTTTTTTTCTTCAGATTACTCACCCGTGCCTTTCCTGGAGGACATTAGAATATGCAAATGCACCCTTTCCTCATTAGTCAGGGAATCGCACGCCGAGGATCTCTTTGTGAAGTAGGAAATTCTTGACATCAATCAAAATTCCACATTATGGGTCTGGCGCTCGGCCAGATTTCAGCAGGTTTCCGTTTCTGCTTGCTCTATAATTGTACTGACAATGTATTGCAGGTGTAAGATATCTCTCTTGGATCTCTAACTATCTGATTCGAGGGCACAAGCAGGTAGCAAGGAGCCTAATTGGTATCTGTTATGTTAGTCCACAAGAGATCAGAGCTGAAAACTGGGTTAGCCTAGTGTGCAGGGAGAAATTTAGATTAACGCTATCTTTGACGTATTTGTAACGGATATGAGGTGCTTGGTGAGGAGCATTTATCTGTGACCAAAATGGGTTTATGCATTGGATTTGTGAGGCGGTGCATTGGAGAGATGATAGGGAGAAGACGGTTTCATGATAATTATCCATAAATACCTTCATAAGAGCAGTGATTGAGAGCCATTGAGGCAGAATGGATCCTACTGCTACCACCATGAAGCCCCCAACGTGGTGGGATTCCCTTATATTATCCAGGGAGCTGACTATAGCACTATGTGGAAGATGAACTAAACTGGACCTCAGGATCTCCAGGGCTTGGTAAGAAAGCACAAGTAGTGTCCGGGGGGCTTCTCTCTGCATTTAAAGCAATAATCTGCTTTAGCAAGTAGTGAAGAGTCAAACTGGAGGAGTCGTGATGTGCATACGGGGTGTTTTGTAGTGAAATAATCGTCTTGCCTCTAAAGGTTTCTTTCACTTGTCCTGCGCTAGGAGCACTAGGGCACATTTACAGAAGTGATCACTACAGAAAAAACGAGACAAACATTATGTGCCGCAGTCTGAGAAGGAAGCAGACATATCCCACGCCTTAAAAAAAATAGCTATTGGAAGGTGAGTGATTGTGTCTTCATAGCAAACCAGTTTGGAAAATGAGCATTGTCTTGTCAACTAGAAGGCTTTTGATGTCTTTGCAATACCATGTGCTTGCAAATATGAGCTTTGCTATCTGCAGGTACAATAAAAGGACACACAAGAGAGAGAGCCACAGAAGGTGATGTATATATATTATTCCTAGACACACAATTTTTAAATATAGATTTTTTTCAATGATACTGTTCATTTGAAACAGATGATGATCTAACATTTCTTTTAGCATTTAATGTCGTGGCCTTCTCATTCATTAAATCCCGCGAACATACCAGAAAATTTATCTAGCAAATGGCTTCTGCTCCCTGCAAGAACCTGTGTGGAGTGTCCAATATTTAAATCTGAAATCCAATTATCTCTGCATAGAACTTGGGAAGATTATGGTTGAAGACAACCAGAGATGACTTTCTGTTTAGCTTTAATAAGGAATTAAATTGATTTTTGTATGAAAAGAAGTAGATCTTGGTTGATGTAGTCTGCCTTCAGCTGCAGTATCAATAAATGGTAGGTCAAGAAAATAAATCAACATTAAGAGCACAAAATAAATCCACTCCATTAACGAAATCATTTCTTCCCATAGTTCTTCCATTTTAGGTTTGCAACCCAGCATTTCAACTTCTCGCAAAGCACAGCCTCTCGGCAAGTTGGCAGGGTTCGGCGGTCTGACCAGCTCTCCCGCTCGCCACGCGCGAGTGTCTACATTTATGTTCAGTTACTGAATGCAGAATTGAGAGCCTCAATTGTCAGGAAAGGTGACGGGTGGGGAGCATCGCGCTCAGAGCAAGGTGCAAATGACCTTAACATAAGAGAGAGGAAAACTGAATACTATATTTTGTGCTGTGCGTGTCATCCTTAGCGTTGGCTTGGACGAGTGGGAAGAGCCGCATGAAGTAGGATGCTCTACTTGGAAACCTGTAATGGTGCGACGGCATCTTGGACATTTGGGTTGCTTCAGATGCCTTGTTTTGCATCTGGATCTTCCATTTGCAGCCCGACAAGAGCAGCAGGCAGGGTTTCGTCTTGAAGTCTGCAAAGTGGTGCATTTCCTGAGACAATATCCGCTCCAAGGCCAGGCCTCTTGCCCCAAGCATGCCCCCAGGGGAGCACATGTGCTGGGATATCTGGCCTGTGGAGCCACAGCGTTGGTATTGCCATGCGTGTTTCCCTTCGGAAAGAGGATGCTTGGCGCGTGCATTCTTGTACGCTCCTACAAAGACCAAATCAGCCGTGCAGGGGCTTGCTGACATCTGTTTCTCTGCAATAATCCTATGCTACGTACTAATAAAACCCACCGTGCTTCAAATCCACCAGGAGAAATGCTGCTTATTACTGCAGACAAATGCGCTTCCTTCCCGTTCGCTGTTCTCCTCCTGTAAAACTTGAAGTATTTGAAAGAAACTCTGTTCGTCAGCTTGTCTGGAAAGAGATTGATTTGCATCTGTTAGCTTCATAGTAACGTAGCAGAACAGGACTGCTGTGCGGCAAGATTTATACTCAGGTCTGTGCTTAAGATAATAGAGTTAGCACGGAGCAACATTTTTGATACGTTGCATTAGTTAAACATGTGCAGATGTACAAGTAATAATTAATTACCTAGGAATGTGTTTGCTGATTGAAGCAAGGGAAGTTAAACATACAAATCTCATTAGCAAGAGCCGAGTGAATAATTCAGACCAAATAATTTACTTGACCATTTCTTATCTTTTTTCCCCGTTCAAAAATTCTCTTTGAAGAGATCAGAGCTTAAGTGTGCTAATTAATTTAAAATCACAGTAGTTTTTAAGGCCTTGTTGCAAGTTGCACTTAGGATGTGTGAACTGCACTTAAAATGTGAGTGTCTGTGCCTTCAAGTGGTAAAGCATATGTTAAGTGCAATCATGTCTTAATGGAGTTAAGACTTTTTGGGGAGGAGCATTTCCACATCGTATTAAGTATTAGGTGTTCAGTTATCATCTGACCGCTCCATGGAGATACCCACTTAGCTTGCTGGTTGTCAGTCCCAGCCCAGGCACTACACTGGTGTCTTGAACTGTGTCCAGCGAGGTCCCGCACTGTTGCACGTTACACGTCTTCCCTCTCCTTGCACGCTACACCTGGAGATTGTAGTAAGTGTTACCATGAAACTACTCAGAACACGTCCTAACTTTTATGTGGCATGATAACACTTACTATGCTTGAAATAAAAAATGTGCTGGGTGTCCTGGTTAACAGAGCCTGGGGTGTGTATGGGCTTCTTTGGAGGATCTCTTGATAGATCACTGCGAGCATTCAGGGTTCACACTGCTATGACTGGCTGCCTTAGGGGTACAGAGTTGCTCTCCTCCAGCTAGGGAACTCTTTAAGGCCTATCACTGTGAGCTCCCCTTGGGGGAGTTGCAATACATCTATGCACCTTGGGGTGTGTCTACATATGCATTAATGCACCTTTTCTAACGCATACTAAATTTAGTACCTCCAACGTGAGGTATGAAATTAATGAGCATTAGGCTGCACTAATGTGCAGTAGTGCATTTGCATTTTTTTTAGTGATGCTTCATGTTCAGTAGACTATCTTACTGTGCTTTAGCGTAATGTCATTTTTTTACATGTGCAGTAAAAAAGTCTACTGTGCTTGTAGACGCGCCCCAAAAGCCTTGGTGCACTTTCCTGACGGCAATCTTGTGCACTGGAAGCTGGAAACCTTAATTTCCATACGCTGTCCACGTGCCTGCCTGCATACAGTCCACACTGTGCCACAGACTGCAAACCTTAGGGTGCCCTTGCATACTCCCCATCTGAGACCTGGGTCAGAAGCTCCAGGGTTTAAAGCTGGGACTCTGGTCTGGGACAGAGAGGTTAATGGACAGGGCAAAGCTCTCGTTTCTTTTCTCTTTTCCTTTGAAGGCTACTGTTATAGTCCCATGGGGGGGCACGCAAGCCAACTGGGTTAGGTACAGAGTTGGCTAAAGAACTGCAAGCAGAGGGCAAATCAATCCATGGATCCATTTCACAGGTTTCAGGTGGGCTCCCACAGAGGTCTGCTTCGGGTGAGTGCTGCTGAACACTGCTTATGGATGATTTGGAGGCTGGAACCAAGAGCTTCTGATCAGGTTGGCATGTGGAGGCGGTAGTTTTACTCAAGATGGGCAAGCAGGGCACCAGCTTCGGGTCCTGATATGATAGAGCGGGATGCAAGACCAGTGGCTGGCCAGGCTGGCCACCCAGGGTGCAGGGATTTCCTGATACGCATCTGGGGAGGGCTTGCAAATCCCTTGAGGGATAGCAGTGCAATTCACCATCGGAGACTGCGGGGCAGGCACGGACAATAACGCGCAGTTCACAAAGACCTATGTAACATGCTTCAGGTGGGTAAAAAAACCCAAATGCGCGTACACAGACCTGGGGATAATGGTGAGAAGGATCTGGAGGTTGTGGTGCATTGACAAATGCAGTCTTGCAAAGAAAGCAAATGTAGACATTACCTTACAGGCTGGCTTTGCCCCGAGGGGCCTCCTTAACTGGTCCCTTAAATGTAGACTCGGTCTTTAAATGGGCTGGTGAGCTTGCTGCTTCAGAGGCTGGCTTTGCTGTCAGGGCCTCTTCATCTGGTCCTTTGGACACAAACTCAGCCTTTGCTCCCACAAAACAAACACGTGAGCGCACTCATGTCCCTTCTCCAGGTTGCAGGAAAGGCCCTTTCGTTCTGATCCTTTCCTGGTAACAAGCATCTCTGGTTTGAGTCCGCGTCTTGCTTGTGCACGACGTCTTGCCCCTAGTACTTGCTCCCTGCCCTCCCTCGGGGGCTTTCCCTGCCAGTGAGTATTCCCCGTGTAGCTGGGCTGCTGCAACAGGGCTGTCTGCCCCCTCTTAAAAGGCCAGACCACCATGATACACAGCTGTACAAAGAAAGGTGGAGAAAAGAAGACGAATGGGTGGTATGATAACACTTTTCAAACCTGTTCTCCTTTGCCACAGAAGTAAGGACAAAAGGAGTTTACATAGCAGCAGAACAGTTGGATTAAATCTCAGGAAAACCTTCCTAATGAAGGGACTGTAGACACTGGGAGAAGCTGCTTAGGGGAGCTGTGACATCTTCACGAGAGGTTTTTCAAGAAGAGGCACGGTGGGCATCTGTCTGGGATGGCTTAGGAAGAAGATTTAGACAGTGTTGGACAAGGTGGTCCTGGGGGATCCTTCCAGCCCTATGGTTCTTCAAGCAGCTGGATCTTGTTAGGCTTAGAAAAAGAGAGCGAGCACATGGTTTGATGCCAGAAGATCAAAATATCTCCTGACAACATGGGCTGTGGGTGGAAGGAGCTGTCTGCAATGACTGTGAGTGAAGGAGGGATAAGAAGCTCTTGTATTGTTAGAAACCTGAGCAAATTTAGGCACGCTGGATCTAGGGTTGTTTCGACTCTCCTGTCATAGGGAGGTAGAGACACGTTATCCTGAGTCTGGAACACGTGGCTTTGGGGCTTTCATTTTGCTCTTCGTCCGGAAAGAGGAATGCTAGGGTTTCTTATGGCTAGAGACCCAGAATCCGTCGGACATCTACAGCTATGTCTCAGATAAAGGGGAGGAGGAAGGACCACATGGATATATATCAGGGCTGTCCAACTTCTAAGTGACTTGAGGGCTGCACGCCCTGCAGGTTGCATCAGCATAAGCCCTTGGGTGTGCGAGCAATTCCTCCCACGTGGCATCACAAGCCCTTGGGCATTGTAGACCCACCTGCACCTCCCCAGCCACAGACCCTTCCTCACTGCACTGCACTGCACTGCACAGCTGCCCTGGGCGGTGTCCCCCCCAGCGCCAGGCTGTGCCACGCTGCTCCACCCCGGCCTGCCCCCGAGCAGGGGCAAGAAGCAGAAGTCAGGAAGGGATGGGGAGCCCACAGCCCCTCGCTGCTACCACAGCTGGACTACTGAGGTGAGCAGCATCCGGGTGGGGAACTAACCCCTCCTGGGCTGCGCGGGGCTTGTCTGGACATCCCTGACACTGATGGGACGTTTTCACTGGGGAGCCAGTGATGCCAGGACTTTGGGAGCTGCGGTTGTTCTGGTTTGTGTATTCTGGCTGCGTGGATTGTGGGCCTCCAAGAAGGGGCAGAGCAGGGGTAGTATCTGCAAAATTAAATAGGGCCCTATTTCTTTATACTTATAGTTTCTAGGGTCAGAAGGGACCTGAAGTCTGACCCCCTGCCCTGGGCAGGAATGAGTGCTGGGATTGTAACATCCCATCCATCTAAGAGAGTGGGCTGTGAGCATCCCAAAGGATTTATCTGCCATCCCTGTGCTATTCCCAGAGTCTGAAATGCTCCAGTTGAACCGTAACGTTCATTAGCATCGGAGCACAGCGCAATCTTAGGTTAAAATTAACAACTTCCCCCCTCCACCCAGTTTATCTTCTTTCCCTTTAAAAAGTGTGCAGCCAGCTAGCTCGCATCTCGCGTCACAGGGGATTGGAGTTTGTGAGTTCCTCAACTCCCAGGCATCTGGGAATTGCACCCATTTTACTGAATTCAGAGCTTGTCCAACAGGCCAGTGGCTGGATTCTTAATATATAGGATCACGGTCATATATGATTAAAACATATCTTAAAGCTTGGGAACAACCCTTTAATATTTTTATAAACTGAATTGAAATTAAATATTAAGTCATAGAAACAAAATCCCTAATGCACAAGTATGCCAAATGGTACAACAGACTCTGTTTTGTAATCGTGGAGAGATTAAATTGTGAATTCTTAAATATGCACTTTGTAACTGCAAAGCTATTTTCTAGGGGCTCGGACCCATCTGGACAAAGATGGAAAGGGTGGAGCATTTAAGGCAAAGTCAGCTTGGAAATACTTTTACTGCGAGCCCCGATTTTTTTATTTTTTATTTATTTATTGTTTCAGTCTGGATCTATTTTGGTGTAAAATAGGTTGGCTCGGCTATCTGGCCAAAGGCTGAGATTCGAACAGTGCCTGGCTCTGCAAACACGGTGCAGCACTGAAGAAGGTAATTCGTTTCTGAATTTTGTTTATGCTTTGAATTGCCCTTTCTCCAAACAGCAGGAAAGTCTCCAGTCTCATAAAACCAGCGTTTTTACTTGTGACTGAAGCATCTAGTCAAGCCCCAAATGTATTTCTCATTCTCTGTTCTTGTTCCTGTAGCAGCTGGGGGGTGGCGTGCGTGTGTGTGTGTGTGCGTGTTGGGGGGGCAGGCTTGTATTATTTTGTTTTAAATTCTCCAGCAAGCTTATCCTTTTTCACTATTGCAAAATCCTTGCACAGTCCTTATCTTGATGGATTTCCAGGGGTGCAGGGAGAGGAGAAATGTTACTTTCTCTACTCCTGTTTCTCTCGACTTGGTTGGTCTCGTGGAAGTCCTGTGTCGGGGCCCCAGATCCATCACCCAGGATCCAATTTTTGTTCTAGACTATTTTTCATGGGTTAACTGTGTTAAAAAATGTGTGTTCAACACTGGCTGAGAGCTGATAGATGAATAAAAAGCTGTCCTAATTCATAATAAAACACATGTGATATATAGGAAGGGGTTAAGTATGGCAACGGTTCCAAGTAAAATAGACACTAGCTCCTCAGAGAGCTGATTTTCAGGGCTGAGGCTTAGATGCACCTAAAAGTGCAGTTCTGTAAGTAATGCTCCAGGAATAGTTTGTACTTGAACTTCAAAGCAGTCTGAAGTGCTGAATTGGTAGCCAGATACGGGACTTTCGTTCATAAGATGCTGCTTTCTAGTTAACTTGAAGCTGGGTTGCACTGGAGAGAGGAAGGTTTTATACTTCAGTAAGTCCCAGGGCTTTGGAAATCCGTAGCTTGCAAGCAGTTGCTCTTTCTTTATTAAGAGCTTGCACAGCACTGCAGCTCGATATGGGACTTATGGTTGGAGACACCATAAACATTCCCGTAACTCCCACAGCAGCGGCTGCAAACCCTGCATTATGCTTTTCTGCGTGTCTTGACATCATCAAGGGCATCACCAACGGGTAGCGGTTCAGCCTATTACGCTATCGCTGCTGTGAGAGAAACCAGTCTGAGCACCCATCTACATGAGCGGCGCGACTTCATTGTGTCTCATGACTCTAATGCACGGAGCAGTCCGAGGAGAGAGGTAATTGCATTCAATTCCCATTACAATCGGTGCCACGGAAACCAGTTAAATTTATGATTTGATTTGATAGATCATTAATTAAAGAAAAAGAAAAAAAAATAACCTGGGCAAAGAACTATTTGCATTTGTGTTGTCTGCATGGGAGAAATGAATAATTCAGGCCTGCTTCCGCTGGGTGCATGAGCTAGCCTTCGCCTTCTCTAGCCAGGGTTTATGGAGAGTGGAGGAGTCCAGTGGCAGAGCCAGCCCTCCTCGTGGCCCTTTTTAATGCCAGTGTGCAGTTCAGTAATGCCAAGGACAGACCCTTTTGCAGCAGGAATTGCCTTTTCATTGAGCAAGAATGGAGAAAGTCTGAGAAGTTTTATGCAGTTCTGGGTCAGCACCGCTGCCAGTGCCGTCCTCCCCGTGCTGCTGGCCCTTTCCTTCCTTCCTTCCCTTGCCCTCAGCCATCTGCTTTTCTCTTTTGGTCGTGGCATTACCTGCAGTTATTTTGCTCAAGACTCCAATGTAATGTAGACACGTCCTCAGACCCCGGTGCCGGCAGCTTGCTGGTGCACCCAATCCAGATGTAAACCTGATTACCTGGTGCTGCTGTCCCTGTTAGTCTGGAATTGCTGCTGGGGCCATGGAAACCATCTCAACTTCTGATGGGACTTTGTCATTGGCAATCCCTCAGTTCCAGGATGATCCCTACCACGGCTCATTGATGGGTCTTGAGTTGACTTTAGAGTCCAGTCCTTGAGCCACAGACCCATCTGCAGACATTACAGGTCTTCCTGCAGGGATGGGCAGACTGGGATTCCTCTCCTTTTCCTTCCTTCACCCTCTCGACTCTGCTTCAAGGGCAAGACCCTTTATCTCGAAACGAGCGGCTGCGTGGGTGAGGTTGTGGCACCCTTGGAGTCGGCCAGCAGCCAGCTCCTCCCAAATCTTGGTGATGGCATCCGTTTTCTTGAGTTCTGCCTTCGGTGAGTCCTTGTAGCATTTCCTCTAGCCACATGAGATCTCAGGCCATTACTAAGCTGGGAGTAGACGAGGAGACTTGTCCTCGTGGGGAACGAGTGCAACTAATAGCATTGCAGCAAAGCAGGCAGCCTACCCCGCAACCAGCCAGCGTTCACGAATCCCCTGACACGCAGCAGGAAGAAAGCCCAAGCCAAACTCGACGCTGAGCCCATGCCGCTGAGAAGATGCAGCCCTAATGCCCGTGGTCCGGCGGAGCCTGCTTGGAGTCTCCATCCCCATCTCTCGCGCTGAGCTGCGGGCAAAGCTTTGTTGTCTCGTGCCAGGCAATCTTGTTCCTGGCTTTTCAGCTCTGGGTCATTAAGGTTTCACAGCGATTCTGCTACCTTTGGTAGGGTGTCCCTTCTTCGGGTAGAGAGCCTCGTCCAGCTCCGGAGGGGGAAGGCCATACCCACGTCTCACTTCTGCTGGGCTTAACGAATGGTCCGGACGAGGTAAGGGGAGGTTGGGACCATACAATCCCCCCCACCTTTCTCTCAAATCCAGTCTGGAGTTAGTTGCACGAGGAAGCTCCGACAACAGCAGAGAGATTGGAGTGGGACGGGGCTTTCTGAAACGATGCTGCGCTGCTCAGCGTCATTATCTGGGGCCTGCCATGTCCTGGACACCTCGAAGGAGAAGATAAGCGCATGACTTCCTTTTTGCTCGATGTAACTCAAGTTTCCTAACTGAAGCCGAATTGCCCTTACCAAGGGACTGCACGTGCGAGCTGTAAGAAGGAGAGGTAAATTGGATATGCTGTTGAAATGAATCCATGTCCATGGCCACTTGGCTGTAAAATTACCAAGCAAATATCTCTTTACCTACTGAGAGGTGAGCGCATTTCTCCATTTGCTGTGCTCACTGGAGGCAGCTTAATGGCACTTCCCTCGTTTCCTGCTTTAGTCATGATGGGGTTACTAGTTTCTGGAATTAGCATTTTGTTTCCCAGATGGCCCCTAGTCCACTCTCCATCATTATTATTCTGCAGCTAGGAACATTACACGGCACTCCTCGGGCTCAGAGGATTCAAGGCTAAAGCACATAAAATTACTTTCCAGTGACACTCGTTGTTTGGATTTGTATTCGCGTGCCCGTCAATCACCATTTAGACTTCTGCGCTCACTGTACCAACTGGCTTGGAGTACATCATCCTTCATCATTCCTGTTTAAGGTAGTCAGGAGATTTTTGGCTACTTTGTTTCCTCCAAATTAACCAAAGATACATGGTAAGTGCATTAGCATTTCCAAATTTATCCTTGAGATCATTATTTCTCAGGCAGTGTACTGATGGCGGGTGAAAGGAACTGGTATCAGAGTCTCTGGGGAATAAGGGAGTTGTTTAATGACTTGATTAAACAACCTTCATGGCTTTTTTCCCCCTCCATAAAGAGTTGGCTACATACCAAAGGACTAAGAAAAAGCTAATGTGGTACAAATATTTATAAAAATAAAAATGAAATAGCTTGGCAATGACTGTCTGGGAAATCAAATTTCAATGCCTATATAAAATGATGGAACAAATGAGAGGAAAATGTATACTGATTTAGGACATGTGGAAAATAAGTAGTGTGAGTTCATAGAATCATAGGATCCTAGAAGTCGGGTCTGAAGGGACCTTGTAGATCTTCAAGTCCAAACCCCTGCCTGGGCAAGAGAGAAACTGGGCTCAAGTGACCCCAGCCAGGTAGGCATCAAGCCGCTTCTTAAAGACCCCCAGGGTAGGAGCCAGCACCACTTCCCTTGGAAGTCGGTTCCAGATCCTAGCCGCCCTGACTGTGAAGTAGTTCCTAATCTAAACCTAGTCTCCAACAACTTGTGGCCGTTATTCCTTGTTATCCCGGGCGGCGCTGGGGGAAACAAGGTCTCCCCCAAACCCTTCTGGTCCCCCCTAGTGAGTTTATAGACAGTCACCAGGTCCCCCCTCAGCCTGCTCTTGTGAAGGCTGAACAGGTTCAGGTCCCGTAGTCTCTCATCGTAGGGCCTGCCCTGCTGTCCCCGGATCATGCGGGTGGCCTCCTCTGGACCCTCTCTATGTTGTCCACATCCCTCCTGAAGTGCGGTGCCCAGAACTGGACACAGTACTCCAGCTGTGGCCTGACCAGTGTCACGTAGAGGGGGAGGATCACCTCCTTGGCCCTGCTTGAGATGTACCTGTGGATGCACGATAGGGTCCGGTTGGCCTTGCCGACCGTGCCCTCG
Organism: Alligator mississippiensis; assembly: GCF_030867095.1. Taxonomy (NCBI): domain Eukaryota; kingdom Metazoa; phylum Chordata; order Crocodylia; family Alligatoridae; genus Alligator; species Alligator mississippiensis. Next base: position 304,586,258 of record NC_081825.1, read on the forward strand.
CACAGTCGGCCCATGTTCATCTTGGAGTCAATGATGACTCCAAGATCCCTTTCTGCCTCCGTGCTCTCAAGAAGGGAGTTTCCCATCTTACAAGTGTGCTGCTGGTTACTACTGCCCACGTGCAGCACCCTACACTTGTCCGTATTGAAATGTATCCTGTTTTTGTTAGCCCACCCTTGCAACCTATCCAGGTCTTGCTGCAGTCTTTCCCTCCCTGCTAGCGTGCCCACCTCACCCCACATTTTGGTATCATCAGCAAATTTGAACAGGTTGCTTTTCACCCCGGCGTCTAAATCGCTGATAAAGAAATTGAACAGCGTGGTCCCAAGGACCGAGCCCTGGGGGACTCCTCTGCCCACTTCCCCCCAGGTTGAATATGACCTGTCCACCACCACCCTCTGAGTACGACCCTTCAGCCAATTCGCAATCCTTCTGACCATGTAGGCTTCGATGCCACAGTCGCCTAGTTTTTTAATGAGGATGGGGTGGGAGACAGTGTCAAAGGCCTTGCTGAAGTCCAGAAAGACTACATCCACGGCAACACCTGCACCCAATGCTTTTGTGACCTGATCGTAAAAGGCAATCAGGTTGGTCTGACATGACCTGCCCCTAATGAAACCGTGCTGGTTGCCCTTGAGCATCATCCCCAATGCCGGCCCATCACAGATGTGCTCCTTGATGATCTTCTCAAAGAGTTTCCCCAGGATTGAGGTAAGACTGACAGGCCTATAGTTGCCTGGTTCCTCCCTCCTCCCTTTCTTAAAGATGGGGACCACATTGATCATCTTCCAATCATCTGGCACCTGTCCTGAGCACCACGAGTGCTTGTAAAGCCATGCCAAGGGCCCTGCAATAACCCCTGCTAGCTCCCTCAACACCCTGGGGTGGAGAGCATCTGGACCTGCTGATTTGAACACATCCAGCCCCTCCAGAAGCACTCTAACCCAGTCATTAAAGATGAAACCAGGCCAAACAAACCTGACCATTTTATTGATTTATCTACGTATTTATTTTCAAAAGCGAGATGACATGTGTAATGAGGTTGCTCCTGAAACCGTCTCAGCTTTCTGTAAGTAACTGGATGTGACTTTAATAGCACTGAAAGGCACTGGGATGACACGAGCTTTGGTACAAGTGTAAGTGCGAAGAATCAAATCCAGGGGGGCCAGACACAGCACCCCATGAAGTCTGAGGTTTCCATACCTCGCTCACACCATCTCCCCGGTGGTGGTGGAAAATACCCGTCTCTTCCCACCTCCCTGCTGATAGTGATGTCTATGCAGGTTGTCTTCCTTATGATTGCTGTTGTGTGGATGGAAATAGCTATTAATATACAACACAACCAAACCTCAACTCGCTGACATAACCTGGGCCACATTAAAATAATGATGACATATGTATCTATCTGTCTATATAACTATTTACAACATGGGAGGTGCAAGTTTTTCCCATGCTTTAGGGACCCTCATGGCAGAAACTATTTACCGTTCCCCTAGGGTGGCAACCCTGCACCCCCCCCCGGGGCAGGAGGGTCCCAGTACCTCCTCAGCCCTAGATGGGTCCACCTCGTCCCTTATCCTGTCAGACTCCCCTTTCAGGACCTCCTCCCCTGGGGAGGGGGCCCGTTCACACAGATCCGGGGAGCAGGCTAGGAGGGGTTCCCGGAGCCGTGGGTGCCTTGCCGGGGCTGCCTGGGGCCTTGCCTTCTGCCCTCCATTGGGGCTAAACCTGCCTTGTGCAGGTCCCGACACCCTGGCCTTGCCTTCTGCCTTCCACTGGGGCTCGGGACGCCTCATGCAGGTCCTGAAACCTGGACCTGGACTGCTGGACCTCTGCCATGCCCCGCTGGTGCCTTCTGGGTTCCTCGGCCTCATGTCAGGGACGGGGTTGCAAACCCGAGCAGCATGGCACTGCTCCCAGGGTTTGGGACACCGCACACCACCACGTGCACCGAATCCTCAGCCACATGCCAAGGGTAGAAGATTCAGGCCGCCCCATGCACCGCTTTATGCAGTGAGATCCCGGGACCCGAGCTGCCTCCTGCAGCTCTCAGGGTCGTCCCCATGCACCAGGCTGTGCATCATGCGGGAGCCCAGCAGGCTCTCCCTGCTCCCAAGACCAAGGCTCCAGTGGAGGATCCTTCAGTGGTATCTTCAGGAGCCTAGGGCAGCTCTCCCCAGCTTTTCTCGGCTCTGCTATTTTTGAGTCCCTTGCCGTGTCTGTCCTGCACGCACTCCTTTTATACACTTCGAGGCTCCGCCCCTAAAGTCCAGCCAACCTGCTGTGCTGCAGTCTACAATCAGGTCCGGGAGCTCCTCTCCCCCTCCCTTCAGGAAAGGGGCGGCACCTGCTTCCTCTAGCTTGTTCCTGATTGGTGGATTGGCTCCACCAATCGGAAGTAAGGATTCTCGAGCCAGGACGCGTTGGAGCTCAGTCGGGCGAGTCTGTCACACTAAGAATATCTGTACTCTTTTGTATGTTGTCTATGGGAAGCTGTTTTAAATTCTTTATTGCTGATCATCACGTTGCTGCGATCTGTGCATTGAAAGCTGGTTCTCTCCCATCAGAGAAGCGAATCCAAATGTCAGCATAGGAATTTCTCAGCAATTTCTGTACTCGAATATAGCAACATGCCAGAAGTCGTTTGCAATGGGTATATTGCCTTTGGTATATGGCAAGACTAGATCTGGCAATCACACTTCCAATTTCTGCCCATCCCTTTGGATAAATTTTTTTTTTAAATTTGACCAATTTTACATTCTCATTTGTTTCTTCTGAGGGTTATAAACTCTATAGGTGAAGATTTTTGTTGGCCTAGCAACCAGGACTGAGGGATGTGAGCAGCCTTTTGCATGTGCTGTCCTGTAAACTGTTTAGTTTCTTTGTCTGGTCTGTCTCAATGCTCTTCAGCATGGTTCAGTGCAACGTCCCAAGAACTGCATTGCATGTGGATCAATAAGACAGTAGCATGACCGTATCCTTCTAAAGAAATTATAAACAGGGGCTAAGTCTTAAAACCCTAGGCTGGAAGGGACCTCAGGAGGTCACATCTAGTCCAACCCCCTGCTCAAAGCAGGACCAGCCCCACCTACATCATTCCAGTGTCATCCCGTCTTGAAAACAAGATGGACCCTGCCTTATGGTCCCTGCCAGAGTCTTCATAAGGGTGAATTTTGTGTCGGTGTTCACTTTTGCCATATCTGAGACAAAAGCCAAACTCCAAAAGCTTAAGCAGGTGGGCAAGGGAGGTAGACAAAGGACCAGAGAAAACCTCCACCCCAGATTTCTCAGACAATGAGCATACATGACATTACACTTCCTGTAGATGTATCAATCAGTTATACCAATGTGAAGGTGTATGGTATGACTGGAGAGTAGCAAGGGCTCTATAAGAACTAAAGAAAGAAGGGGGTAGGGGCTCAGGACAGTGGTCCGGACAGCTGCAGATCTGCTAGTCTGGCATTGATAGGATGCAAAGCTTTTAGACTCCGAAGTGAAAGAAGGAACAATTGGAGATGTGGTAAATGCAAAATGGCTTTACAAAGGAGTAGTAATGTGCACCGGACTAACCTAGTAATTTATTGATTTATTTATTATAAGTGATTTTCTAGGCTAGGGGAATAGAGCAATCTAGCTGGACTTGAGTAAAAAAAAAAAAAAAAGCATATGGTGCCCACATGAGAAGGGAAGATGAGGAAGGGTTGCGTTGAAGGGTACCCATGGATTTCCTCAAGGATCAGTTTTAGGATGGAGCTTGATAATGTTAAGAAAGTTTCTATGCCCTGGTTACTTGCTGTAGTAGTGACCTAGCTTTTTGCATAATATTTAACTCCATATCAGATACTTTTCTTCTAAAGCGTAATATTTTCATTCAACAAATGCAGGAATTGGTTGGTAAATTTGGCAGCTTGCATTATTCAGGAGGTCACAGTAGATTTTAAAGTTCCCTTCTGGCCTATGAAAAGGCATTAATTATGCACTTGAAAATACCTGTCTCTTCCCACCTCCCTGCTGATTTTAGACTCATTTCAGTATGTTTAATTGCAAACTAGAGGTAGTTGACCCTTTTTGAATTGCAATGAAAACGCAAAACAATTCAGCATGATTTTGACTTTTTTGTGCCATTTTCAACATTTGCACTTCAGCTTGAAAAAAAATTCTCACCTTTAATCATTGAAAAGCACAGCAACATTTGCAAAATTGTTAATATCTGGATACCAAAGTTGATGGGCACTTTATAAATGCCCAAATATCTACCAAGCGATGGTGGATTGTTTAAGGTCTATTATTTTTAAAAGTGTGCAGTTGAGTGGGCCCTGTCTGACTTGCTGTGCTTCACCAGGTGTTTCTCCCATTTATTATAGTCTGCTTAAAATATAAGTCTTGAAATTCAGATGTGTATATAATGGGAATGATATACAGTTGTACTTCAGACTGAATGCAGCCATCTGTCAAAAACAAAAGCTAAATTCTGGGTAATAAAAGCCACCAAATGATTGATATCTTACATTAAAGGGAGAGCTGAAAAAAGCAATTTTGTTTATGGGCAAACCAGTGTTTGGCACATTTTTCATGTCACATAAAGATGGAAATCTCACCTCATGGCTGTAGATTATGGTTATATTTCAGCCTCTGTAATTGTGGAAGGATGTGCATGTGTTTATATATAAAAAAGAGATAATTCCTCACCTATCGTTGATAACAACGAGCTAATTTCAGCACATTTCTTTTTGTGTTGCCTCCCAAAGGCACAGTATTTCTTATTTGCTTTTTTCAGTATATCTATTGAATCACATTTTTTTTTCTTTTAATTTGATTGATAGGTGCAACTTTTTTGTCTGTTTCAGTGTATTTCAAACCAGTCTGAGAATTGTCCAGCGGTTCGGTTTGATAACAAGCAGCGATAAAGATAACAGAGGTTGGTTTGCAGATGAGTGGAGCGTGGAGGAAGGAGGCACCAGCACAAGGGATACTCAATGCTTATCTCCCTGTACAGGGAGAACAGGAGCAGCTCTGTAAGCTGTTTCGAAGGGTCACCGCTCTTCTGCTTGAGGTGTTTAGAAGTTTAACTTTCACAAAATCATAGAAAATGAAAGTTGGAAGGGACCTCAGGAGGTTCAGTCTCTTACCCCAAGCAGAACCAGCCCCAGCTAGATCATCCCAGCCAGGGCTTTGTCTAGCCAGGTCTGAAAAACTCCAAGGATGGAGACTCCACCACCTCCCTGGGTAACCTGTCCCAGTGCTTCACCACCCTCCGAGTGAGTTTTTCCTAATATCCAACCTCAACTTCCCTTGCTGCAGCTTGAGCCCATTGCTCCTTGTCCTGCTGTCTGCCCCCACTGAGACCAGCCCAGCTCCATCCTCTTTGCAGCCCCCCTGCAGGGAGGTGAAGGCTGCTATTCAATCCCCCTCGGTCTTCTCTTCTAAAGACTAATCAGCCCAGTTCCCTCAGCCTCTCCTCACCAGTCCTGGTCCCCAGCCCCCAACCATTTTCATCACCCTCCACTGGACTCTCTCCAATGTGCCCACTTCCTTTCTGCAGTGGGGGCCCACAGCTGGACACAGGACTCCTGATGTGGCCTCCCCAGTGCTGAATAGAGGGGAGGAATCACCGCCCTTGATCTGCTGGCAACGCTCCTACCCATGCAGCCCAGGATGCTGTTACCCTTCTTGGGAACAAGGGCACACTGCTGGCTCCTGTCCAGCTACCTGTAATCCCCAGATCCTTTTCTGCAGAGCTGCTGCCCAGCCCGTCACCCCCAGCCTGCACCGGTGCAGGGGATTGTTCCCTCCTCAGTGCAGGACTTTGCACTTGTCCTTGTTGAACCTCATGGAGTTTCTTTTGGCCCAATCCTACAATGTGTCCAGGGGTCACTGGGCACATCTGTAGTCATATACCTGACTACAGTTGTTACTGGACAGTCCTGGCACTTCTGACCCTGTGCAGCAGCATCGGCATCATGGTTCATGCCCATGCACGCTACACCTCTGTTGCGATGAGCTATGTCGCCGCAGCTGGTTGCTACTGTGATGTAGCATCTTGTGTAGACGCACCTTATGAATCCTATGCGGACCCTCCAGCATATCTATTACACCCCAGCTGGGAACACATGGGTCACTTTTGATGTTCAGAAGAAGGACCCAGGCTCTGGAGCTTCAGCTGTAACCAGTGTGAACCCTTTGCAGGTTGCACATGGGGAGCAAGATTTGCACTGACAGCAGGTTACACATCCTGTGGTTCTGGCAGGCCCTTGTGTAAGGCATAGTGAAGGAGAGAAGCTCCTCCAAGGGAGATCCTCATGCCAAAGCTCAAATCAAAGACCTGCATCACCTAGCCTTTGCTCACTGCCTTCTGAGACTTCATGACCCTCAGAGGATGCTGCTGAAGCTTGTAGAGACCTGGGCAGTAAAATCTACCATCCAGCTCCATCAGTCACCCTCCATCACCACAAACTCCTAGACAGTCCTTCAATTCCTCCATGGAAGACCAGTTCAGTGGCTTCAGTGCCAACTCCCATCCAGACATTGAGCTTTGCTGCTCTGGCTGTCCCCAGCTGGGGTTAATTGCCATCTTGGACCCTGTTCCTGCCCTACAACTTTATGAGTGTCTTCTCAGGTGGCCTCCGTCTGCGATGACACTGGTCGAGCTCAGGTTGGTTTGGAAGTGAAGCTGTTGACCCTTGCAGTTAATGGTCTGTCTTGTTCTGACTCCATCTATGCATCCAACTTTGGGTCTGGCTTAAGATCCAGCTCTTCGGGCATCACTTGTAGAGACTGGCTTGTTGCAATGTGGTTCTGCTTGGTTCATGGATGCGGGCTTTACAGGGGGACGAGACAATCCCCCTACCCTGTCTTTGTAGACCTCCTGGGTTCCAAAAACTGGTTCTAGGGACTTTATCCAGCTTTCCTGAAAAGACAAAGCCTTCCACTTTTATTGGGGCTAGATTAGGCTCTCTTCAGCTTTGACTCCATGCCAGTCCATGTTCAAGTGGGTTCTCTGGACCCAGGTCCCAGGCGGATGACTAACAGGGGATTAATTCATTGTCCTGAAGAGGCTCTTGCCCTGCTCTCCTTCTCCTAGATGAGTGACTTTCCAGGGCTTTTGGGACCTGATGCAGCGTGTAGCCCAGGCCCTTCACGTCTTTCAAGAGGAAATCCAGGAGTTTGCTCACGGAGTGTGTAACATGTCACAACTCCCTGGTCATGCAAGGAGCCACACCTATTAATGACACACTAATAGGCCCTGCAGTCCGTCTCCATTACTGATATTGGCAGGGTGAGTACTTGGAGCTCACTCTGTCCCTTCGCCCAGTCCTATAGGATGGTCGACATTTCCAGGGTGGATGCTGTATTTGATAGGGTGGTTCTGAGGTGCATCGCCGGAGATAAAACATTTGGTTTGGAGTCACGTTTCAGACATCTGTGGATTACCTGTTGCTGAGGGAAACATGCAGAGAGGCTTGCCCTGGACTGTCAGGGTGCACCTGGTGCAACCCTGCTAGGCCTGGCACTTCATGAGTCCCTACAATAAACACCAGTTCTGCAGAACCGGAAGCTAGTTCTGCTCCAGTTTGTGTTTGCATGGCCGTGTTAGTTGCTTTTCTTCTGGCTTTGCATTGCTTCCTCCACTTCTTATTAAAACAAAGCTCCGTTTTCATTAGCATTTCCTCCCAGGTAGTTTAGACCTAAATAATTTTCACCTATGTTCTTCATTAGCATTCATTCAAACCCAAATACTCAACGGTTCTCGTTACACCTCGCAGCTATATCCCCAGGGGATTGCACATTGCTTCATCAACATTTGCATAGTGCAGTAAATTGCAGCTTGTAATCAGAATAGTTGTATCGAAGTCCGTTGACTTCTGACTGAAGGAACCTTTTTATATTTGTGTTATATTGGTCCTGAGTGCCTAGGCTTCTTTTATTTTGTGTGCATTTTTCTCTAGGTAGTGACCTCATTTCTTTTCTCCGTTGGGACCAGTTCTGCGCTCCTTGCTGCAGCGCAGTGAGTAATTCACGGGGGGCTATCTGACCATAGCATTGAAGCTGGAGTGTAGGTGGTAGCAGTGACGGCACCATGTCCTTACCAGCTCCGTAGAGGACCAGGACAGTCTTTTTCATGCTTGTCCAGGAACCTGGACCGAAGGGTGAGATTGTCTTGTATGAGACACGCTGCCAGCCAGGACGCTTCTGGTAGGGATTGTAAGGCTTGCAGAGGAAGAGCTATATTTGATCGTTGACCTCAGACTCCTTTCCCACTGTTAGCACACCCATTTCCCATCCCAGCTCGAATGAAATAAGCTACCCCAAGCCATTGGTATACTGTGTATTGTTCTTTAGTTCAACAAATACTGCACTTAGAAGTGAAAACCTATCTCTCCAGAAGGAAGAATGGCAAATAACAAAGGTCAAAAAAGGATTTTAAAGATTTCAAGATGCAGCTTCTATTATACCATTAAGAGTCCTTAATATAGAAGAGGACATAACATTTAGAGCTTAGATCAGCTGAAAGATCTATTAGAAATGGGGAAAGTTGCTTTATAGACACTAAAATTGGGAAGAAAAGTTAAATATGGCCCCCTTATTTATTCATTAAACCTATTCTGGTTCAGTTAGAAGCGGAGGAAGTATTTTCTAGACAGCGTCATGCTCTGCTGCATTGCACGTCGTTGTGGAGAAAGCACAGTCCCTGTAAAATTATGGGAGACTGAAAATAATAATTTGAGGACGTAATCAGATTCAAAGGTAACACAGCTATTGCATACAATGGGATATCTGCAAAATTGTGCAATTATTTTGTAGACGAGATTTGACATTATTTTGCACTGAGTCTCACTTGGAATACTATTTTTATCGAAGGAGAAAAGCAAAATGGCTTTAGGGTTCCTTCGTGTTGTCCTGGGGTGCTTGTACACATTGCAGGGGTTTAGTCCCCTAAATGGTGGGTTTTTAATTGTGATGATTAAAAACCCACATTTCAATTTAGGGGCTTTTGTTGCTGTTATGGCAAGAGGCCCAGGTTGCTAGCAGGCTGGGGGCTGCTTCTGAGCTGGGGCAGCCCTCGGCCCATTAGCAGCCCCCAGGCGCAGCACCTGGCCGGATCTAAGCCTTCCCCAAACCTGCCCGGGGAGCAGCGCGCCATGCGCTGTCCCTGCCACCGCCTGGGACCACCCGGGACCGGGCTGGGGCAGTGCGGGGAACTGGCACGAGCGCAGCTGGGAAGGACTTGCAGCTCGGAGGCCATTTGGCCCAGCAGCAGCTTCCCAGGAGAGGCAGGCAGGCTCCGCAGGGAGAAAAAGAAAGGATCAGGCCCCTTGCTGCTCCTGTCCCGCAACTGGGGGACCGGCTGTCAGATTAAAGGCTGCAATATTACAAGTAGCTACCCTGAAAACTGAACTACATGGGGATGTGATTTAGTTTGCAACGTAACATTTGAATTGCAAAAAAAAAACCCATATGTGTTAAGTGTGATGCAATTAAACTACAAAACCAGGCAGTTTTGTCATGTGTACAAGCGCTCCTGGACTCTTAACTCAAGTGACGTGTAGGATTAATTTATAGGAAGGCAGTGGGTTAGTAACTCATTTGTTTGGAGAGAGTGTCAAGTACAACACTAAGAATGAGAGAGGAGCAAAAGACAAATGTTTGCATCCAAAACTGACTTAAATTTAGGATAAGATTTGAATACAAACACAAATTGGAGATGGGGGTTGGATTCGACGTGGTCAGAAAATTGCTCCCTGTTGCTAGAACCTGTGGTGTAATGAGCACTAGGAAGCTATTTCCAGAGTTTACTCTCCTTCCTCCCCCAGCTCTGGGAGGTTCATATTGAAGGTGCTTGCTCCATCCCTGCGCGAATGCATGCTGCTCACAGGTGATACTGCCATGGAGAGATGCTCAAATAAGTGCAGTTGCATTTGGGTTGACGTAAATGGGACCGGTTTCGCATGCTGCTGAGACAGGAACGTGGCGTTTTCAACTTGTACAAGAGTTCGAAAGGAAACCATCAACTAATTTGATGGAGACAAAATTGTAAACGTCCATGGAGGACTTCATCGTCTCGGACAGGACTGAGTGAAAAATAAAAATGCTTGAGGCCCTCTATAAGTGTGGTGCCATTCTACCTTCAAGCACATTTGAGGTAGATTTTACTTAACTTGACTTAATTATGTCCTCTCCTGGAGAGGATTTTCTACCTTCTGTTATACTCCTCAAGAAGCTGGTTGGTCTGGAGTTTCCTGTGACGCTGGGCAGGATTTAGCCTCTGCAGCTGTACCAAATAAGGGTTTGAGGCCTGAGGGGCCAAGGGGACACCCATGAGGCATGGGGGTGCTATGGGCACGATCGCAGACCCTAAAGCATAGTTCGGGTATGGATAAGGCAGTGAAGCCCCGAGGGCTGGGGTGCAGAGGAAGCACCCCTGAAGAGGCAGGACTGAGTTTGGGGTGGAGAAGCTCTGGGGTGGGCACCAAAGAAGCTACTGCAGCCTCTAGGTGTAGCCTTCCCCATGTATCGCTAAACGCAAAGGTGTTGCGCGGGGGAGGGGGAAGCGTGCAACAGGTGAGCTCCCGCAGCAGCTGCACGCTGCCTGGGGAGGTGCAGCTTGCACGCCACGTGCTCCAGGCCCCCTCGGAGCATTAGACGCGGGCTGGATCGTGTCTTGCATAATGCCACGCCACCTCCTCGCCTTGCTGAGATGTTGCGGTGCATCCCAGGGGTGCGAGTGCCCCAGAGTCGGACTTTTCTCCCCACGGCAGCCTTGGGGAGTCTGGGTGAAACTTCATTTCCTTGAAAAAAAAGTTCTGTTTTTTTCCAGCTTGAATGGAGTTGTTTAACCAGCTCTCGTTAGCACGTCAGCTCCGTACTTTGTCAGCTTGATGCGTCCGTGATGGGAGGGCTGAACTTCAGGGAGCGTTTCCTGACCTGAGCGATGCATGCACAGGCTGCTTTTTCTCTTTACAAAGGCATTGTACTCCAGGGTCATGCAGGTCCGCCCTCTTCTAAGGGGGAGGACACATGGGGAAATACTGCCCTGTGTGAACACGGGCTCTGTTCTTACTCGGTTTCATACTCTGTGAACCAAAGGTGTTACGGTCTGCTTTTGTGTGGACATAACTCCATCATTTAAAATTGCTGAGCAGGATGCAGATCCTGAATCTGGAGTGATACGAAGCAGCTCAGCAGGTTTAAATGAGCATTTCTGGGTTTGACCTTAGTTCTCTCATTTGCTTCTTTTTTGGTCGGGGTGCGGGGGGAGAGGATGAATGTTTTTAGAAGTGCATCTGTGTAATGCCACAATGATTAAGTCACTTCTATGCTTTGGTTTGACACCAGTGACTTATTTGAATCCTATTAATGCAGGTTAAAAGGCACTTCTCTGGGATGGCTTGGAGAGGGGTGATCCTGCCCTGAGCAGAGGGCTGGGCTAGATGACCTCTCGTGGTCCCTAGCTAATCTCTAGGAAGCAGTTTGGTGGCTTCCTCGAATATTTCTGCCTCCATCCTTCCTAGGCACATTCGCATCACCAACGCCCACTGGAGGCTAAATGGCATCCATCTCCTAGGGGTAGCGTGCCTCGGTTCTTGCTTTTATGGGGCTCAACAGGGGCGAATCTTCAGCTGCCCCTTGCACATGGCCTGTGCAGCATGTATTTGCATCCCGGCTGTCCCTTAGGCCTTTGGGGCAGCAGCGGCTCCGAACGCCTGGGCCGATCTCGCTGCACTAATTTTGTAAAATGATGCATGGTGCAAGGGCACAGAGGGCAGGTGTTACCCAGTGAAGGTGATCACCAGCTGTCCTCTTTCTATAAGCCTAGATCCTTCTCCAGCAAAGCTCTTTAGTGCTCTCGTGGGCTGGGAGCAGATGGCCCATCTCGTTCGCCACGTGTTCAGGTACCGTGTTGTGTCTCCTTGCATCCAGGGCCCGAGGGTCCTTGGAGAAGAGCATTTGCATTGATCTTGCTGTGCTGGATCATCCGGGACAGGTTGGCCCCAGATGAGAAGTGTCCAAGGAACATCAATAATAACAGTGGAGACGGTCATTGCCGGCGATGCTTGTCAGGTTACTTTCCCGGGTTGCTTCGCAAATGGGATGTTCGCCTGGTCTTGAAGCTGTTGATGCTGAGGAGAGGGGATGTGTGCAGTGCTAAGGAGGGGGAAGCGACCACCGTGGCAAGCTGCCTTGCAATTAAAAGTGGCTCAAATGCCTGAAGGTTGTGAACGCTTCATGAAAGTGCAGCTGTTCTGCCCCAAGATTTAAAGCTTCTGCCCCTCATTAATTTTCCACCTGCTTTCGAGGATTCACTCCAAAATCAAGCTGCTTTTGGGGTTAACTGTGTGGCACACATGGATCATTTCCAATATTTACATATGCTCCTGTACCTAATGAGAAGCTAGGCCCAGTTTTGTCACGTTTGTGCCTGTATGTATTATAGTATATAGTATTAACGGGTGTTTTTGTAATGTTGTGATGCAACTGGAAGACAACCAAGGGAGGAGTTGATATAACAGGCATTGTCTGCCTGCTGCGAGGGAAATCAACTTCCCTGTAGAAAGAGCATCTGAGAGAAGTGGCTTTCCAGCCAGGGTAATGCGAGGTACCCCAGGATGACCAGAAATGCCTAGAGGATCTGGCAACTCATGAGCAATTAAAATAATGTTGGGCAGGGGGACAGGTGTTGGACGCTTTCTGCAGTCTAGCTAGCAGAGAACTGGGGCCTTGGAGTGATCCCAGGTCTCCAGTGAATCCAGGGTCCCCAGCTGCCAGGGCTGGTTGAATTTTATTTAGGGTATGCGGTTTCGGTCTGTCGTTTCAGCCGTCTTAAGGCGATGTCTTCTGGTAGAATAAGCAAGAGGGTTGAGCTCTAAAAACAACCCTGGCAGGACTCGGGTGTATGTGGATGAGAGGGAAGAAACTCCTGTCTCTTGAGGTGCATCTCCAAATAGCCAGTTCATCTTGTACAAGTCTCTCCTCCTCTGGACCGCATCCTTTTGCTGTTAAAAGGATGCAAGTTAAAAGGAAGCAAAAATTTTCCTTAAAGATTTGCCCGACTTGCTCTTTCCATGGGCAGTGATCTTCCAGGCTGACCCTTTCTATGGGAAGGGGCACCTCTAACTTCTGCCCCAGCCCAGTGAGGAGGTCATTTAGGGCTGGCAGAGTTTCCTACCCCAGCGCTGGGGTCCCGTGCAAGGGCAGAGGAGCTGAGGCTTTCCACAATAAGGACTTATCTATTTCTTGGGATGAGATGCAGCCCCGCGGGGGAACCTCGGGATCTGGGATCCCCTGCAGACGGGCTTGTCACACCTGTCTCCGTTTCCCCTGATCCCACCTAGTCCTGATTGCTCAAACCGCGATGTCTTTAAAACGTGCACTGCACTGACCTAACGGGCCGGCCTGCTGCCTGCGTTGCTTGTCTTGGTGGGTTTGTGAGGTTTCTTTTGCTACTTCACTGTCCTTCAAGACTCTTTGCTTCCTGAAAAAACTCTATTCTGCTCTCACAGGGGTTTTCAGAGGCTTTAAAAATGAAACGCTGGCCTAGTTTATGCTGCCTGTCTTACAGGATCCCCTTGGAGCAATGAAAAATTGCCTTGTACCTGAGTGTAATGGTAACATGAGTTGCATGGTTAGCTGCCTACCTTCAGGTCTCCTGTTTTCCATGCGACCTGCAGGGTTTGACTTGGCTCGCTTGACGGCAGGGGGAAGTCCAAGGGGGGGACAAAAGCTATTGGCATAGGGGACTGTGACTTGCAGGGCTAATCCTTTGTGTTTCCTTGAATACAAAAGGAAGGACCTCAGGACCCTAATGAGTTGTACCCTTATTTTAGAGGGGTAGCTCCTGTGGTTCAACTCCCAACTTCCCTGGGGGCAAGCAGTTGCAAGTGGTCAGGTATACCCTGAAGCACTGCTCCTTTCCTCGTGGGCACTGGTTCATATGCTCATGCCCTCAGTTCAAAAAAAGGAGTGAAGAATAGAAACTTTTTAGAGCTAAAACACACGGAAAAGACTTGTGAAACTGCTCCTGACAATAGAATTTTAAAAGAAACTATTTTGCCATCTCTCGATAGGTTAAAATCAAGCATTTGGGCAGTGGCGATCCTGCTGCTTGCACGACACTTTTGCAGACATTTGTTCCAAACGTTTTGGCACCTCTCTTTTCTCAGCTGCATGTGCATCTCTGACTATGTAGCATGATGAGGCAATTATTATTATACTTGTGTACCCACACAGCAGTTTGCACCAGATCATGTGATTTTAATTTTTTTTTTTTTGCACATAAATTAAGCATATAATTTGACTTGAAAAATCTGGTCTTTTAAGTGTGTTTCTTGTAAGACTTAAAATATGTCTCTTGTGTGCAAAAGGGAGGCACTGTTTCAGGGGCATGGGGTAGCTTCAGGGATCTGAAAGCTGTTTTCACGAATGGTGTGCATTTTGTATATATAGCATATATTATATATGTGTGTGTGTGTGTGTGTGTGTGTATAAATAAATAAAAAACATACTTTGTGTGTTATATGTATATAATATACATATTTTGTATATATAGCATATATTATATATGCATATGTGTGTATATAGCATATATAATATATGCTATATATAGCAACATATATTATAGATCTATAGCAGCAACATATATTATAGGTATAGATATATCTATAGGTATACTTTTTTTTTTTCAGTTCAGTTTGAAAGTGGTAAATGGACTCGATGGTAAGAGATACTATGAGCATGAAGAGTTTAATGCTAATGTCTTCTCTCAGTAATAAGTTGTCATTGCTAGGGAAATGGGTGGAAATAAGTCAATATGAGATGAGATTTTTATTTGGCTGCATGAAAATGGATGTCTGTGGGCTATGAATTCTATAAAACGGCAGTACAGAGGAACGTTAAACCTGAGTATAATGATTTACAAATTAAATGCAGCCATAGAAGATGGATTAACCTTGCAGTGCTGCATGGCATTTCGTGGGGGGGAAGGAGTGAATTGAGTTACTCTAACAGGTCACCGCTGAAGGGACAGTCCAGATGCGCTACTTGGTCCGGAGGCTCTTAGCCTAGCCCACTGGATCTGGGTTTGGTTTCACTCTGCCTCTCCATCCTTGGGTGGATGTCACCTTCCCTTGCCTTTGTGCTGCTATGATTTTTATGGTGGTGCAAGGGTGAAATAGAGATGTCTGTGTCCTTGGTCATGCCACAAATGCCCACGGTCTGTGGCAGCAACAAAGGTAGTAAGAGACTAGTAACAGTGCTGCTATATCGCAGCAGATATCTATTTGCTTGGTGTCAGGGGAACACGGGCGGCCAGAGCTGCCCAGGTTCTCCAGCCACCCTGGGCAGGAGCTCTAGGGACTTGAGGGGCCCAAACCTGCACACCCCAGGTATTCCCAGGCAGGATCAAGTCCCTAAAGCGCCTCAAGCAGCTTCCTGGCTTTCCCTACTTAGTCTTGCCTTGTAGGATCTTGGGGTGCATCTCAGTAGGTGGTGATTTCGGGGGTGGGGAGGGAAGCTGGGCCTTCCCTACTAAAGGAGATGTACTGGAGATTTCCCCTGGGTTACCCTGCTTGTGGAGATGTACCCCCGGGACCTCCTGGGCATGTCTGTCAGCAGGAGGTCCTGGGTTCCTCGTTTAAGGAGATCTGCTAGGGAGATCCAGCATGTGCATCTAAGTGCGGGGGGGGGGGAAACCCCTGGTTTTCTGCTTAGAGATGTGCCCCTGGGAGGCACAGGAACCAGTCAATCCCTTGCTCCTACATCACCCTGGTCTCTGTGTCAGAACCCACAATGACCCACGCCTCTGTGCGAAGCACAAAACTTAGTGCGGGTCCTGGTGTGGAGGTACAGGGCATTCCCTACATCCCGTTCCTCCTTGCAGGACCTTGGGTCTGTGCCCACTGCCTCCTGATCTCTGCCTCCTGCCCACTTCTGAGTAGCACCAGACCTTGCCCTTGGGGTGGCTTCATCGACTCATCCCTGGACCCATCTATATGGAGCAGGAGTGGGCAGATGAGACGTGATCAAGACCAGTGCCCTCGAGAGAGCTATGCAGACATCCCCTAGCCCTCCTGGTGCCTTGGTTTCCTGTCTGGCTAAAATGGCTGATGCCTCTTGAGGGAGGTCATGAGGAGGAATACGTTGTCAAGTTAATTTAATTTAATTTAATTAATTTTTTTTTTTTGAAGTGCTCAAAGACTGGGGATGGATCAGGCATAGGTTAGTACCTGGATAAGGGGAAAAATGACAAGCATATGGTGGCCCCCTGTGCTGGAACATATTGGTTGCATCGTTTAATACATAAATATGCTCACAGCAATTAGCCTGCCTCGGCTTAGTAGATACGGCAGTGACGAATCTAAAGTCTGTGACGTTTAAACGTCTGTGCGTGTTCAACAGGAAAGTGCTAATACTGCTGGTCAACACGGGTGTGATTCAACGTTGAGCGTGCTGTCTGTCAGCCAGGCACTCTGCGAGAGTTAAATGCACAAGCAGTGACACTTCATACATTTTAAATGTAATTTGTGGGAAATGTTTGCAAATTGGAGCTGCAAAGATCATAAAAGAGGTAAGACTCTGCCCTTTGGGCCCTCCACATTTATCTTGTAGATATGAGAGACTGTGACACCATTCTTCACATCTGCTGCAGTGATTGTTAAAACAGTTCAAGGTTGTACTGGAACATCTAGAAATAGAAACCGGGCTCCCAGCGCTTTCTTCTGCTCTCAAGGAGTCCTCGCTATTAATGCACAGCGGCTATGTCAGTTGGAAGAACGGTCTTTTGGCCAAGGACTCGGGAGAGATGGGTTCGGTTCTCTGCTCCGCTATGGGGTCTTCGGGACGCCGGGCAGATCGTTAAATCTCTGTACAACAGTTTCCTCTCTACAAGACACTTCTGGCAGAATAAATCCCTGTCGTTATAGCAGCAGAGCAGTTTCTACTACCCCCTGTATTCACAAATTGAGCATGGAGAACACGTTCCCATGTAGGTTGAGATAAAGTAATTGCCAGTCTCTTTCCAAAGGCAAAACTCTTCAGAAAGTTTGAGGGGAAAATCTGTCTGAGCTACATTTGAATTAAGGTTAAAAAAAAAAAACCCAAAAAGAAAATTCTCTGAGATGCTGACCAGCTTTTCTGAGACTTAAAACATGCTTCTTCTCCAAAAATACAAGCTAACAGTCTTCACTAAGGAATGAAGGCTTGGCAAAGGATTTGGGGCAGGGGAAATTAAGTAACATCATTACCCTGAGTACTATGCTGTACTTCAACGGGGCCCTGTTACGATGTGTGCAATGGCTGATTTTTTTTTTTTTTTTTTTTTGGAAGCGGGGCAGAGCTTCCATAGGAAAACATCCAGACACGTGGTTTTGCTCTTCACTGCCAGGGCTTTGGGCAGGACATTGCCGGGGAAGGGATCGGGGAAAGGATCTTTCTACCCAACCAGCGCAGCAGCAGTTTGCTGCTCACTTGACGTTCCTTCTTCTGAAGGACACTGTCCATTGAATCCTGTCTTCAATTAATTAAAGGCATTTCTTCAGTTTCTTGTACTCGAGCTTACAGATCTTGTCTTTAACTGTAGCACTGACCTTCCCAATCGTGCCTGGATGTTTAGCAACTGCTGCTGTTTAATAATTAGGGTCATTATGCAGCCAACCATCTGCTGCAGTGGCAACGTTTTGCAAATCTCCACCCCCCTCCCTGCCACCCTTCAGTTAAGCTACCAGTGCAGGGGGACTAGGTAGGGGATGCCAACCCTTGGCACGTAACCCACAAGTGGCACGTGCAGCCTCTGGGTGGACCATGGCAGATGGGGCAGAAAGCAGAGCTGCATATTGGGAAGAAGGGGACTGGTGTGGTGCTAGGGGTGCAGGACTGAATTTGACTGGACCCAGAGCCAGTCAATGTTTCCATTGATCAATGGCTCAAACATGGGACAAACCAATATGGGAGTTGGCCAAGTTCCATGGATGCATTTGTGGCACTGCGATGCCCCGGTATGAGTCGTGGATGCAGAGCTTGGCTTGACTTCAGCTTTTTTGGGTGCCTGTTAAACAGGCTGGAGCCCCTGGAGTAGGTGATCCTTGAGGTCCCTTCCTGCCTGATAACTCTGTGTGCATATAAATAATATTCCAGCTCTGCCATTTGTAATTTTAGGTAAAGAAATACAGTCAGACCCCGAGTTACGCGGGGGATACGTTCCTGAAAAACACTGTGTAACTCGAGGCATTAAGTCAACGGAAAACAGGGGGGATAGGGACCTGGGACCAAGATTTGATAACATTATTTCATAATAAAAGGCTATTTAAACGCACAATAATGGAATTAATAGCCTTATTAAAACCTCTGTTCCTGGCTACGTGCTCATACAGAGACAGAGCTTTAGCCCCAGTTGCCGTGCTGTCGACAACTGCTCTGGTCATTTCATTGATCCAAAGATTAAGGAGTTTCTCAAGCTTGTCTCAATGACTAGTCACCGACAACACTCTCGAACTTGCAGGGATTGTCGTTTTCACATAATCTCTGATTTTTTGCTCACTTTTTTTTTTTTAATGGTACACACAGTCGTTCACTTAAACTGTATTGGCGAGCAATCGATGCAGCACTATTGCTTTCTCTGAATTTGTCAAGGATTTCTATTTTCTGGGCCAGGGTGATAGACTTACGTGCTCTTTTGGGCACAACATCAAAGGCTTTCTTTGACGCCATTTTTTTTACAAATATTCAGGGGTTAACATAACCAAAAATGATGGTCAATCTTGGAGGAGATGACCAGTGATGCTAACGCTATGTAAGCAGACTCCAGATTACACTGTTTGTGGTAGAGCGGTTGTTAAACGTGAAGCAGCGTGTTGCGTAAGTTGAAACATGGTCACGTTATATAGAGCATGTATACGTGAGTCGGTGTAACTTGAAACCGTGTAACGGGGGGTCCGCCTGTACTTATATATTCCATTCCTGTGTACACTCTGTTTTCACTCTCATCCTTCTTCTCTCTCAGCATCACAATGTGATAGCATTATTGTGTTTCAAATGCAGTACTATTTGGTTGTGGGGCAGAAAACTGCAACTTGAACTTTTAAAAGAAAAACTTTCCTATTGGCCTTGGAGTTCAAAAACAATTATTTGCAGAATTTGAGCCTAAAGTCAAATGTATCCTGGTATGCTCTTTTTTTTAGTATATGGAACATCAAACTTTAACAAACTGGTACATGTACAGTGGATGTCCTTATATGACAAAGAAATTACTATGCTTATAACTGCTTGTTAGTTCAATCTGTTACAAATTAAACGGTGTGGATTTTTGGGAGCTATTGGGGAATGTTTCCTGTTGTGGAAATTTTAAAATTTGCAATTTAGCTGAATGCCACTCTTCTATTCTTTATTTTCATACATCTTGGAGACCAGAGAATGCAGCGCAAGCAGTTTCTTTTATTGCATACTAATAAGCTTTGGCTGGCTGTATTATCGAAACGAATGGCTCACGTGTCACAGTCTAGAAGAAGATTGTGTTACTAGCATTGCAATTTCATTTCATTTGCTTATCAGAAATCTAGGCCGGGTTCAGATGGGTGTAGCTTTGCATGTCACAACAAGGAAGCAAGGCTGCCGTGTACATATCTGGAGGCATCTAAGGAAATCTTCCCAGTGCTGAGAAGTCTGCCGGTGACTATTGTTGCGGCAATTGAATTCAGTCATGCTCTCTTGGCTACAGCACAGAACTGCTTATGGAAGCACGTCTCCTATTTTAAGAGCAGAGTCAGGTCCTGCTCGATTTGGCCTTTCTTCTGAAGAGTTCATTATTGTACCTTCTCTCAGGGAGCAGAAGTGGCACTTGGTTTGAACTGTAGCATCGTTTTTATTTTGTGATTATTTATTTATTTATTTTTTCAGAGGTCCATTTCTCCAGTTGCACGATCGATCGGTGTACTAGTCTAGGACTTACAAAAGCCTGGTGGCCACATTTTTACCTGGAAGGCCTATGCTGAACTTCCACTCTTTCAGACCACAGATTCACCAAGTTAGTGGCCGCATAGAGCTGTTCTGGATGTCATAGGGAACTACAGCAGAAGATGCTTTTCATCCATCCAGGTATGTCCAAGGGCTCTGATTGTTGCTGTAACCTATCCCAGCTGAGGCACCGATTGAAGTATTGGTGTTTGATCTTCACCTAGACGGGACTTAATGCATCTCAAGCGCTCTACCCTAAGCACAGGTGATCTGTGAAGAGGATAGAGAAGATGCAGGAGGTGTCACATGCATAGCAAGGGTGATGTGTGTAGGCCACCAGCTAGGTGTACCAGTCAGTTGATCTCTGAAACAGGCCGTTGATCCCAGTGGGAGAAATGTCTGAATAGTGATGTCAAAATGAAGGATCTGAAGGTTTGACTTTTTTTTTTTTCTTCCCCCTTCATTACCTGCCAATTCCAGGCCAGAGTCAGGGGTGTTGCGTGTACAGCCTGTGGAGCTGTGTCATTTGGCCCTCGGGACTCCCAGGGAGCTGGGACTTTGGGGTGGGAGGAGCAGGAGTGGGACCCACCATTGAAATTAGGGGTATGGAGCACCACTGGGCATGTATTGGCAGCAGGGTTAAGGGAGGGTTGCATGGAGATCCTGCTCAGGGCAGGGGGGAAGAGGCAGGGCGAGTTTGATGGCAGGCCCACTAACTGCGTGGCATGAAACCTTCTGTCCCCTGTTGTAGGCTCATGGTGGTGGTGATGACCTGAGAGCTGTGGAAGCCAGGGGTTTGTCTGTGTTGACTCTGGGCTGTGCCTGGGACTGCCGTGGAGAAGGATGCTCGGCCCCCTCTTTGTGCTCCAGCTCATGGACTTGAGGCTGCACAGCTTTGAGCAGCCCAGCACCAGCATGGCTCTTGAGCTGTCCCTTGTCTGGAGTGCGTGGCCTGTGCTCCAGCACAGCAAGGCAGCTGTCCCTACAGTCTGGGCTTCAGCAAGACGGAGGCACATGGCCGAGCAGTGCCCCTGGGCTTGGTCTGGGATTGGTGCACATATGCCCCAAGTGTCCAGGGGGATTTTGAAGGTGTTCAGGTAGCTCCAGGGCAGGATGGACTGGGGTGTTTCAGAGGACAGCACTATTGTGCATTTAGGAGGGTGTCGACCATATGACCCATAGGCTGGATCCAGCCCCTGGAGCCCCATAATTCAGCTCCTGGTGCTGCCCCATTGCCCTCCATGCTGGGGCTGGATTCTGGGCTGTCTCTCTCGCTGGAGCTGCCACCCTGGACTGGCTCGGTAGGTGCCACATGCACTGGATCAGGCAGGAAGGTGTGCGTGTGTGGGGGGCAGGGGGGGTCCATGGGCCTGATCCAGTCTGTGGACCCTCCCTATAACACTTATTCAGCCCATGGGGCCAGCTGAGTTTGACACCCCTGACTTCCAGCTTTTTAAAAAAGAATTGTGCAAGCTAGGGTCTGGCAGGATCTATAAATGTGCCTGTTTTATCTTTGCTGGGGACTGCATGTAGCCAAGAACTCTTGCTTAAGGCGGTGGCCAGAAGCAACTGAACTCCTTCCTGAATTCAGACAAGTGGGACAGTAGTGGACTCCACCTGGCAGGCACCCTGGCTTCATGCTGTTGTTTGGAAGAAAGGCTCAGAATAGGCACCACTGGGTGTGGGATGCTCACTGGCTATTGTTTTCTGAAGGCCTCTGTCTTGGACAGACTCAGAAAGACCAGAGGGATGAGTTATAGCCTGAACAAAAGCTGTGTGTGGCCCTCAAAAGCCTAGAGGCTTGTCTTGGAGTTGCAAAGAAACTGTTCTGTATTCCTCAGTTCTTGTTGTAGTTAAAGAAGAAAGACATTGCAAGCCTGAAATGCTCTGAATTTAGCTAAGTGTTCAAGCTGGAAAGGACTAACATCTTCATAATGTCCTGCAAATGCCATACTAATTAGTGATCAGATAGGTGACTGGTCACTAACCCAATAAATTTAGGTTAAATATGCAGTGTAGCTAAACATCTATTTCGGAAGTGAATATTTAAATCTGTGTCTGCAAAGCTCTGTCATGATCTTTGTACATCTAGTATGAGAATAAATTGGAATCAGGGTTGTTGAAGGCAGAGCACCTGCAGCCCCTGTATTCCAGCGCTGCCTCTGTTAAAATCTGCATGCCTCTAGGGTGTCTCACTTCTAGGAGAAATTTTTTCCCTATTCAAAGCCTTTGCTGAATTGAAGAATTTAAAAATAAAAATAGACTAGAAGAGTGCACAGCTCCTTTGTACAGCATGCTGTTTCATATCCTAATCATTCAATAGATAAAACATGAGCATGGCTCCCTGGTGCCATTGTCTGTGCTCAGTGCAAAATATTATTCAAAAGTACCATACATCAAAAAGACAAATTATTTCCTTTAACTTAAAATGAAGAAAAAAATGGCAAAGGAAAAGGAAGTCAAACATCATGTACCTCAAGAGATAACTTAGGGGCATGTTTTGGCAGAAAAGGAGATCTAAGTAAAGAGCAAGTACTTGCTCCCAGACCTTTTGTGTGGTGATCTGAGCTCTCCAGCTCTGGCCTACCACAGTTAGTGATGTCTTTCCTGTTTCAAAAGTAACCGCTGGAGCTGCCTTGCCCAAATCCATATTGACCCATTTGGGAATAGTCCTCACTTACTCCATAGGAAACCTGAACCTGGGCTATATTTGTCAGTGTTTCCATTGATTGATGGTATGAGTATGGGCGAAACTAAAATGGAGGTTGATGAAGTTCCACGTATGCATCTGTGGCACTGAGATGTGGATCGCTTGCTTCAGTGTTCAAACTGGAAACCATGTTGGGTAACGAGCATCACTAGCCATGTGCCGGATTGCTTCCAAGTGAAGTGTTCTGAATCTGGTTTCATTACGTTTTACACAATCTCCAGTGTGTGTGGTGGGTCGGTTGTTTGGCTTCTTTTGTTGAGTACAATAACAACGAATAATGAAGCGGCCAATGCTTTTGAAAAGTTGGTATTTTCCCATACAGGAAATTAGCTGGACTATTACAGTATTTTCTCAGCATTGAAAGATCTGCAGTGCCTTCACTACACGCTGACTTTCTTGTGACACCTATATTTAAAGCAATTAGCATAAACGCTACTGCCACTGTTTCAAAGACTAACAGAACAAATTAATCTATAGTCTAGAGGCTTGTTGTCCAATAGCTGAATGAACTTCAATGTTGACCTCATTAGGCTAGAAACATTCTTTTATTTGGTTTGGAAGAGTTTTTGATGGTAGGCAGATAATGTTTGAATATGAATATTCCTATTTCTATAGGGTTTTATGGTTTTGGTTGTTGAAACTAGGTCTAGGTGGGGCAAGGACGTAGTCTCTCTGAAATAAGCATGGGAGAACCAGGTTGAAATCCCTGATCCGTCAGATGCAAACTTTGTACTTCGGTGCATTGAAGAATCCCTGATCCATCAGATCTGGGCCACAGGTGAGATCCTGGGTCTTCCACATACTAATTAAGTGCCATAACAGCCAGGTTACCAAGTACCGAGGGGTGGTTCTCAGTCTCTCTTGTTGGAACCACTTCCCTTTGCAAACGTATTTAGTGGGCCACCGTTTTCTGCGGTTAGGGTTCTTGCTTGGTATGCGGAAATGTAAGACCCTGGTCTGAATGAAGCACGGTGCAACTCTGACCTGGATTTCCCCTGTCCTGGGTATGTACCCAAAGCACTGGGCTATTGGCTGTTCTGACCAGCATCTCTTCCCCTTTATTTATTTATCGGCACTTCTCAGCCAATCCTTTGGAGCGTCTGCTGGGCTCTAGTTGTGACGCTCGTTGAAATCCACATGACTGCTATTTAATGATTTAAATAGTCATGAATGATTTAAACAGTCATCAAGGGAGCTCTGAGAGAAGCGCACGTAAACATACAGCAAATATCCAAATGTTCCTTGAGAGAAATTTTAATTGCTTACCATGTTATAACCATTCCATTATGCATTGCTTGTAGTATTGCGAAAGCATGGCTACAGTCAGAAAATCAACTCTAAAATGACATCTGGTGTTTATTTTCCATAAATATCTTCCACATTAAATATTCTTTAATTTAAAAGTCACCACATGATTTGTTTAATTACCACGCCAGCAGAATTTCACTCGCAGTATCTGAAAATCCAGTTATGTTCCTTCCCACTTTGGGAATTTGGACCGTGGCAGGATGCCCCGAGGCACAAGAGATAAGGACGACTTCATCCCTTATTATATTGACTTCCTGTGGTGGCAATAATGCAGTTCTGATTTTTTTTTTTTTTGTAACTAAACTTAAACCTATTTGATGGGGTAAGGTGAGGAGAAAGCTTGGAGAGGACAGGTGAGCTGGTTCATTTTCCATTCCTGAAGACCTGTCAGCAAGGAACTTGAAGCTGCCAGAGATTTGAAAAATATAAAGTAAGGTTCACCATCACCTTTCACCCATGTCAGGAGCGAGTACCAGCCAGTCAGACTGGCTGCAGCTCCCTCTTTTATCAATAATAAGAAGCAAATCTCTTGTAACATGGCACCCGCTGAAAGGTGAAGGCCAGCTTGAGGTCTCGGAGCGAGGTTTTCAGGGTGCTAAAGTCTTGTTCACAAACTGCAGAGGAGACGATTTTACCCTGCATTTAATAAGGTAACACTTTGTTCCATGTAAAAGCCAGCATTAGTAACGAGGTCACGCTGCCATGAATAAACATAAGCCGATGCCTGAGTTCAGGAAAGCACTAGTGTGCGTGTTGGCCAGAGTCCTACTCTGAATTGGATTCCGAAATATTAGACTTGGCTGGTCTAATACTA
The DNA here is from genome assembly GCF_030867095.1 of Alligator mississippiensis. Taxonomy (NCBI): domain Eukaryota; kingdom Metazoa; phylum Chordata; order Crocodylia; family Alligatoridae; genus Alligator; species Alligator mississippiensis. The sequence continues at coordinate 304,611,031 of NC_081825.1, forward strand.
GTTTAATTTTTTAAATTAAACTTGGGAAAAGCTATTCTTCAATGCACCGAAGTACAAAGCTTGCATCTGAAAATTTTCCATTTTTCTGCAGACCCCTACAGCGCTGTTGCAGGTGATCAGCTTCTATGGCAGGCTAGTGCCCTTGAGCCTCTTAGAAACACCACGTTAAACGATGGCTGAGCTCTTGCATCTCGGGTAGCTGCCTCTACATACAGAGCAAGTCTTTCTGGGACAAAAGGACTTCCGCCATAAGAGCTCCGCGTGCACGCACGTCTGTCATACTTGCATGGTAGGAGGGAAGCGCTCCTTTGGCCGTGCTAGGAGCGGATGTGTCAAAGACTCATCAGTTAAGTCTTTCACAAGCAGACCTCTACCATGACCGACGGTGCGGCTCTAGGGAAGAACCAGCAGTCTGTGTTCAGGATTCGCATACAAAGGGGTGAACAACTCAACCCTGAATTTCCCCACCCCCCTAATCACAATATGAGAGTTGGAGATGTTCATTTATTCACTCTATAGCCTGTTGGAGCCAATATGATGATGATTTGCTTTATAGTGAGTCAGACTAATAGCTCTGAAATTGTTACGAGCCATCAAATGGAGAATCTCCCATGTATCAAATCCCTAACAGTTTTGTATTCACATACCTGCTTCCTTTAAAAAAACAAAACCAAAGAAACAACCCCCCCAACAATAAAAAAAACCCCAAACCTTTTATACCTGAACCTGAGAAGGGATTCATTGAATTAAGAATTTATTTTCAGTATATTTTAACTGTATTGAGATGCTGCTTTCAGTTGTGGATCCGAACGTTCATTTTGAGTTGGAGCGTTGGTCCCAAATCTTAATTTTTTTCTAGTGACTGGGGGAAATGGGCAATATAACTTTATGCTAAGTTAAATGTAACAAGCAGCTGAGGGAAGTCATGGAGACAATAGAAAGGCTGGAGAAATTGGGATCTACTTCGTAAAGAATTGCAGCATGCCGGCAGGATGGAAAAACTCGGAGGCATCCATAGTCCATGGAAATAGGAGGTCCTTTTGAACTGGAATTGAGCTGGCTTTCTGTCTGGAAAGAAGCTGTTGGCACTTTTTCTTCCAGTGCCAAGGTCTCCTTCTGGCACTTGGAACGGAGAGTTTCAGGATTTTCTCTTTTCGTACCCCCCCCCCCCCCAAAATAAAACAAAACAACCCAAAAACCCAGTTTTGTGTGGATCTTAGTTTTTTTTACATGTTACCAACAAACAAACCAATGAACAACCTTGGGCACTTGCCCTTCCAAACAATTGCTTCCACTTTATTTTACTACGTAATGTTAATGGCATCTTACATTTGGGTATTTAGAGTTTTCGGTAGAATAAAGGCTACAAAGTCAGACACCACCCAACCCTATAACCTGGCAATTGAGGGACTTTGTTTCATATCGTTAAGAGGATCTTTCAAAATATTATGATCTGCAAACAAAAAAGAAAACTAAAACGTGTTTAAAGATAGTCATTGGTAGTCGTGTCTAGGCTGGAAACTGGTGTCATGCATATTTTTCAAGTTACTGGAATGTGACTTTTTGCCTCTTGGAGTCACCTTTTAAGAAAAGGATTTATATTTGATATATTATTAAAGGTTAGAGTCATTAAGAAATATATTAGATCACCATCTAGACTTTACAGAATGATTAAGCTTTGTTTTTTGTGAAATTCAGTCTTGAGAACATGGAGATATTTAAAGGGAGGATTAGCTTATGCATCACATGAATGAACAGGAGAAAATTGGGGATAAAAACACTTTTCAGCGACTTCCAACAAAGGCACATTCAGAGGCTAAAACTTAAAAAGACAAATGAGCCACATCTTTGATCCACTGTGATGTGTTAGAAGAAAATGTAGTAGACGATGCTATAAATCAAGTAAATTTGCCATCATTAACGAATATCTATTTCATATGACTGACTCCTTATCTTTATAAGGATCTTTAGCCTGCAGTGTTGTGGCCTATTACTATCTGCAGCCATTTTCTCTTGAAGAAATTCAAATAAAATCTTAGACTGATAATAACTGAACTATAAACCTCCATAAAGCATGGATGATTACTTGCCCAAATTGAAAATGCAGCGGGTTACACTTACTCAAATAAGCTCATAATGAACGTTGATAACAGGCTAATATTGTAAGTCTTCCTAGAACAGTCTCACTAAGGTGAGGGCATAATGTTGAAGGCTGATTTCATAATGAAAAAAGTCCATAACTTCCTTACGGTGTGAACAGTAGGACAGTGGAACAAGCTTGCCTGGGAAGTTTTGGAGCCTCCTACACCGGGGACTTGCAAGAGTGTGTTGGATAGTCTGGGTTGCTCTGGAAGTAGTGTAATACAGATTCATGCAGGTGTTTGGAGTAGGTGACCCTGAGGTCTCTTTCAGCCTTATAATGCTAGGATCGATCCCTCTATGCATACCCTATTTTCTTGCATGTAACACTATCCACCTAATAAAACATGCACCTTGTTTTTGGAAGGTAGACTGTTTTGGGGCGTGGGATTTTTCGAGTGTCGTGGCTGACTATGCGTCAGATGAATTCCTCTGGGAACAAAAAAGTCCAAGAAGTCTGAAATTGGGAACTTCCTGGTATAGCAGATGGTTTCCTGGGATGCCACACTTCCTGAATGCTGTTTCCAGGGGGTTTACTCGGTCACATGAGCTTTGACCCTACCCTTTGAACCAACAGTCTTGCTACTGCCCTTTTGCTTTGCTGCAAGTCATTCTTTATGCAAGTTCCTGTAAATAAAATGTGGTTTCCACATCACAAGTGTCATCCAGACACTACCAGGAGGTCACTTGCTGCTTTGGACACAAGTTGTAGTGCTCAGCCAACAGTTGCAGGTGTGAGAGCGTTAACCCAAGACTCTGCCCCTTCAGTTTCCTGAGCGGACCTGAGCATCAGCCACCTTGGTAGCTGCACAGTGTCTCCAGGAGGAGTCATTCTTCCAGTGAAGAAAACACTTTTCCTACTTAAAACGTGCACCCAAACTTTGGGGGCCTGATTTTGGGGTGAAGATGTGCATGTTGGATGTGAGACTATATGAGACCATTTGAAACTATAACAGGTTAGCCATTAGATTTTAGTTGAACATAGCATGTGAAGTACTGCAGTGCTGGGGACAGTTTTCTGAGGTTTGCTGTCCTTTGACTGCCCTACTGAAAAGAATGGATTTAAAGTTAGGATGCAAAAGTGCTCGGCAAGATTTGACCCTTCCCATCATGGGCAGGAAGCTCTGAGTTGTAGGACTGACATTTCATGGAAGGCAGCCCCAAAACACTCACTAATCAGCATTTCTTGGGAACAGAGGTAACTCCAAGTAGGAAACATCCTGGGACGGTGCATGATTAACAGTAGAAGGACATCTTACTGCAGTGCCCTAAATTATCATTGAACCATTGCAAAGGGAATGTTAATATTTAGTTATATAGGCCTGAGACTAATTATATATCAGTGTAAAAGATTATCATCCCATTAAATTTTTTACTGCTCATTGCTCTCGTTTCATGCATAACCAGGATTAACTTATTGCTAGGTGATGTCCTTAACTCAGAGTGCTTGAATTGGATCATTTCATCTTAGCTATCAAGGCTATCATCTACCTTGAATGCACAGTGTTGATGTGGTAGCTGAAGGCATCATTGTGTCGCTTGTGACTTCTTGGTTTGTTGCCCTTGTTGGACTTGTTCTCATACTTTTATCTGTCCTTTTGTCCTCAGAGGCAGACATGCCGGTTGAAAAGAAAGGAGCATTGATAACCAGCATACGGGAGAATGCCTGTCTGCTAGAAACAGAGCAGTAAGAAAAGCAGCTGTTTGGACAATTGACAGATGAAAACATCCTACTGCTGTAAGTGTTTATATAGCTCACAGTTGCCATAGTTCTCTTGGGACTGTATACTTTTTGAAGCATGCTCCTAATCCTGTTCCTGTTGAACTCATGGATAACATGGTCATCAACTTCAATGGGAGGAGCATTGCTATTAGTCAATAATCCATTGTGGGCAACAGCATATGTACCGAGAGATCGGTATCTTATCCTTCAATGCCACTGGCACTGATGCATCACTATGCAGATGCCTTCTGTGGTGGGGCTGTGCTGAGCCACCCACCTCACTGCACCTGACCACCTACCAAGCTCCGAGTGCCTCCCCGACTCCAGATGAGGCCTCACCAAGGCCGAGTACAGGGGGAGAATGATGTCCCGGGATTTGCTTGAGAAGCATCTATGGATGCAAGCCAGCATTTTGCTCGCTTTACTAGCCGCAGCATCGCATTGCAGGCTCATGTTCATCTTGTGGTCAATCATGACCCCCAAGTCCCTTTTGTCCATAGTGCTAACCAGCGTGGCACTGCCAAGCCTGTAACCATGCTGCAGGTTTTTCCTCCCAAGGTGGAGAACCTTGCATTTTTCAGTGTTAAACACCATCAGGTTCTCATCCACCCATTTCCTGAGCCTGTCCTGGTCAGCCTGGATCACCCGCCTGTCTTCTGGCGTGGATGCTTTACCCCAGAGTTTGGTGTCGTTGGCGAACTTGGCCAGGCCGCTTCTGACTCCACTGTCCACATCATTAATGAAGATGTTGAACAATATGGGTCCAAGGACAGAGCCTTGAGGGATCCCACTGGTCACAGTGCACCAAGATGATTGACTTCTGTCAATCACCACCCTCTGGGTCTGACCACCGAGCCAATTCTTCAGCCAGCGGATCGTGGTGAGGTTGAGGCTGCAGTTGGCCAGTTTAGCTAAGAGGTGATCAGGATGGGATGGAGGATGGGAGTCACCTCCAAGGAGGATTATTCTGCACTGGTCCGGTCCTGTAGGGAGCAGACCAGGAATGCCAAGGCTGCAACTGAACTCCAACTAGCTTTGAGCATCAAGGACAATAAAAAGTCCTTTTTCAGATATGTGGGGAGCCGGAGGAAAAGCAGGGGCAACGTTGGGCCCCTGCTGAACCAGATGGAGCAACTGACAACTGACGCCCAGGAAAAAGCCAACCTATTAAATGGGTACTTTGCGTCGGTCTTTCATCTGTCCCATGGGACGCCCATGCCCGCTACGGGACGGGGAAGTCCAGGTGAGGGTAATCCCCTGCCCTCCATTGATGCTGACTTTGTGAAGGAACATCTTGAGAAGCTGGATACCTTCAAGTCAGCCGGCCCTGACAATCTTCACCCCAGGGTACTCAAGGAGCTGGCGAGCATCATAGCCCAGCCTCTAGCACGGATCTTTGAAAACTCTTGGTGCTGTGGTGTAGTGCCCGAAGACTGGAAGAAGGCCAATGTGGTGCCTATCTTCAAGAAAGGGAGGAAAGTGGATCCGGCTAACTATAGGCCCATCAGCCTGACTTCTATCCCGGGGAAGATCTTAGAAAAGTTTATTAAGGAGGCCATCCTTAATGGACTGGCCGACGCCAACATCTTAAGGGATAGCCAGCACGGGTTTGTTGCGGGTAGGTCTTGCTTGACCAATCTCATTTCCTTCTACGACCAGGTGACCTCTCACCTGGACAAGGGAGATGAGATTGATGTCATATATCTTGACTTCAAAAAAGCCTTCGATCTGGTGTCCCATGATCGTCTCTTGGAGAAACTGGCCAATTGTCGCCTTGGGTCCTCCACGATCCACTGGCTGGAAAATTGGCTCCGGGGTCAGACCCAGAGGGTAGTAATTGATGGAAGTCACTCATCGTGGTGTCCTGTGAGCAGTGGGGTCCCCCAGGGCTCTGTCCTTGGACCCATACTGTTCAACATCTTCATTAATGATGTGGACACTGGAGTCAGAAGCGGACTGGCCAAGTTCGCAGATGACACCAAACCTTGGGGCAAAGCATCCACACCAGAAGACAGGCGGGCGATCCAGGCTGACCTGGACAGGCTCAGCAAGTGGGCGGATGAGAATCTGATGGTGTTCAACGCCGATAAATGCAAGGTTCTCCACCTTGGGAAGAAAAACCCGCAGCATCCTTATAGGCTCGGCAGTGCTATGTTGGTTAGCACTATGGAAGAAAGAGACTTGGGGGTCATCATTGACCACAAGATGAACATGAGCCTGCAATGCGATGCTGCGGCTAGTAAAGCGACCAAAACGCTGGCTTGCATCCATAGATGCTTCTCAAGCAAATCCCGGGACGTCGTTCTCCCCTTGTACTCGGCCTTGGTGAGGCCGCAGCTGGAGTACTGCGTCCAGGTTTGGGCTACACAATTCAAAAAGGATGTGGAGAAGCTTGAGAGAGTCCAGAGAAGAGCCACGCGCATGATCAGAGCTCAGGGAAGCAGACCCTACGATGACAGGCTGAGAGCCCTGGGGCTGTTTAGCCTGGAAAAGCGCAGGCTCAGGGGTGATCTGATGGCCACCTACAAGTTTATCAGGGGTGATCACCAGTATCTGGGGGAACGCTTGTTCACCAGAGCGTCCCAAGGGATGACGACTAGGTCAAATGGTCATAAACTACTACAAGACTGTTTCAGGCTGGACATAAGGAAAAATTTCTTTACTGTCTGAGCCCCCCAGGTCTGGAACAGCCTGCCACCGGAGGTGGTTCAAACGCCTTCATTGAACACCTTCAAGATGAAACTGGATGCTTATCTTGCTGGGATCCTATGACCCCAGCTGACTTCCTGCCCTTTGGGCAGGGGGCTGGACTCGATGATCTTCCAAGGTCCCTTCCAGCCCCAATATCTATGAAATCTATGGGATACCAGACTGAAGGCTTTTTTAAAGTCAAGATATATGACATCAATCTCTTCTCTCTTGTCCAAGTGATAGGTCACTTAGTCATAAAAGGAAATGGGATTTCTCAAGCAAGACCTACCTGCAACAAACCATGCTGGCTATCCCTCAGGATGTTGCTATCGGCCAGTCCATTAAGGATGGCCTCTTTGATAATCTTATCTAAGACCTTCCCTTGAATAGAGGTCAGGCTGATAGGCCTGTAGTTTGCTGGATCCACTTTCCTCCCTTTCTTGAAGATAGGCACCACATTGGCCTTCTTCCAGTCATCGGGCACTTCACCAGAGCGCCAGGAGCTCTCGAAGATCCATGCCAGGGGCTGAGCTATGATGCTCGCCAGCTCCTTGAGTACGCTGGGGTGTAAACTGTCAGGCTGACTTGAAGATGTCCAGCCTCTTGAGGCGTTCCTTCACAAGGTCAGCATTGACGGAGGGTAAAGAATCTCCCTCACCCGGGCATCCCTGTCCCATAATGGGCAGGGATGTGCCATGGGACTGGTGAAAGACCAATGCAAAATACCCATTTAACAAGTTGACTTTTTCCTGAGCGTCAGTCGTCAGTTGTCCCATCTGGTTTAGCAGGGGTCCAATGTTGCCCTTGCTTTTCCTCCGGCTCCCCACATATCTAAAAAAGGACTTTTATTATAGTGGAGAGCTTATTGATTACAGAGGGTAGGCTTGGGGAAAGATGCAGGTTAGAGAAGTATCAATGAATAACCTTAGAGCAAACAGTGTCAGCTTAGTAGCTGGTTGATACACTTCTATATTATATTACAGTAAGCTATATATCTAGATAGGTTTCAGGTAGTTTACTCACTTCAGCATCCTGAGAGAGAAAGAGAGGTGCAGATGGTCCAGTTGCTGTGTGTGTCTGTATCATGGCTTCTCTTCCCCACTCCCCAGGCAATCTTCGGTTTATATAGCCCTTTTGATATCACCCTCCAGGTCCCATCAAGGCAGGTGTTGTCTGATGCTGACCAATCAATTTAAAAAGCATCACTGACCACCTAAGCTCTAGCCCTTGCCCCTGTACCATGAGGTCATTGCTAAAACAATAGAGAGGTGGAGTTTGCACCCTCTCACCTGAGGGTCCTCATGTACGCGGTAACGCGGGACAACTGAATGACAGACAGGTGAGAAGAAAATGACAAAGAAAAGAAGAAAAAACTGGTAGAAGAGGCAGGGAAGAGTCTGGGATGGAAATCCTCCACACCCTTCACTCACAGACTTCTCTGTTCTGCCAATTGCTTTCCTTGGGAATACTTACACATGCAATTAAATACATTTACTGTATCAGTTCATGTTGAATGACATCTCAACTTCATGTGTGTGGAAAGCAGAGTGGTGCTTCTTGTTTCAGCCCATTGTGACCCTTGGCTTTCGCTATGAGATGCTGAATTGCGGCCCTCCACTTTGTTCCCTCGTGGTTAGTCTTTATTGGCATTGAGCTTGCTGACTTGCTTATGACTTGCTTTTGCTGGTGGAAAATGTGTGCTGGGAGGAAATAAGCTACTGTGATGTCCCTGTAGTCACAACTGAAGTATCCCGAAGGCTCCCTGTCAGCAGTCCCTTGATACGCGGATGGCAGTAAGTTGGGAAGTGCATCATTGAGCCCGGAGACGACTGAGGAGGCTGATCTGAGATCCATGCATTTCACTGCAGATGTGACAAATGGTCTTGGGAGAGAGTCTGGTAATGTCAGGTCACCGCTCTTTTGCTTGGTCTATTGTCTGTTTGCCTCCATAGTGGGGCAAGTTTGCTTGAAACGATTGATTAATTCCTTGTCACATGACACGGGACCCCTGGGGACGAGGTGCTTGAGTCTCCCAGGTCCTGATGTTGATATCACCTTTCTTGAGACTGGCCTTCAAGGTGTACTTGAATCTCTTCTTTTGCCCACCCCTGCAGTGGTGGCCATCACTGAATTGGGAGTATTGGACCTGGTTTCAGAGTTGGTTGTCCTTATGCCATGTCCTGTCCAATGGAGCTGGTATCGTATTAACATGGCTTTGATGCTGGTGGTGTCGGCACGAGCCAGAACGCTAGCATTCATTCTTCCGTTCTTCCATGTGCTATGGAGGATTTCCCAAAGACATCACCGATAACATTGCAAAGCATCTCGGTGTTTCTAATATGTCGTTCGAGTTTTACACCCAGACACCAGGGTAGGGGTGACAACAGCTTGGTAGCTGAGAAATGTGGTGTGGGTCCTAAGGTCATGATTGTCAAAGAAATTATTTTGGAGATGTCCAAAGCCAGCACTGATGGATTTTACTTTGTCCAATATACTCATCTATGTTCAGTTTTTGGGAAAGGTAGAGAAATACTCAACATTCTCCAAGGATTGACCCTAATATGTGGAGGAGCAGTGTTTTGGGGTAAGGTGGTGTTGTTGGGGTGTTTCACAAGCCCCAGGTTTGATGGCAGTTGTGGCCTACAAAGAGAAACTCTCTGGTCACCAACAAATAACCAGTGGCAGTGGAGAAGGGACCTATCTGAACTTCAGAAACTGGGATGCAGAGCAGTACGTTGCACGTTGTCACGACAATTGGTGATTACGTCTCGTCTTCCCCCCAGGATCCACCACCACCTCCCTCCCTCTCTCTCTGTCTCTCTTCACCCAGATAAAATCCACTCTCCAAAAGAATAAGGCTAAAAAGTTAAGTGCTCCCAGCAGAGCTGCATATAGTGGCCCTACCTGAGGCACAAAGACCAGAGCCTCTCTAAAGGAATTTGTTCTTCTGGGATGATCCTGCCCTGCACAGGGGATTGGACTAGATGTGACCTCCTGAGGTCCCATCCAGCCCAATGTTGCTGTGAATGTCTGTCTGAAGCAAGTAGCACGTTGGATCTCAATGCCCTAAATGCAGCGGTAGCTCGGGGACAGAGCCCAAGACCTTTGGCTGCTACTCGGGCAGTAGAAACTCACGCTCTTAGAGACGATGATGCTAGAGCCATTAATTCAGTGGCTGTTGCACAAAATCCTCTGTATTGCAGCTTGAGCCCTGCTTTGTGGTCACCGTTGCCAGAAGATGCTGGGAGAAGGGCCAGGGAAGCCCTGGATTGCAGAAAACCAGCTGCTTTTTATCTTGGGCATGTGCTTTGCAACCCCCAGCAATTTGACTGCACCTATCAAGGTGTTTTCTTTAAAGTGCCAAGCACTGCTGGGGCCTTGTGATGGAAATCGGTTGGGGTGAGACACCTGCACACCTTGGAGGAGCCGGCCCCAGAGTCCTAAGGCACCTGCGAAGGCCGGCGAGGTCAGTGTTACGAGCCACGTTGGGATTGCTGCTGAGTCTCAATAGCTGGTGGTTGAAAAAAGAGCGTAAATCATTTATAAATGTCTCGATGCAGCAAGAGGCCTTTCTGTGCATTACGGATATCCAGCCCCTTTGTAGCCCCTTTGTTCCTTCTCGTTACAGAGCACACTTTTTTTTGTTACAATTATTTAGTGAGAGAGAAATCTTGAGAACTTTAAAGCAAATAAGCAGCAGCTGGGAAGGACAGGAGCGGTGCGGTGCGGTGCGGTGCGGTGCTGTGCTGTGTTGGCGTGCTCGGCGGGGCCCTGCTGGGAGCCAGGCTTGCCTCTTAGCGCTGCTTTGAATCTGCTTCCTCCGCCTCCCTGTATAAGCACATTCTGGTCTTTCAGCCTCTCTGAGAATCATCATGTAGCCTACGTACGTCTTCTCTCTTTTCCTTCCTCTCCATCTTTGAACTGGAGCATGCAGCATTTGCTGTCAGTTTGCTTCCTCTGATCCAACTATTTCACATCTCTTCCCAAACAAACCTTGCTTCTTGCCTATTCCCTGGACCATGACAGCTAGAAGAACATGACAACTCTGCTGTTTCCAATCTGGCTTCGCTCCATTTAATCTGCCGTTACTGTAGACTCTCATGGGTGCTTCCTGGCTAGATCTCGGGGCTTCTGGCCCATCTTCATCCTCTTTAACCCTTGAATTTCATTATACCACCCATTTAGTAGCTTGAAACAGGTCATTATAAATCACCTTAAGGTATGTTATGATGGGGACATCTTTGCACTTCCTGTCTTGCATAACCTTAAACTTCTCCAAATTAACTTTCCAATGTACAAGAACTCCGTAATCATCTCCATAAAATAGTGGCTAAAGATGACCTAGTAGCCACAAGTTTTTGTCCTAAGAGAAATGAGCAGCCAGGTAGAAAAGCGTAGATGGCAAATTACCAGCGACAAATTTGGCAAAGCCCGTGGTAATAGTGGGGCATGCTCCAAGAATCCACGCTAGGACCGGTGTTTGGCCAATAGAAACGGTGGGCGTTTATGAGTTGTGAGGATCTGGACCGCTAAATCCAGGACCCCCCTAACCTGTCACTTTGCAGGTCATGAAGTAGAAAATAAAATTTCAAACTACAGAAATGGCCTGGAGGTAGTGCCCGTCTGCCATTTCCCCCCAAGTCTACCTTTGTGTTCGAGGAGCCTGGAAGATCTCGTATTGGGAAAATCCTAGTCACTGGAAACCTTCTTTGTAATACTTAGACATGTGGCAACTTTCAATGAAAATTATCTTTTTAGACATACTAGCAATTTTAATTGGAGGAGGAAGTAAATAAATAAGCCTTGCAATTACTTATCATGCAGCACAAATAGTCACAATGCATTTTGGGAAGCAAATTAACCTTGTAAATAATAGCTAGGAATCTCCCAGAGATATCCAGGTACCCAAGGTGACTTTCTTGTGCTTCTTATACAATATGTTTCTGTTGACTCGCACAGTCTGCAGCCTTAAAAATGTGTTTTTCCTCCTCAATAATATGAGCTGCTTTTCATGTAGAAAATAGCTAGTGCACTGTCTCTCTGCCTGAGGAAGCAAGGAGACATCTGGCAAAGAAATTCAAGAAATACCTTGCGGCAGTCAACTGTTCTTCCAAACCAACTGTTTCACAAAGGCCTATATATCTATTATGTGTGTATACAAATTCAATCTCTCTCCCTCTCTCTGCATGTGTGTAATAATATTGGAGTTCATTATGCTTAGATTTAAAGTTGTGAATATCAGCAAGTTTAAAGAAAGGGAAAAAAGGGCTTTTACGAGAATGTCATGGTCTCACTTGAACACCCAGCTTGGCCAAGTAGGAGCCAGCGCTCGGTGTGGACGCTTGCTGCCCCTTTGAGGTAGAGTTGATCGGGGCATTTTTCATGAAGTTAAATCTCACATTTTCTGGTGCATCTTGAGGGAACTTCCCAAGCGGGAACCCGTGGGGTGCGAAGGAGGGAAAAGACGTTTCGAGCCAATCTGCAATGGGAGGAAACTTGGAAACCTTGCGAGCTGGTGCCCGCTGAACCATCCTCTTGTCGTCAGCTCTGCTTTTAGCCAGGTCCTGTCTTATGTGGACACCAGGAAGGAGCCACAGTTGTCCTTTCTGGATCAGATCACATAGTTGACCCAGGAGGAGGAGGAGGTGCAAGTACAGACCGTCTGCATGGTGGGCCTCAGCTTCCTCCTCCCTGACAACATCCACAGCGTGTGCAGAAGACATGTACACCCTCACCCGGGCTGTAAAGGCTGCCTTCTAAATTCCCTTCTCCTAGGGAAGAGGATCCCCTTGATCCACAAATCAACGTGGGTTTACGTCGCTGTAGTTGTCAGTAGTTTGCCTTTCGGGCTGGGGGTGTATGGGCATCCAGAGCGCGGTGTTGGGTCAGTACTGGCGCTCCTGTCCCTACGCACGAAGCCAGAAACCTGCAGGTACCCGATACCTGGAAGGGCCAGCACAGCTATAAGCAGGCCCTGGGGAGCACTCCCATTCACCTGCACCTCCAGCACAGGGTCTTACCATGTCTGCTCCTTTCTTTTCCCAGACAGAGGTGTTGGTGCTTCCCAAATTGCTGAGGACACAGCCACGATGCTGACGGGTAAACACCACCCTGGAGTCAAAAGTGGGAGAGGGAAGCGGTTACACTTTTGTTACAGAGGTGAAGGGACGCAGAGAGCGCCAGCAGGAGGGTGCAGACGGAGAGAAATAGAAAACCATTCAGGTGGCATTTGTACGAACAACACAGGTTTCCCCAAATGAAGCTATTTTTCCTTAAACTGAGCCAGGAAGAGCACATCGAAGTGAACTTTGCTTTTAATTCTTGCTAGGTAAATACATAACTACATGCTCTCTTTGGCCTGGCTGTAACGCTTTGTGTGGTCCCTGTTCTTGGCTGCTATTATTATTATTATCATTAATAATCATAATCATAATAATAATCAGTTGTAAGATCCAGAATTACAATGCATATGGGTTAATCTGGCTGTGCATTTTCTCCCTGATTGCTCTTTGGGCAAGTGTGCATCCTTTCCAAGTGGAAAAATTGCAGCCCCACTCGGTGTACACGTTATTGTTACTCATTAAGAAGCCTGGTCGTTATGAATGCCTCCTCTGAATGTGATGTTCCTGCTTTTTGCCATGACAGCAGTAACTTGAGCTGGTCAGAGTCTGTCAGAAGACAAGGGATCTGCGGGTCATCTCCCCTGCCCAGGCCTCATAGACTACCAGAGACCACACTTTGGTAACCACAGGCTTAGGGACTACGGCAGTGGGCTGCATGTTGAGGCCTGGGGGGTCTTTCTTCTTGACTTGGACCTGTTGCATGGCCTTGGGGAGGACCTTCCTCTCCCCGATATCTCTTCTTTCTTGCATCCTTTTGTCTTTCTAGGATGTAAGCTCCTTGCTTTAGGAACTATGTTTGTGCAACATCTGGTAGGGTGGGGTCTTGGGCCTTGCTGAAATCATCTGGCATTCTGGGTAGAGACATGGGCTCCAGACATCTCTTAATGCTTTCTAGCTGAGGATATTTCACCCTGCAGCGTGTTTTCTTGTGCATCAGGTTGGGAGACACCTCCTTTGCAGTAAAAAAGCAATTTTGCAACCCCCCTCCCCCATTTTGATTATAAAGGTATGCAGAAACGTGCTGTATTTCCTCACATAGACTGCACCTTTTCTGAAACAGGGGTGCACGTTATAAATGAGGAAATATGGTAACGGCACTTCCTGCCTCTGCTGGGGAGGAAACTAAAGTAACGCTGCAGTGCAACATGTGTGGCTTCCCAGCTCCTGGCTTTGGGTGCTGTCTTGTTGTCCCAGGCAGAAGCTGCTACTCAGTTACTGACTGCTACATACCAGTATTTTCAAGGAAATATGTATTTTTTCTTTCATTTGCCTTTTGCAGAAAAGGTCCGCATCTTATTCAGCATCCTATTGCATGTGAGAAAATATGAATAAATTGATGCTAGGCCTATTTAAAGCCACGTGTTTCCTGCTACTCGCCCTGTCCCTTCCAAATATTGACACTCAGGCAGACCTGTCCTTTATGAAGTATTGCACGAGTTCACAGGAGAAGGTCATAACCCGTCTCTGTTCGCCCTTTCTCATCCTTCAAAGGCAGCAGGGACCTGAATGAAATAAACTCTCAGAAAAACGTAGCTTTGCAAAAGGTGAAATGAAATCTGTTCTTACAGCAGTGTCGTCAGCTGGTGGGACTCGCGGCCTCGTGACGGTATTATGGGAAGAGCTAATTACAGTTCTGCACAGGATGAAATGTGCATGTGAGTCAGCATTAGCATTTAGCACTAACCGAGGTAAAATGAGTTTTGCCACATTTGATTGCAAGAGCTACCAATTCAATTACTTTCCACCATTAACAACATCTTTGTGGGAGAAGGAAGACATCCTCTGTGGAAACATTTTGCAAAATTACTTCATTGAGTCTCGACTTCCCTAGAAGCATCCAGCACTGATCTCCATTACGGGCAGGAGGCTAAAAGGGATGGCTCGCTCTCTGGAGAGCCACTTCTGTCTGGTCCTCTATCAAGAAGGCAGACCAAATGTGAGGCATGGGGGAGGAGGAAGGAAAATCTTCCTCCCTTTCACCTGCAGACATACACAGGAGGACAAAGTTTAGCCAACATCTTGCTAACGACAGCCTCTCTTGGAAAGTGATGTCTGAGACCGCAAACAGCTGCTTTTGGAGAACTCAAGCTTGAAAAGGCATCTGTTCCAACTGCTCGAGAGGAAACCGTCCTGCTGTAAAGCTTGAGGAGAGGAAGAAAAAAAGGTGAATTGTTATAGGAATTGTCTGAACTGTTGGAAATTTAATGTGGAAATCAAGCCAGAAGCAGGCGGTGCATCTTCTGTAGGGGCCGGGCCAGCGTTGGCAAAACCTCTCAGAGACGTGTTGGGTGCTAGAGCCCCGTAGGTGGAAAGCATCAGGATTCCCATGAAAATATTTCCCTAAATGATTGGAGGACAAAGAGCACGAAGAGATCTAGGAACAGAGATGAAAGCCTGGAAATAGCTATGCCGCCCCGTAAACACTGTTACTTTATGCCCATTTAAATGCTGCATTCATAGTAATGCAATTACTGCTGCATTATTGATTTTAAAATGTTATCAGAAGCAGTGACTGCTGCTTCTCGTTAATAGGGATCCTGCCTCACAGTTTTGTTTGCATTTTGGGTCTTGTTTGGAACATAAAGTAGTAAATCTGTACGTGGAGGTTTGCTAGGAGAGGGAGAGACTGTACTGCTCTTTGTCCAGTGCCTGTTTTCCTCTCATTTCTGGTGCCAGGCGGTGCCGAGTTGGGACTGCCGCGTCCTCTTCCTCCCAAACCTGGAAGTCACCTCACCAGCCTCGTGCGATGCTGCACGGAGAAGCTGAGCTAACTGATGTGTCGGGAGCGCTGAACAAAGGGAGCGACTCTGCTTCCAGCGGGGAGGTAACTTGCATCATCTCTTTTAGTCTGGCCATGCCCGGCATCCTAATTTAAGCAGTATCTTCTTGCGTCTCTACGCCACGCTTGATCATTTTGTGACACACGCTTGTACTTTGCGATATATTTCATTGTACATCTGCCTTCAAGCAGTGGGCCTTGCAGCAGGTTCATAGATTTATAGATTGTAGAGTTGGAAGGGACCACAATGGGTCATTATGTCTGACCCCCTGCCCCTGGCAAGAAAGAAGACCGAGGTCAGATGACCCCAGCCAGGTGACTATGTAGCCTCCTCTTGAAGACCTCCAAGCTAGGTGATAACAACCACCTCTCTTGGAAGCCCATTCCAGATCCTGGTCACCCTTACTGTGAAAAATTTCTTCCTAATATCTAACCTAAATCCACTCTCAACTAGTTTACACCCATTATTCCTAGTCACTCCTTGGGGCGCCCTAGTAAACAGCGCTTCCCCTATTCCCCGTTGACCTCTCCTAATAAATTTATAGGCGGCCACAAAATCTCCCCTAAGCCGTCTCTTGTGAAGGCTGAAGAGATTCAGCTCTCTCAACCTCCCTCCGTAGGGTCTATCACAAAGGCCACTAATCATGCGAGTGGCCTCCTCTGGACCCTCTTCAGATTCCCCGCGTCCCTATTGAAGTGCGGCGCCCAAAACTGCACACAGTACTCCAACTGTGGCCTGACCAGTGCCACATAGAGGGGGAGCAGCACCTCCTTTGTTCTATTAGTCATGCACCTGCTAATGCACGACAAGGTGCGATTGGCCTTGTTACACTGCCGGCTCATGTTCATCTTGGAGTCAATTATGACTCCAAGTTCCCTCTCTGCCTCCGAGCTGCTGAGAAGGACACTCCCCAACCTACAGGTGTGCTGGGATTCCTCCTTCCCAGACGGAGTACCTTGCATTTATCTTTATTAAATTGCATCCTATTTCTCTCTGCCCATTGCTCCAACCTGTCCAGGTCGGCCTGAATCTGCTCCCTGCCCTCCGGTGTACTAACTTTGCCCCATAACTTGGTATCATCAGCGAACTTGGAGAGGGTGCTCTTCACGCCCTTGTCCAAATCGCTGATGAAGATATTGAATAATATCGGTCTGAGGACCGAGCCCTGCGGGACCCCACTGCCCACCTCCCTCCAGGCTGAGAAAGAACCATCCACCACCTCTCTCTGGTGCGGTCCCTAAGCCAGCTGGCCACCCACCCAACCGTGTAGGCGTCCACTCCACAGTCTGCTAGCTTCCCAATGAGGATAGGGTGCAAAACTGTGTCGAAGGCCTTCCTAAAGTCCAGGAAGATGACATCAGCCTTGGCTCCCACGTCCAGGCAGTGTGTGACCTGGTCATAGAAGGCTACAAGGTTTGTCAGGCAGGATCTACCTGTGACAAACCTGTGCTGGTTTCCTCTCAGCATCGTTTCCCCTGCTGGGCCTGCACAAATGTGTTCCTTGATTATTTTCTCTAGCATTTTCCCAGGAATAGTGGTAAGACTGACTGGTCTAAAGTTGCCCGGCTCATCCCTTCTCCCTTTCTTGAAAATGGGCACCACATTGGCCCTTCTCCAGTCCTCAGGGAGAAGTCGCCAGGTGTTGCACAGTCTAAGGCTCTGTGCTGCAGTCACAGGTGGTTGAGCCATCTTCCTGCAAGCAAACACTACGAGTATTGAGGTCATGATCATCTGACATCAACTTCATTGGCTGGCCATGTCATCTGGATGCCCGACTTCAGACTCCTGAAGCAAGATTTATTCTCTCTATGTTCAAGAGGAGGGCAGAGAAAGCACTTCAGGGACATCCTCAAGGCCAACATAAAAAGCAAAATGCAGCATCAATGTCAACTCATGGGAGACGATGGCCTGGGACTGCCCCACATGGAGGAAGAGTCCGCTGCAGGGATCTTGGTACTTTGAAACCTCAGGGCAACAATAGGAGATGGAAAAGCGAGAGCAGAAGAGTGTGTCATGGACCAGATCAAGAATCCAGACCCTGATGACATGGTGAATAAAAGCACTGCTTTTGCTTCGGCTGGTCTGTCCCTTTCCTTATCCAAATGAGGACCTGAAGCTACAAGTAGTTGCTGGCGTTTTTATGGTTACAAAGTGGTTTGCCAATGTTTTCTTGTGTGTGTTTTCTGCTTGGTTCAGCCCTGTACACCTGCTTCTCTCCCGGCAGCTCTGTGATCCTCATCACTGCAGCCTTTTGGCGCCTCCATCCTGTAAGAGATTTATCCCGCCAGCACCTCGCCAGGCTGAGAGTGCTGTTCCCAGCTCATCTCCAGGGAGGTGAGAGCCTGAAGGAGCTCAGGATCTTCCCTGGATCAAGCAGGGAGCCTTCATTCCTGTGGTGCAGGCAGTATGCTGTTCCCTGGACCAGCATGTCTCCAACCAGTTTGTATTTATTTCAAATACTTCTATCTGGTTGGGCTGTAATGTCATTTGTGGTGTTGGAAGGGGATTCTGGTCCAAATGCATTGGAAAATGGATACCTTAGCCCACTCCTTCCTCTGCTTAACACTTGTCCAAGTAGCACTATCAGAACAACCTAGTGCCCAAAGCATGTGTGGGCAAATAAGGGCTGAAAAATGCTAAATTAGCAAATGCCAAAAGGATCAGGTTCACTTTCCTCACTCGGGCACTGTGCTCAACCAGTGCCAGGTGGTCATGTCAGTGGATGTGTCTATCGTCCCCATCTCTACAAATTAACTGGGCTTTCTCAGCATGAGAGAAAGGCCTCGATGGTGAATGGCAGGAGCTCATGAGCCCAGAATAGCTTGTTAGTCAGTGCTGGAGCATCTGACAACTTGTTCCCTGCTGCTGCAGCGTTCCCCCATCTCAAGTTGAGCTGGTTTGAATAATGTTCACAAAAAGTTGGACATTTTTCCCCCCTGTCAGTTGATGAATCAATGATTTATGAATAAATTTCTTGTTCTAGTCCTAGCTCCACAGATCTCTAAGGACTATTCATAATAAAAAAGATTGACAGAAAATAAAGAATGCAAATGCATTACTGGCAGCGAATATTTCTTCTTAGGCCTCTCTCTCCCTTTGCAAGGCAGTAAAAAGCGGTGTTTCTATCATAAGAATCTGTCATAAGAGCCTGAATTTTTGCCTCTGAAAGAGCATGTGGCCTATGGTCTATGGGGAGAGTTTTTCTATTGACTGCCCTCTTGGAGTAGCTTGCCATTCAGCCTGGCCACGTCGTGCAGCACGGCTGGAAGAGATCTTTTGAGATGTCAAGTCCAGCCCCCAACTTCATCAGGTAGCCCCCTCGGGTAGTGCCATTTGTGAATTTAAGGACTTTCTTAAAATGAGTGGGGTTTTTTTGCTGTCATCCTTCCAACATCCGTTGCAGAGCCTCGCCTCGCCTCGCCTCGCCTCCTGGGTGGGAGGATGCTGAGCCGAAGCATCCTCCCACCGTCCTGTTTTCATAGAGCTCTTGCATTCAGCATGGAGCAAATGGAAACAAGGATCCGTGATGAATGAAAGAGGAGGTTCCTGCCTTTGAGGGGATGGCCTTGTGTTTGCAACGCTGGGGCATAAAATCAGAGTTTAAAGGCATTGGGGTGGATCTCGAATCGATGACGGTGCAACTGGAAGCATGTTTTGGCCCAAATGGGAAGGGTGCCGAGTGTACAGACAGCGAAGCTGGGATCTAGGTAACTTGCTTTAGCTGGTGCACATCCTGCTATGCAAGGAAGGAAGAAGGAGTCTGCTCCCTGAATAGCTATCCTGCAATGCCAGCTTTGATCCAGGTTCTGGGCCAAAAAAATCTATATTTAGGAGTGGGACGGTGTGTCAGGGCATGGCTGTAGTTTGTGATTCAGTGAATCGCCTTTTCCCTTTCTCGACAATGAAGATGACGGGAAGCTGTGGCTTGCCTTCAGCATCCTCGTAATACCTCCAATTCTTCATTAAGACTAAAAGTGTAGCCAAAGCTCAGGCTTCATGCCTTCAGCCAGTCAGCTGCATGGGTCAGGCAGGATTTTTTCCCAAAGTACCATTAATCAGATGCCTTGTGTTTTCTTTTTCTCTGCTGCACCAGGGATTGGTCATGGGCCAGTGTCCGAGTCACTGCAGACGCTCCTCACAAGGGCCTGGCTCGCCGTGTTGCCCACACGCTCAGGGGCCTTCTTGCGGTTGGGTTTGGGAAGGACTTTTTTCCAAGGTCAGGTTGGCCATGGGAGTGTGTTGCCTTGTTACTTTCCCCCAGGACGTGGAGAGTGGGTTTCTTGCCACAATCACCTGGAAATGCCTCAGTTTAACCTATTCTCTTCCATTTCAGGGCTTTGGGAAGGGAATGAGGTGTCCCCAGCATCAGTTCTCTGCCGGTGGCACACAACAGGCCGGTCTCCAGAAGATCGGTGTTCTTTGATTTTAAGTTGGGTGACCGTGCTCCGGATGGGGGCAGCTGGGTGATATGTAATGGCATGTGAAATGCATCTGGTCTCGCGGTCCCTTCTGACTCCATGAAACCTATGAAACAGAGAGGATAAAAATACTGAATAGCTTTTTATTGGCGCTCTGCTACATGATGTGAAGAGTCCTGTGAAAATAATCCTGTTCTCTCTTTGACCCGAGTGCTTCATCAGTGAGTTGAGGTGGGACAGGGAGGTCAAGCTTGCATGTTCTTCTTAATGAAACAAAACTGCACCAGGGATCTGTATCTCTATCCTCAGCTCCTCGTCCGAAGTGGTGGTTCTCTACAGGGGGATTCAAATAGAAAGGTCCTCTTTGCTTACTACTCAAAGGGTGTGTCTACACATGTATTAATGCACTTTAGTTCATGCAAGTTAAATTTAGTACCTCTGTTGTGAGGTTCTGGGAAAATGCACATTGGCTTGTCTTAATGCACATTAAGTAAAGAGCACGTTTGTTTAGAGATGCTACAATGTGCATTAAAATAGGCTAATGTGCATTAAAGTGCATGTGTGAATGCACCCAAAGACTTTGTCCCTTCCACTGCCAGTGTGTGTGTGTGTGTGTGTAAGGGGGGGGGGGTGAATGACTTTCTTCTTCTCTGGGCTGTCTTTGCATCTCCTGTGCTCCTCTCTTTCTAAGACATGCTCACAGACAAAGCACCCCCTACCCAAAACACCCAGCAAAGCTTCCCCTTGCATGATTCTTGAGAGAACTTCCATATACTGTTTGGGGTGGCATTTTCATAGGAAGTTAGACAGGTATTTTGGACAGCCTTTATTGAGCCATCTCCTCAGGTTCAATGCTTTCCTTTGAAACCTTTGTGTCTTTTATCATACTTTTTAGTGCACACTATTCTGATTAGGGCTGTTTATATGTGGGATTTCAAGCATCTCTTCTTGGGTAACACTCCAGCATAAAACAGGAATCGGGAAAGTAGTGCAGAAACAACAAATTGTACACGCCTTTTTTCTTTTCTTTTTAGACTGAACAAACTTGAATTTCTTCCCCTTCCAGTATTTTGCTGTGCCACCTTGATCTTGCAAATCAAGGATACTTCCAGCATTTCTAGCCATCTGGACCTTTTCCAGGGGGGAGGTCCTGCTGTTGACATAACAGACTTGAAAGCGAAGCTGTTGCTGGTGCATCATATGATGATAAGGGGCTGTGCTATCTAGGATCAGCTTTAAATAAAACTTCAAAGCAGGATGTTTTGCATTTAAATACGTTATAAAATAGTTGTCTGTATGGCTGCCTGTGAGAGTCTAATTTCTGTGACGGTTTCATTTATTGCGAGCTTGGTAATAACATGAAAGGACTCGGGGTTTCTGAACCTCAACAGGCTCTTTATTGACAAGACTATCTATGACAGTGCTGCCACCACGGTTATCGCTCGCTCTGGATGCACCGACAGGCTTCCCAGGGCCTCTTCCAAATCTTTCCCCATTGCAACCTGAGATGCTCCTTCCAAATCGTAGGCAGGTTTCATCTATCCCCTTAACGACTGCTGTCACTTGTTGTCCGAGCCCTGCTGAGCTGATGAGGCCGTAGGTTATTAGGATATACCTTGCGATAGACATGTGACTTCTCACCAAACTAATGCTATCTGCCAGGCCTGCCAAGCGATGTCTGTGTGGCACTATGGAGGTAACCAGAGGTCCGTGTGAGGTATCGTAGCCTACGCAGCACAAGGCAGAATTGCATCTGGGTACTTGAATGAGCTCTGTGCATGCTAGCAGGAAAAATATGGCTGTATTGACAGAGCTAATCAGCTGTACAAAGGGAGGCAAACTGCTTCTCCTCCTGGACCTAGCACATGGGCTACCTCCGCCCTGTGTTGCCTTGCACTGGATAGATACACCCATAGTCCATCCACATTGCCGGTTGTTGAAGCCTCTTCTTGCTGGGGTTGCCACTCTGGCTGCAGCCGTTTACCCAAGAAAGCAGAGTCTGGTTTCTTTAGCGTATTGGCTCCTGTGCTGCATAACTCCTGGCCCCGGGATGTTAGGTGTGATCCCATGCTCTCTCTTCTGTCACTGTCTTCAGTCTCTGCACCTTCTTTCCTGGCAGGTCCTGCCTTGCTGCTGCTCCGTGGGTTACCAGAGGCATTTTGCTCCAATTCCCCTCTGGCACCGAACTGCTTTGTATCCTGCTGCTCTGGGCTGCTGCTGATTAGACGATCAGCATCACTTTTGGCAGCACATTTCTGCTCCTGGACCAGGGCTCTTGCCTGAGCACTCCTAAGAGTGTTCTCCTCCGTGAGTCGGAAGCACTAATCCACTGTGGCTATACAGACACCGACATGGCAGACTAACAGGTTTGTTCAGCTTTTTTCCCAGGATCGAGATGGGATTCCCCGAGGCTCTCGAGTCTCTTTCAGCTGTCGATCGCCGTTTTCTTTGCATGTTTTGCACGGTTCCATTGCAGCACGCTTCCTCGTGGAGCTGGCATCCGAGTGTCACTGGTCGCAATTGTGAGCAGGGCAGTAGAGCGGTCGCAGGCTCCTTCAGCTGTGCTTCTGCATTGTAAGCACCTGCTAAGGTTGCACTACACTTCTCTTCTCCTTGGGAGACCTTTAATGTCCCCACAGATCCGCATGGATGCTGTAGCTTTTAGCCTCCCTGGGCACTTGTACACGTGACGGGGTTTTTATTCCTTTTTACATTTAAATCTGGTTTAAATCCCAGTTCTTAATTTTAAGTTTTAAAGACAAACAAAACAAAATGGGACTTGTCTGCTCTCACTTTTCTTGGAGTTGCCGTCATCACCCCCCTCACTTTGCTGCCCCAGGCTTTCAGGCTCCGTTCCTGATAACGAGGTCTCAAACTCGCCGCTTGTCTGTTTCCTCCACTTAGATAGGAGAAGCAGCTTTACTTTCATCTTCTTATCTGTGACTCCCAGTGCTAGCGTGGTATGCGAACTTGGGTCTAGCTGTCATGCTTCTCAGGAAATCCAGTGTTCCTTGTGGCTGGAGCCCCTCCATGCCGCCTGTTTCGAAGAGCTGCTTTGAGCATGTTAATTGTGCGTATCTTTGTTGCTGTGGGACCCATTAGACTGGCTACTGCCATCAAATGTCAGGCACCATGCGCTGGGGCACGATGCAAAAGGCCTCTGTGTTTCTGCAAATAAACTGGCTTTTTAGTCAGGTAAGTCTTTCCACTGATGGTGCAGCGCCATGGGCGACTGGTGCCTCCTGAGTCGGCGGGGGGTCCCCAGTGTCCAGCCAGCGACCGGTAGGGGGCCCAGTGGTGGTACTTCTGCATGTGGCACGGCAGTGGAGCCGAATTCAGGTGGGCACGAGCACTCTCCTGTCCCCCTACCAGCCGGAGCGCTTGCTGTCGGAGGTGGGGCAGTCGCGCTCTCTGGGAGGGGCATGTGCCCCTCCTACGCATCGCCTCTGTGCAGCTTCAACCAGCCTTGTGCACACCCTGACCTGCACTGCTCTCTCCAAGCACCACGCAGGCTGCAATTAGATTGAAAACCTCCCATGGGTATCGAGGACAGCCTGTGCTTTGGCTGAATGTGGAACGGATCAAAATTTTACATAGTTCTTGAATCCGGCCAGACTCTGTTGTACTTTTGCAGTTTCCTAGGTTGTTAACAATAGGTGGTTATCGCCGGCGTAAGCTGAGGGCCCTGAATGAAAATGAATGAAGAGCTGTCTCTCTTCATACTGCCCTTGTTCTCTTCCTTATAAAATACAGATTGATCCTGCTTCAGTGAAGTCCGTAAGAGCCTTGCCATTTGCTCGGGTGCAGAAGCAACAATAGATTTCTCCACTGGCAAAACGGCTCTTCTCTTTTGGGTGGATGATACGATTTGTCCACAAGTCAAAATAACTGCATTACTACTCCTACGTCAGAATATCAGCCAGCACATGTTGTAGGGAGGCACATGTATGAGCTCTGTATAGGGGTCTGGATCCATGTGACACTTGTCATGGCGTCCCGTTCCTCTCGGTATTCGGAAGGCAGGCATGGTTTTTCAATCTGAGCTCTTGCAGGGATCCAGGAAAGCCTCTTGGACGTGGGAATGCATCAGCTCTGTCTCCTGGTAGGGGGATTAGCCCAGACTCCACTGCTGCTTGCACAGGGCTGTATTCACTAGCACAGCTGGGGCAGAGCTTAGTGACCTGTTATAGTACCACACAAAGTTAATTGGACCTGGGAGTCAGGAGAGCATCTGGGCTTGTGGTCCAGCCTCTGCTGCCCTGAAGTTGGTCCCTTTGGTTGCTCGGTGGCAGAAGGTCAGTGATTAACCTCTGGGGCTGTTAGCAAGGACCTGGCCTGTGGAGCGGGTCCACAGCTGCACTGGTAACCTTTACAGACCCGGCGTGGAAGAAATAAGTGTGCGGTCTGTTGGTGGGATGAGCATTCTTGGCTGGTGGGAGGATGTCGCTTTGTGATGCGTGCCCCTGATGGAATAAGGTCTCTGCTCTCCTGTCCCGATGGGCCGGACCGCGCGAGCAGATCTCATTAACAAGGGGAGGCTGGCTACATCCCAGCAAAGGTTTTGGCTAGAGCTCATTTGCATTGGGATTGCAGGGTAATAAAGAGGGTTGGTTGTCTGTTTTTAATTCATTATTGGGAGACTCCGAGGCAGCTGAGCGGTTTTGATGACCTTGTCCGTAAGGTCCCCCATTGCCTCCGTGAAGCATCTCTGGGTGGTAGGGTTTGGACACGCAGAAGGCAGGGGAGCAGAAATACCACTTATTGCTCCTATATGATGTCAAGCCTCCTTTGCAGGGTGGGGATAGAGCCCAGCGAGTCCTGGCAGAGACCGGGCTCTGGTGTCCACTGGGGCTGTCCCTGATTCTGGCATCAGGGTAGCGTGGTAGGAGGAGCTGTGGAGACCACACCGTGGCTGATGATGGCAATTGCTCTCCTCGAAGCTGCGAGGGGCAGTGGTGGTGCTGAACAAATGCAAGCAAGGCCCTGCTGGTCCCTCTTCTTACTCAGACACCCACGTGGATGGCTTGGACCCGGAGCAGGCAGGGCCAGAGACAGTGATGCAGACACCTGGAGCTGGGCCAGGTGCATTTGTCTGCTGTCATTTGGCAATGCTTGGTGGGGAAGGTGTGGCAGAGGACTACCCCGCAGCGTGCTGTGAAGGCCGATGTCTTCCTCGCTATCCTTGCATGTGCCTTTGGTTGACCATTGCTACGTTTTCCTGCATTTGCACTTCCCTCTCGCTGGGATTGTTCTTGTTTTGTACACCAGCTCCGAGCTTTCAGAAGGAGACGTATTAATGCTCGGCGAGGGCTCCTCGGAGAGGCGTTTGGTTTTCCCAGAGTTCTCGGTTATGAGCTCAGCCTGGCGGTGTTCGAGTCTCCGGGCCTCTTAATGATGACAGCATCTGGCAGAAAGGTCATGGGCGCCGCTTGTCACTCCTCATTTTGTATTGTATTTCGTGTAAATCTGCACACATCCGGTGTGTGCTGCTGATTGGGCCCCCAGGGAAGCAGGGACTTGGACGTTGCTCTGAAGTTATCGTCTGCAAGTTCAGGGGACTGGGCTGAGCAGGAGGAAAATTCCCAGACTGCCCCTAGTGCCAAGGAATGCATCAGGTGGGCAGAGCTCTTTGGCCTCGAGGGAGCGGGGTATAACCTGGGGTAACTTGCTCCTGTAGACAAGCCATCGCTGTCAGGCAGGAAGAGGCTTTGTGCAAGGGGGACCAGGGAGCCAGGATAGCAGAGGTCTTGGCAGGAAGCCCTGGGCACAGCCCCTTTCAGGTTTGGAGATTGTTTCAGACTCGCTAGGAAAGCAAAGGGCATGGAAGTGGGGTGAATCCAGGCACCAGCCCCGGGGCTGCATGCTCAGGGTGATAAGCACCGAGGAGCCCACTGATTCCAGCACGGTCTCCGTGCACAGAAAAGGACGGAGCTGCAAATAAGCAGCCTGCGGCACCGTGCAAAGTGAGCGCCAGCCAGCTCCCAGTTCCAGAAACAGAGAGAAAGCCAGGGGAAGAGACCAAAATACAAACAAGATTCTCATTTCTGGCTTGTTTTCCAACTTTCTTTACTTAAAAAAAAATGTCATTGCTGTGTCCTGTCATCCTCTGCGGGGCACTGGGCAGCGAGCACCTCACTGCACAATTAAAGAAATGATTTTAAGGGCAGCCCTTGTGTGCTGAGCAGGATTGTTGAGGTGTTGATGGATAAGTGCAGATCTCATTGCCTTGCCTGGTTTATTGGTCCCTGAGGGACCTGCCCGAAGAGAGAAGCATAAAAAGGAAGGAGTTTTTGGGCTGCTGAGAGGTGAGGTGCTACCGCTGGATCCCTGATTAATCTTTAAACAGTGCAGTCTGCTTTCTGTGTCAGAAGAGCCTCATTTATCATGCTCTGCACCAGCAGCATGGAGTAGAAGGTCATATTCATAAATACAATCAAATGGCACCATAACAGAAGGGGAAGAAGGGGCTCGACGCAGCCAGCTCCTAGCCGCTGAATATCGAGAAGCGGAGCCGGCTGTTGTGAGCCTGGACCACCTGCGCTCTGCTTGTGAGCAGTGTCCCAGTAGGTTTGTGTTCACTTCAGTGAGGCCAAAGCATCAGGGCTACTTAACGGGGCATGGGGAGAGTTCAGATAACTATTCTGATAAACGAAGGCAAGGTGACCCTGTTGTCAGCCTCCATGTCTTCTCCTCTGCTAGGAGGACCCACAGAGGGCGAGAGCCCCCTGGATTTTTATGCTCTTTGGGACAGTCGGATGGTGGCAGAAGATTGCTTCCCTCCTGTTGCAACCGATGATGTTCCCGTGATGCACTTCTACTTGCTCCATGCAGCACAATCTCAACCCTCCAGTGCCGGCCTCTCTTCCCATGTCTCTGTTGCATGGGAAATTCACGGTAGCGAGGAGTCAGAGCAGTGAGAGGAGCTCTCTCAAGTGCAGACCAGAACCCCCTAGCTTGGGCTCTTGTCTGTCGGTCGTGCCCCTGTGCTGGCACGATGACCCTGGCGTGTGTTTTATTTTGGGGAAGGGCGAAGGGGTTCCCCACCAGATAGTTGACTTGACCCGCCTTCAGGGAAGGAACCTGTTGTGCAAAGAAAAGGCATTTCTGCACCTCGTGCTGGCGCGTTACTTTGAGCACTACCCTCCGCTGGCCGTTGGCTTTGTGGAAATGATCTGGGGTCTCTGCTGGACATGACCCGTGCTGTGAAAATGGGAAGCGTAACTACACTGGATTCCGCCGCACCGTCGCTGCAGCTGCTTGTGTTCCCCGTGTTGTCTCCTTTGTTGTGGAGCAGCAGGCCATGCTGAGTTGGGAAAGCAGGGTGTAATCTGGCCAGCTCTTTGCTGTGTAGCTTTCAGGCTTGGTGATGCCTCTTGGCAGAGTGGCTGAGCAGGGGATGAAAGTTCGACCCAGCTGGGCGGTGTATTCACCGAGTTAAATGTAAAGAGAAGACCGAGGGGGTGGGTTTGATAACGGTCTTTGAACAAACTGAAGGACAGTGAGAGAGAGGATAGAGATGGGCTGTAGGGGACAGGACTTGGAGCAACAGCCTCAGGGTACAGCAGAAGAAACTGAGCGTGGAGATGAAGAGGGACTTTCTGACTGAGGGTGGTCAAGCTGGGAACGGGCTGCCGAGAGAAGCTGTGCAATCTCCTTCCCCGGAAATAGTCAAGAGCAGGCGGGCCGGACCCTTGGCTGGGGTGGCTCAGTCAGGGATGATCCTGCCTGGAGCAGGGGGCTGCACTAGACCTCCTGAGGTCCCTAGGTTTCTATGAACCTGTCTGGGTGAGAGGCAGGGGAAATGAAAGAAGACCTCGGCATGGGACAGAAGTTGCACATAAACCAGTACAAGTGACTGGAAACCAGTACACACATCTGTAGCACAGTGCACATAAACTGCTTTCAAAACGGCCAAAACCATCATAAGTTGAACCTGGATGGATGTAGTATCGGAATGAACTGATTTGGGTTAAATTGGTTTATTGAACTTCTGTCCCAGATCCTTTCCAGATTCAAGTGAACACAGTCCCCCAGCATCCCAGAATGCTTTGAAACCTCTCCTGCAAGCCCCACCTCTGTCACTGGGTGGGTGAGCTAGCCTTGGCCCAAGCTGTCTGCTCCAGCCAAGCAGGGAGGTGTGGTCTAGCGCCCCCCGGCTTCTGTCTTGGGTCACTGCAGACAAGTGGCTGCATTTCCAGAGTGAAAAGTGAACGTTTGTTCACTTGCTTACTGGTTCCGTCTACGCGACTTAGGCTGCCCTGCCAAGAGCGCATCAATTCAGCCTCGGGCTTTTTGACTGTCTGTACTCAGGTTTTGTGCATAAAGCAGAGCAGCTAAGCCATAAGCATCACATTTGGAGGTGCTAAGCTCCACAGATGCTGTTTGCTGAGGGGCAATGATATAAAATCCAGCCCATTAACCCAAGCCTTCCACATTCGCATCTATACTACCTCCATTGCCCTCCAGCACCACCAGGAAGCACACAGGACACTCCCAGGGCACTTGGGAGAGAAGTGGTGCAGGTGGACCCCCCTAGATGCAGACTCTCCAGTCCCCTCGCACCTCTCATGAGCCTTCCTGCCTGGTCGAGTAAGTCCTTTGGGCTGTGAAGACTGCCTATTGACCATGAAGGGGCACATTCACACCATGACATTGGAGCTGTGCTCAGAGGAGCTAACGTGGCTGGGTGGAGATGGCTCTGGGACCTGGGTTCTAATCTTGCTGGGGTCTTTGGCGTGACTGAGGCCCAAATTCACAGAAACACTCATTGCTTATGTGCCTGCATAGCTAGAAGCTGAAATGTGGACCAATTGGGCCTTTTCATTGAAAGATGAAGTCCATTGGCAATGATGGCAGCCAATCCCTTGGAAAAGTCAGCTTCCAGGCCCTCAGAATGAGTGGACACTTGACTATCTTGGCTTGTATGTGTTTTGGCGACTCTGTTTCCCCATCCGTCAAAGGGGAACAGCCGTGTAGTTTTTTTATAAATTCAGCCTCTCTAATGTATAAATCCTGCACAGGCTCCCACCTTATGGTCCGTACGTACCCCTTTTGTGTCAGTAAGGCACGTGCACAGTGCTATGGGACCACCCGATGACACAGATATTGGTGTCGGTAGGTCCTCACCTTCCTCCCTACCCTGCAACAGGGAAACAGGAGTGTGCAGCATGCCAGGGAATGAAGAGGTGATGCTTTTAAGGCGATGTGAGATCCTTAGGTGGAATTAAAAGTACTAGATGACTTCTGCACATGGTTAGCCCTCTCTTGTCTCCAGTTGACCATTTCCCAGTCAGTTGAATGTCCGGTAACTTGGTAGTATGCTGGTGTCATCAGCTAAGGTAAGGCATCATGATAGTGCCAGGTTGTGGAGGAGCCTAGAGCCAGAGGCCTGCTCAGTACTACCAGGAGCCTTGGAAATGCCCCGTGCCTTGAGCCTGGCTGGTTGTGGGGCCTTCGCTTCATGAATCGGCCGGCTCTGAAGTTCTCTGTGCAGCATCTCATGCACTTTCTGCATTGCTGCATTTTCTTTTGTAAAATTGGGGAGCTGTGGTCTCGACAACCTTACGGTCCGATGGCTGGGGAACTGGCTCCGGGGTCAGACCCAGAGAGTGGTATTATACAATTATACAAGTGCATGTAATGCAGCACCGGGCACTTTTAAAAGTACCTCATGCTGCATTGCACGCGTGTGTACAAATGCCTGTGGGTATTTGGTGTGCATCCCAAGCCAGACATTGGCTGAGGGATGCATTCTCTCTCCCAGAGGGACCCTCTTGCAGGACCTTTCTAGGGGAAGTAGAACCAGGAGAGCCGCTCTCATTCCTGGAAGATGGGTTGCAAATGAAGGGCTGGAAGACGGATCTGCACTCGCAGCTGAGGGCATGCCTGTGCTGCATGGGGAGCTTCTCTCGGTTCTGGCGCGTGCCCTTAGCGGTGGCTGCCAGACTCTCAGTGCATCCCACTGCCCACTGTGGAGCTTTTCTTTGCACCCAGCGAATCCAGCTTGATTGCAGGATCCCTGTCCCGCTGCCACGCAAGCACATTTCAGGGGAGAAATGTTTGACCGACGATCACAACAAACCTGCCCATTCAGCTCTGCCATCTATATAGTGCAGTTCACTCCACATGTGCTCTGCTCCTGGCTTTTCTCCCTCAAGCAGCCAGGGCAAGCCACGGCGCTTGAAGACTGTACATCAAAATGAAGCTGAATCTCATGCATTTGAAAACAGTGGACAAATGACTTCATTGAGTCACGTGCAATAGTTCGGACAGGTAATAGTGTGGTGGTGTGGAAGCGCAGCTCGGACTGTTGGCTGAGCCCACTTGAATGCAGGGCTAAGGCCCACTGAAGGATCAGACCAACTCAAAGGAGGTGTCTTCCCGGGGCAAGAAGCCTTCTGCAACCCACCTTGTTGGGTGTAGTAAAGGAGAGAGAGGTCACACACTAATTAGCAGGAGGCTGACTGCAACTTCATTACTTGGTGCTGCAGTCACGTCTGAGTGACTCCAGTTCTGCGTAGAGACCCCTGAGTTAGCATTAAAGCACAAGCTCAGGATGCTCTCAGGTGATCTAGGTGTGCTTGGGACCGGCTCACGGACCCTGCTCAGAAGTAGGATACGTTATCCTAGCCTGAGCTCTGCAGCCAGCTCTGAGCTAGCCAGATAACTCTAGGGTGGGCACATGCATCTCCCAAATCACGGTGAGGGTCTTCGGTAACATGGTGGGTGATCTTGGTTGTATCCTCGAAGAAATGGCTTGCTAGGCTGCGATGGAGGGCAGAGACGATGGCCCTGTGCACAACCAGGCGTGCATGGTGGAATGATAGAAAGAGCCTACGTCTTGTGCGGGAGCAGTCGGATACCTTTTAAACCCATGTCGTTCTTTGGAAAGGGAATCGCCAATGCAAAGCTGCCGTCTTGCAAACCTCCATTTGCTGTGTGCCTTTTTCCAGTGTAAACTTCCTTAAAAAGGCTCCATAGCTTCCCTCCAGACCAAACACTCCAATTACAATTTGCACCGTTTCCCAGAGGCTGACAACAATATTTACAGTAAAGGAAGTGGTTTTGTCTGGAATTAATTGGTCTTCTGCTGCCTTTCATGTTAACTCTCATGGTAGGCATTCAACTCGCCGGCCTATAAATAAATCAGCATTAAAAATTTAATTTCAGTCTGTCTGTCTGTCTGTGCTCAGAGTTGGACTTTTGGCTATGGCATGTTGCAGGTGGAATTGCTGTGGGGAGCTAGCAACTTGCCATTAGCACCGTAATGGGATATTTAATCCGATTTATCAATGCAACTTCATTAGTCCATGTGCTTGTCAGACTTGGATCTGATACCATGGCTGATCAAGACCATTTATATTGTGGTTTGGAAAACGTGATCTGTTTAACTCGGACTTCTCTTCTATTATATCCCAATTACTGCCGCTGGACTGTAAAATTCACAGGTCGTTGATCAGGTTCAGCGAACGTGCCTTTAGGATATAGCTGCTTGAAAGGAAATTGGTGTGTGATTAGTTTTTAATCAAAGGAGTTGCACTTTTATTTAGAAACTCCTGCCTCTGTTGCTGTAATGACCCCATCTACAAGAAGTATTTAAGTATTCAGAGCATGCTTATTGTAGTATTGGGACTAGAAGTTAAAGCTAATTAATAGAGAAGGGGAGCTAGGGAAAAGGTTCAGGTAGGAGCCCTGCATGGAAGGGATGCAACAACATTTCGAAGGAAGCACATTGTCCTTTCACAGAGCTGGCAGGTCAGGCATACCTATAGCTACGTGTGTTTTCCCAGAGCAAGGATGTCCCACGCCACCTCGGGAGTGTCCTGACATTCACTTCTATAACGTTGGCCCCCTTAGGTGCCAGGTCTGTTTAGACTCAACCTGGTGGTGCTGCTGATGACAGAGGGGTGGCTCGTGGTGCAGAGAGGAGTAAAATGAAAACAAAACCACCCCCTCCGCCTGTGATTTCATATTAGGATCTGCTCCTGCCATCTGAACATCAAATTGATGAGGACTCTTTGTAGGCACCTATGAAAACATCCTCCTTTTGCAGACACGCCACGGTTGGCATAGCAGGATCTGCAGACTTTCCTATAGCACAGATGTAAATCAGCATTAGTCACACGAAAGGGAAGGGTAATTTACACTAGTCTCTTTTGACACCGAAATAGGCAGCATATCATTGTCTCTGATTTCCTGCTCTTTGTTACTGGCTTTTGCTTTCTATTAAGCATTAGGGTTCCAGTGTCCTACTGAACCAGTTTCACTTTGATTAAGTTGTTCTGGAAATGATGGTACACAATGTGGAAATGTTTGCTTTGTGCTAGCAGGCTTCCACGGTGTGCCGCACGTACCGAGAAGCAGTGAAGTCTTGGAGGTCAACAAATCCTTATATACCTTGTTTATGTGCCTCTTTCTTTACAAAAGCATTTTGTCTTCATGCAGGGATGAAGTGCTGATAAATATTTATTGGACATAAGGGAAGTGATTTTTTTTTCCTTCTTTTTAAAATAAATCTGTTCAGTTCAGATGGATGTAATTTTATGGGTGATGTGAACTTGGGATGTCTCCTGTTAAAGAACGACAGGTTAGTACTCAGGCACCAGAGACCCATGCAGGTTAAATACAGAGGGTCAAAAAGCCTGAGGCTGAACCGAGTCAATCTTTGCAGGTTAATCTAAGCTGTGGAGATTGAACCGATAAACAAGTGAACAGACATTTGCTTTTGATTCCAGAAATGCAGCCACATTCCTGCAGCGGCCAGGCCAGAAGCCAGGAGGCGCTAGAGCATGCCTCCCTGCTCGACTGGAGCAGACGGCTTGGGCCAAGGCTAGTCTGCCTGCTCTGTGAGGGGAGATTTTTGGGGGAGGTGCAAAGCATCCTGGGACGCTGGGGGACTGGGAGCTCCCTGGAATCTGGAGGGGGTCTGGGACAGAAGTTCAATAAACTGATTTAACCTAAATCAGTTCAGTCTGATACTACATCCATCCAGATTCATCTTAAACCAGTTTTGGCCATTTTGAAAGTGGTTTATGCGCATGGTGGACTTACCCAAACAGCCCGGCACATCCAGACTTGGAGAATCTCCCATATGATTGGTGCAGCCCGTCCCTCAATGCATCCCCTGC
This sequence comes from Alligator mississippiensis, assembly GCF_030867095.1. Taxonomy (NCBI): domain Eukaryota; kingdom Metazoa; phylum Chordata; order Crocodylia; family Alligatoridae; genus Alligator; species Alligator mississippiensis. The sequence goes on from NC_081825.1 coordinate 304,644,031, forward strand.
CTGGGGGGGTGGGGGGGTGCAAAGAGCCCTGGATCTGAATGAAGCCTGCACTTTGCAGGTCCAGGAGCAGCATGCCCAGCACGCGGGAGACATTGAGGGATGGAGACAAGAGCGGGGCTAAGAAGAGCTGGGGAAGGACTGTCCAGCAGGCAGATGCTGCTGCCCTGAAAAGCCCCTGTAGGCACCTCTCAACGGACAGGCACAGCCGACGGCTTCAGCCCCAGTCGGTGCACAGTGCAGCGCACGGGGCAAGACTCTGGGAGCTGTTTGAGACAGCTCAGGTCTCCAGCCACTTGGTGCATGCAGCGGTGTGTGGAGCCCAGACCCTGGGAGCTGCACAAAGTGGCTTGGGTCTGCAACCCCCCAGTGTGTGGCCAGGACCTCGGTGCACTCAATGGTGCACAAAGCTCGAGACCCTAGGATCAGCTTGAGGTGGCTCAGGTCGATCCTTGGCAGGGTACTTGGTGCAGGCAGCGCTGTACAGAGGTAGACCCTGGGAGCCGCTTGAGGCAGCTCATGTCTGCAGCTACCAGCATGAGGCCAGTGGCTTGGTGCAGGCGATGCTGCATGGAGGGTCCAGGAGCAGATTGAGCCCTGGCGCCACATGAGGCATCCTGGGCCTCCAACCCCCAGCAGAAGGCAGAGCCTTCAGTGCACATGACGGTGCACAGGGCCACCCAAGGGAAGCCAGTGCCCTGGGACGCCTCACATGTGAGGAGCAACTCAACCAAGGGGACGAGGACCACCCATCCAGGCCCTGGAGTTGTGAGTCCTTGGGGAAGGGATTCCCACAGGGGAGGGGTGCTACCCCGGCTGGGAGGCAGTTTATCCTCAGGGAAGCTTGAGTTAACCCGTTGTTGAGCTGCCTTATATCTTGTGGGAGAGTGCCTCATATTTTGTGACCCTGCGCCTTATATTATGGACATTTTAACTTTGTATATTAGTAGTTTAATAGACTGTTAAGTATAAACTTCTTAAGGGACACTGCTGGGACCCCTTCCCTGAAGGTTATATATGCTTACCTATACTCACCTGTGCATATTTGTGTTTGAATGTTGTGTGGCTGAATTTGTGTGTCAGCCAATATTTACTTGTTGTTTTTCCATTTTAGATTAACCCCTTGCTTGGGGTTACCTGAAGGCGTGCAACCTTTCAGCCTTTATCTGCAGGACATAGCAAAATATGATAATTGTCCATTTTTTCTCATCTCCCAAAGAAACTCTTAGCACCCAGGGCCGGGTTGCGCAGGGGAGGGACGGGCACTTCAGGGTGGTCAGGAAACAGACATCACCTGCTTGTTGCTGTCAGCAGGGAGGGGGACAAGGCGGGGATGCATTGGTCCATACCAGGACACGTTGTTCTCCTGTATGTGTACAGGTCACTGCAGCAATGACGAGTGCTCCACAGAGCCCCGCGAGGGTGAGAAGGACCCTCGTCCCCCTCGGCAGAAGTGGGAATGGAGAGGGCATCCTTCTGCTGGACCGTGCAGACTACAGCTCGCTGCCTGGGCAGCCTCAGACACCTCTGCCAGGGGCCCTGTGGCTCTGCCTTGCTCTTTATCAGCGTGGCGTGTAGCTGGCACAGAGCCTCTGGTGTTTACACGCACTAATGTCTGCCTCCTTGTTTTCCACCCAGGTGCTCTTCAGATGCGCTGTAGATGCTCACTCTTGGCCATGTCTTGTCTTGTATGTGCAGAATTGATTTTCATGGTGAACATTATTGCTGCATGTCATGGATAAGCATATGCAGTATACAACTGCCGTTCCTGCTGACTAGTCATTTGAAGTTTTACTATACGTTATATTACACGCTACCAAGCCACTGGTTTCTCTGGCTCATCTAAAATGCACTTAAATCATGGATGAACAAGCATATTTTTCAGGGATAAGGCCAGAGCTAATGAATTGGATTTATTTCAATACTTACTTATTCCTAATGCCCAGTGACACAGGAGGCATCTTTTCTCCGTGTTTCTCTGCTGGGTAGTGCTTTGGGTAGCATAGTAGGGCTGCATTTTGTGGTGAAAGCCATCCCTGGGCCTTCAAGGATGGGACTTCGACTCTATTCCTTCAAGGTCTTTGGGTTTATAATTGAGATGATGAATGAAATTCCCCCTTTCTTCTTCAACCGCATCAGGGATGCTATTAGAGTCAGTGGCAAAACTGCCACAGGTTTCACTGATGCAAAATCAAGTCCTAGTACTGTGGCAGCTCCTTTGAGGTGAGTGATGCTGGGGCATTTCCATAGATGTATTTTGCTCTGAGGTCAGGTACCCCAGTGAGGTCATGGGCAAAGCATCTGGATGGAAGATGGTGTGTCTGAAAAGCAGGTATTTCAGAAACTTCTTTACTGCTGATCAGTCCATAGCACATGTCCCCGTCCCCTGGGCTTAAAGTAACATCATTCCTAATACCGGAGCACACAGCTCTTCTGCTGGCCCAGGGCTAGGCAGTGAGCAGTAGGGGTATGCGAGGCGGGCAGTATTCAATTTGGATTCGGATTCGGCCTGATTCAGGAGACAGTGATTCGATTCACTGATTCAGATCACTGTCCCGATTTGATTCAGCCGAATCTGAATCTAAAGATTCGATTCTGATTTGGAGAATCAGCAATTTGGCCATAGATACAACTTTATATACATATACCTCTACCTGGAGGTACGCAGAAAAAACATATAAAGCCGTGTCTATGGCCAAATCGTTGAATCTCTCCGAATTGAAAAGGAGGCTTCCGATTCGATTTGGAGAGATTAATGGGTCTCCTGACTTGATTCAGATTCAGAGAGTCAGCTGCCGAATCGGGCTGAATCTCCTCCGAATCGAATCAGTGACCGAAGCTTCACACAGCCCTAGTGAGTAGCACCACTCTCAGCCTTCTTAAAGCCAGGAAAGTGGGGGGCTCTTGCCTGCAAAAGTACCAGTCCACGTGCTTTCCAATATTAATTACTTTTGGAATCTCACACAAAGCGGCAGTTAGCCTTCACTAGCTTGATAGAGCAAATTACAGAAGGAATCCTATGTAAAGATCAGAGGATCGTACGAAATGAGGGCTGGAAGGGACTTAATAATGTCACCTAGTCCAACCCCCCTGAATAAGCCGTCCCAGCCAAGTGTCCGTCCAGCCTGCCCTTGAAAACTTCCAAGAATGGCGATTCTACAGTTTCTTTAGGCAGCCTCTTCCAATGCTTGACCATCCTCAGAATCAGAAAGTTCATCCTAATCTCCAACCTAAAATTTCCTCTGCCACAGCTGGCAGCCATTGCTCCTACCCGTTTCCCATGCCTACAGAGAAAAGCCCATCTCCATCCTCCCCCCTCTTCAGTTATTTGAAGACTCTTATTAAATCCCCCCTTAGTCTTCTCTCCTCCAGACTACATAATTCTAACTCTTTCAGCCTTTCCTCCTAAATCTCACTTCCCAAGCCCCTGACCATTTTTGTCGCTCTGCTCTGGTCTCTTCCTAGTTTGTCCATGTCCTTGGAGTGTGGGCTCCAAAACTGCTCTAGGTGAAGCCTCACCAGCTCAGACTAAAGTGGAAGAATCATTTCCTTGATTTGCAAGTGTCACTCCTGTTCATACAACATGGAACGGTGTTGGCTTTTTTCACAAGAGCACACTGTTGGCTCATACTCAGCTCATGATCTGCTGTAATCCCCAGGTCCTTCTCTGCAGCCTTGCAGCCTAGCCAGTCATTCTCCAGTCTGTATTTGTGCATGTAATTATTCCATCCCAAGTGCAGGACTGCGCTCATTCTTGTTGAATGTCCCCTGTTTGACTGCGGACTATTTTTCCAGTCTTTCCAGGTTATTCTGGATCCTAGCCCTGCTCTCCAGAGTGTCTGCAACTCCACCCAGCTTGGTGTTGTCCACAAACGTGGTAGGCATGCACTCACTCCCATCATCCAGATCACTAATGAAGTTATTAAACAATAGCTGGGACAGACCCCTGGGGAACCACACTTAATACCTCTTCCCAATTAGACATGATCCATTGATGACTACTCACTAAATATGATGATCCAACCAGTTACATGTCCACCTTATGGTACTTCTTTCTAGTCTGTATTTCCTTAGCTTGTTAATGGGAATGTTGCGGGAGATGGTGTTAACAACCTTGCTAAACTGAAAGTCAAGATGAAATGTATTACCTGTATAATCAACTCGCCTTGATGAGCAGTAGTACACTTGAAAAATGTCACTGGATGGTGGCAGAGGGTGTCTGCTCTGTGTCTGTACAGTGCCTTTTACAGTAGAGCTTCCCCCGATTCACTGTTCTGACTTGGGACAATGAAAATAAGTATTACAGCTAAATATCTGCCTTGTCTGAGCTTACAGGACAAACATTTCCATTCCTACTCTCTGGAAAGAAGTGTCCCTACTGAATCGGATCCATCCAGTTCAGCATCCAGTTCTGATACTGGTAGTCGCATGTGTGTTAGAGGAGGGAATAAAGAAACCATACAGTGAATTGTTTTATGGAATAGCTTACTGTGCTGGTAGTGGCTTCCTTGCTTGCATCGAGCTTAAGCTCTGAACCATGAGGTAGTACTGACACGCGTCTTACTCTGTCTAATGCAAGAGCTGGAACTGATCCAGAAATATGTTTTTACATCGATGGTAAAAACAAAACTTTGTTTTAACAAAATTTATCATCTCTTCCTGGTTTCTAGTAAACTTTTTTGTGGGGGGAAACAGCTTTTGGCAACAGAAAACTAGAAGTTCTCAGTTTTAGACTGAAAATTTTAGCTACCAAAACCTGAAAACCATTCAAGAAATGGAATTTGAAAAGAGAAATTGGCTTCCTCAACTAACCATTGAAACTTTAATTCTGCCAACCTGTACTTCTTTTACTTTTTTGGGACCCTTACTAAGCTTTGAGGTTCAATGATATGCCACAATCCTGGTTTTTTTCTGGAAAAAAAAATCCCAAATTTTCTGATTAAAAAAAACCAAAACAAAAATCCAAATTTTTTCCCTGATTAAAGTGTGTGTGTGTGTGTGTGTGTGTGTGTGTGTGTGTGTGTGTGTGTGTGTACACACACACACACACACACACACAGCAAAGAGAGATCAGGCTCAAAGACTGTCAGAAAGGAAGATTAGACTTTCAGAGAAGCTGCTGGAAGAGGAGAGATTGAAAAGATTGCAATGGGATCATGCAGAGGACAAATGAAAAATGATGAGAGAGGGGTTTGTGAACAAGAGAAGAAGCCGCATGACATAAGAGCAGGTAAACTGGAAGATACTATTTACCCTTGAGTCATCATATAAAGACTCAACTGATTAAATGAAAAGAACAAAATTAAAGTTGGTAAGTAATGATTTCCATGTATTTCCATCATGTATAATTAGCGAGATTTCACCAAGGACCCTGGTTTTCTCTGGGAAAAAAAAAATCCCACATTTTCTGATTAAAAAAAATAACTCCAAATCCACATTTCCCATGATTAAAATGATACACCACTAATATATATATAATGTTTCAAGCTCTCCTTTTCCAGGAGCCTCTCTGTGATTCTAATCATCTTTGCTGGCAGCCTTTGAGCCTGATCTCTCTTTGCTGTATCTTCCTAGAAGTCGGGTGACCAGAACTAATCTGAGGGAGGCTTCACGGCAGAACTATGCAGTGAGAGCTTAAACTCTTTCAACTTTGTTTTATCCTGTGTTGTATGCAGCCCAATTTATATTCTTTTTGGTCTGGTTCCCTGCAGTAAGTGGAGGTGTCCACTTAGCTGTGCACAGAAATCCCCTCTGCTCTCTCCTGAGCAACCACTGTTCATTCAGAAACAAGGATTTCCCAATGCCGCTTTCCCTCGAGGAATGTGATTATCTCGTCTCATCTGTTCCCTGCTGTGGCAGGAGCTTGGACACTGACAGTACCTCTGTCTCTCCTTTGCCTGGGGTACATGGCAGGTTAATCCTCAGAGGACTGAAATGCCATAACCAAATGCTTGTTACTGGGCTCCATACCGTAGTATCTGGGAGGACTTAAGACTGTGCGTAGACGAAACAAGGGGTATGTGTGCACGACACTTTAAAGTGGGCTAAATGCTTTTGCACCGCTCTAATGGTGTTGGTGTTTGCACGCATCGGCGATGTATTCCGTATTAATTACATCTCATCCAAAGAGTTTTAGTTTGCTGCCCTACAGTTGCGGAGCGAAGCACCAGGCTCCGTGCAGCTCAGGGGCTCTGCAGAAAGCCCGTGCAGGCAGCCTGGCAGCAGCTTGGGAAGGCAGGCTCTGCCCAAGGAAAATAAAAGTGGGGAGCCTGCTCTCCCCGCCACTCCTGGAGCCTGTTTGAGCTGCACGGGGGCCTGATGCTTCCCTTCATGGCTGCGGTACTCCCCGGGACTGCCCCAGCCGGGTGCCTGAGGGTGGGTGCTGCCTGGGGGGGATGCCTCTGCTGCTGCAGAGGGAAGCACCAGTGCCCAGGGATCTCTCCACCCGCTGGCAGCTCACCCTCCCTCCTTGCCGCCAGAGAGGCAGGTAAGTCAGCAGGGTGTGTGCATGACATGGGGGTTTAAAGGGCCCTAAATTGAAGTGCTGCTTTTAAAAACCCACCACTTCAATTTAGGGCCCCCATTTCATTTACACATCCTGTGTTATGCAAAGGTCAGACCAGATGATCTCCTTGCCCCTTTTAGCCTTATATACTAGGAAGGTATCATATTGGGTGCCCCAGCATGCATTACTTCATATTCGCCAGCACTGAGGTGGTAAACAGGTGTCTCACTTGCTCCGGGACTTCTTGTCCTGGGGTTTGACCCAGGGCAGAACAGGAGCATCACAGACCTTTTCACAGGTCACCCTGCCAAGCTGCATGGCTATTCCCTTGCTAGTAGGTGGTCACCAAGGGCAGGGAGCCTGACCGACTTGTCCCTGAGTAAATGATATAACCGTACAGACATACAATAGGCTCTCCCAAGAAAAAAGTGTTAATGCATTTTATCTGGCATCCCTCAACGGCACTTAAAGTTAGACAGTTGATGAGTGTGTCTGTACAATCCTGAGACAAAAGGTTTTTTTTTTTCCCCAGGACAAATGTGGTGTCTGCTCCAAGCCTGAATAAAAGGTAGGGTTGATTTTCTTCTTATAGACTAACGTAAGTAGCAAGATATATGCATATACTGAACTGTCAGCTACTGCGTGTTCCCATTTGCCTGGCACAGTTCTGTCCCTCTGCAATTTTTCCCACTTCTTCATCCTTCATAAAAAATAAAATGTGATGGCCTGCATACGTTTCCACCTCTTTGTTTCTCCCCTCTCCCAGGTGACTGACAAACATATTGACTTCTAGCCCTGGAGTGGCACCTCGAGGCAGCCTGCTGTGTTCACTTTGGGCCATACTGAAATTCGGTCATTTGTTCCTCTCCTTCTTCTCTGCCTCTTAAGATGGGTTCTGATCCCTGGTAATGGTTTTTCTCCTTTTTTATGGCTCCTGATTTTCCTTAACCCTCACTGAGAGGGAACTTCAGGAAGGGCTTTTCTAAATGTTTGTGCTTTTAGGATCTTTTGGCAAGCGCCCCTCCTATATCTTGGACTCATGCTCATTTCTGGGTTGATCTCTCCCCGCTGAAGGCTGAATTCAGTTGTGTCCTGGTCACTGGGCACAGACAGACATGACAATTTTTGTCTGATCTAGCCCCAGAAAGTGCTCTACAGCCATGATCAAACACAAGTGCATGGCTGCAGAGTGCTTTAAAGGTCCCCATCCTGTGAGACTCTGAACCCTCATTGCATGAGGGTTCATATTATTCATTTCTGTCTGCACACACCAGGAGCAGGGCTGGGCTGACACAGTTCAGTTCTGCTCCCCGCACGGTTTTCAGGATGGGAGGGGGCAAAGGGAGCGGAGAGAGCTCATTCTGGGGGTTGCCCAGCTGGCACTGGAGGTGGGGTAGTTGGATTGGAGCACCCCAGTGAAGCCTCTCTCCCTGGATCGGCTCCAAATTGGAACGAATCCTGCACCCTCCTGACCCGACAGCAAATGTCTTTTGGTTCAGGAAGATCAGGTTAACTCATGATGCTTTCTGCAAAGTGCTACGAGTTAGACGTGGGAGCTGCATTTCTATCTGCACCCACTAATACTTGGCAGCTCCAGGGTCTTTAACTTACTCCTCTGCATTTCTTAGTGCTATGGGTACATCCACATCACAGTCTGTTGTGCCCATATCCTAGGTTTACAGTTTGGAGCTTAAGTACCAGGTGTAGCCTGGCCTGAGCTGAACTCTATGCCTTTCTAGCTAATTTATCCACAAGATAATATACCAGTATGGTTAATTAGCCCACACAGAGCTCTTTGCTGCAGTAGCTAGACTACTGCCAGGAGTTGAGCTGGTTGATCCGAAGCTAACTCAGCTATCTTTATAAGAGCTCTTCCTTCCTGTGCTCTGGGGTCTGTTCCAAGAAGAGATTGCTTTAAGATGTTAAGACATTGCTTCCCCAGTTCCAGGACTGCTGCGACATGCAACGGATTTATGATTTATATATTTATATGTGTATACTTGGAGTCATGTCCTGTTGCTTTTCTGTATCAAGTTGCTTCTTGTCTCTATCGGCCAGGTGCAGGCGTCTCCGCGGATCAGGAGCAGCACTCTCCTAGTGTGCTTTGATTCTTAGGGCTTTGGATTTGTAGCTGTACAGATTCATCTGTGTCGCATCCTGTGAACCGGCAGCATTGTGCATGACAGCCTTCCAGGATGACTAAATCAGTTTGTAGAGACCTTTCCCTAGGGGCAGGCCAATTCTCTTATCTCTGTTAAGCATTGCAGTCCAAAGCTACCAATTCTGTTTCTCCCTATATGCAGTTCAGGGTCTTCATTCAAATGCAGCTCACAAGGTGATTTATTTCTTCCAGTTTGTATGATGCTTTGTAGCTTACCTCCATTTCAAATTCACCGTTTGGCGGAGAATTGATAAAATAGAATCATTGCTCGAGACAGATTTATTTACATGTTGTCTGGGCTCCCTATCAGATAAGTAGCTCGCTGAACTGAAGATGCTCAAATGCAATGAACGTTACCGTTTTCTGGGGCAAGCAGTGTGTCCCTCTATGCATTTAACTGTCTTTGAGGCTGGCTGTAGAGCCTGGGCGTGCGTCTTTCCAGGTAGAGCTCCATTAGCTGACAGAGGAAGAGCCCGTGTTTCAACTGCAGAACTTTTGTACAGTCAGCGCTCCTTTTCAGCAACACCTGGTAGGAACAACTTTTGCCTGAGAATATTTCTCAGGAGTCAACTGGATTATATATAGCAGAGGAGAAAGCAGATGAACTTACTGTCTGGCACAGGTGGATTGAAACGGATGCACAGATCCACATGCTCTGGTTTCCCAAGGTGCACCCCTGTAACTGTAGCAAGCCTCAGGACTCTTGTGGGGGTTCAGACCTCCTGTTTGCCCCAATGAGAGAAAAGTCCCTTCCCGGGGTGCATGAAGAGCGTGCATGCATGCATGCAGTCGTAGGTGGAGTCAGGATTTTGAAAAGGGGGTGCAGGAGCAGGGGTGGCAGTGGCAGTGATGGGGGGTCCTGCTCCTTGCACCTGCTCCCAGGCTGGCGGGGGACAGCCGGGAGCACCAGGCAGGGAAGGGGAAGCTGCCTCGGCTCCCCATGAAGCATGGCTGGAGCAGGGCAGGGGCAGCTCTGGAGCTCCCTTTGCCCTCTGGGGCAGCGATGGGTGGAGGAGGGGGTTTGGGAGGGCAGGGGGAACATGCTGCTGAGCACAGTTGCTGAAAGGGACCGTTCTTAACTTTCCTAGGGACTTCAATCTCTGGCTGCTGCTCCCACAGCCTGGTCTGAAGCAGGAGTGTGATGGCCTCCAGATACAGTCTGTTTGGAGTGCAGCAACTCCGTGGGGAATTTGCTCCATTTTAGAAACTTTACGTGTCACTAGGAGGAAAAAAGGAGATGAGGAAGACTGGATGAGAAGGTGACTGCAGTGACTGTAGCGTTGTCCTTGTTCTTGGACACTGATGTGTGACAGGGGAAGGCAGGCAGGAGCGAAGGATCAGGTCTCGAATGCCATCACTGCTCCGGGATTTGAGAAGAGGAAAGGCTCCAAGAAGCACGCCAGCATTAGTGGCTAATGAAAGTGCACCCTTGGGTCTTACCCTGTCTTCACAGATGGTGAAAGGTGCCCCATGTTTCCTGCCAGAAGCTATCCAGGAGCACTGCATTGCACCCCATAGCTTTTAAAGGCATCTGGCCATTAACTTTCTGCAGGGCGCGGACTCAGAACAGAGTTTTACTGGGGTTACAATGATGTGTGCCACTGCAATGAGGAAAGGAAGCATATGCCAGAGTTGGCTGAGGTTTCTGCCACGCAGACAAGGTGTCGTGCACATCATTTAAAGATGTGGGTTTTTTTGTAGCAAGGAGTCTGTCTTCCGACCATGACGCACGCCGTGCCATGTGTTGCTGTTTGCACCTTGATGCACCTTGATGGTGGAGCCCTGGTGTCTTTCCAAGAGGGTGAAGTGATATGCACCTCTCTCTGGCTGTGGGATTGTTCACTGTCTTGAATGGTGCTCTGCCCTGGTGGAAGCTGAACGCTGTACGCACACTTGTGTCATGAGTTTGCTGCAAATTGGAGACAGTGTGTGATCTGCTCAATATGTACATGTATCTTCACTTCCATCCTGGTGAAGAAACTTTTGGTTCACAACCTTGTGAATAGTCGCTCTTTTGTTCTAGTTTCAAGCCCCAGATATGGATATATAGGTATGTAGATATCTACATCGGGGCTTGAAACAGCAACCATATATAGGCATACACGTGCATGCGTGTGTGCGTGCATGCATGCACACACACCACAGATCTAAGCAGTTGTTAATAAAAATGTATTTAAAGTCTCTCCAGTGCTGTTTGTGGCAATCCTCTGCGGAAGTGATTTCATGAATGAGAAACCTGTAGCAGGGACATTAATTGCATCGAGTGGTTTGTTGCATCATTTGTCAGTGTATGAATTGTAATGCCTATGGAGAAAAACACCATGGGGTTTTTGGGTATTTCTGGGATTTCTGTCTTACAAGCATTCGTGATGGGGGGGGGATGCCATACTGAGTGATGCACAAGTATTGGGGCACTGCATTTTTGGAGTTAAAGGGTAAATGCAGCCACACCACCCTTGATTTCCTTTGTGCACTGTGACTGTACCAGCTTGAGTAAACTTGAGTTAAGGCTGAAGCCACACTGGTGCATGCTGGGGAGAGCTGTGGCCAGGTAGCTCTGTTTATAAAAATATACCAGCACTTCAAGGTAAAGCAGGCCCAAGGGATGCTTTGCCACAATGCTTTCTTCGTCTGGTGTAAAGGACCATTGGATGGTGCAGGTCTTGCCTAGAAACTTTGCCCTTGCTCTCTAGGTGTTTTTCATCCTAGGAGTTGAGTTTCTCTCAATTGCCATGACCGGCAGATGCACACGATGAACGTTGTGAAGCAAACGAACCATGCAAACGGCCAACGTCCTTGACCAACATGGCTCTTCTGTTTTGCCAGAGCTGAAAATTATGCTTCCTTCAGATCCTATACACCAGAGTCTGTTTTGAGGTCTGATGTTTCTGGTCTCCAAAGCTATAGAAGAGAGGTTGATTGCTTGGGAAGTGGGAGAGAAATGCTTTGGTGGACTAGCGCAAGCGTTCCCTGGAGAAAGATACCTTTCCAACTATTGCTTTGGATCAGACGGGACGCTTTAGTTTTTCTCATGTCTTTGACAGTCCTCTCTTATGGAGAACTAGTCAGGTTTTTGTTCCCCTTCAAAGAAAACTGATTTTCATCAAATAAATGACTTTTCTGTGATCTATTTTACTTTTTAGAAATAATTTCTGATGAAACTGGGAAATGAAAAACGTGTTTTTGTCTCTGGTTTTCTTTCCGTTTTTTTTTTTTTCATCTCTCCTCTCTGTTTCTTTCCTTTCTTTTATTCCCTTTTCAATAATAAAATGGGAGAAGGGAAAGAAACTTTTACATTGAGATCCATCATTTACACACACATGCACACAAAAGAATTTCTTTCCCCAAACCAGGAGAGTTGAAATAGCTTTTATTATTTTTATTTGTATGTGTTTGGCCTGTTTCCTGATGAGTGCTGGTCTTGCCTTTCAGCTATGAAATCCCCCGATCCTTGTTTGCGTCCATCACAACGACACACCATTGCTCCTGGAGCCAGTTAGAGCAGCGACATCAACTTCACTAAACTGAAAATCCCTTGTGAGTCTTGTGATCTAGACTAATTTAACCTACCTGCTTATGTATTTGCTGAGCCCATAACGATGGTGTTTGAGCATATAGGATGAGATTGGGGCCATCTTGATGTGAATGGCTTCGTTAGATCCAGGATGTCATCCCACCTAACTTAGCCCAGGTCCCCCCATAAGGGCATTGTGGGTATAACTGGGCATCTTCCAGCTAATAAGCAGAAACTGGAGACTGCATTCTGCGGATGCACAGTATATTTTTGTGTAGTATTTTTCCACTGAGACTTACAGGATGCTCTTGGGAGCAGTTATGCTGGCACTGCTGATTAGCTGGAAGAGAGCAGGGGTCCGTGCCTGAACGCCTGCGCGTCTTGTCAAGAGGAAAAAAGCTTTAGGAAGTCACTTATGGATGCTACAAGTTACACGAGAGCCGCAATAAAGCACCATACGTGGGTGCAGGGTCAATAGGGTCTCTGCAACCTTCACTTTGGCATTTCCCGAGTCCTGTGGGCTTCACTCTGACACCTAAAGTATTCTGATAATGTCGGATTTTGTACAGGAGAGTCTTAAGGTGGTGTTTGTAGCCGGCTTTATTCATGTGTTATGGCTTATGCTGGCTATAGTCTTCTTAACAAAAGGCTTCCTAGTTCAGAGCCTTTAATGTGTATGTAAACACTCCATCTCCTCCAGAAATGCCAGTGCAAAGTATATTTTATTCCATATCTGCCTCTTCAATTCAGAACCAATGCAATTAAAATGCTATTAAAATGATCTTTTGAACCTCTCACGTATTTGAGAGTTTCGGACAAAGCTTTCAGCCTGTAAGCTAGTCTTATAAACATTGCTTTTGACCCTACATTTCTGCTGGGGACTGTCGAAAGACTCTTGGCCTTACCGGGGAATATTTCCTTTCCCTGAAGTCTTTATTTAAAATAGTCATGAAGCCTGAACTCTGCTAGATGTTTAGATATCGCTTTGTAAATATATAGTTTCTAATTTGATGTCATTTGTCTCTGCCAGGGACGCACGTTAGCTGCTATTAAGATAAGAGACAAGTTTGAAATGATGTTTAGACTGTAGGGTCTCAGGGGCAGGGACCTCCCGCTTGCGTCTTCCAGGATACTCTGCATTGTACTGAATAACAACTAGTAAGTGGTTGTACGGTGATAACTAGGTGGGGCTTGACCCAAAGTGTTGATAGCTGCTCATTTAAAACATGGACTTAACTTAACTACCCCTCTCCCCAAATACTGCACCCTGGGAACGTGCCGATGTGCAAATTGTGAATCGTGTCTTGGCTGGACTTCCTGGTGTTCCCATCCAATGGCAAAGGGCATGTGCCCAACTGTTTCAGAAGAGCATCAACTCATTGGTGCCTGATTTCTGATGGTCTCTCATGGGGAAATGAGTAATTTGCAGATTTTACAAGCTGAGCGGGCCGTGACGCCAGTTCCTCTAGTCGGGTCCTCTGTAACACTCGTGTCACAGGCATGGCACAGGTTTATGTGCTTCTGTCTATCACCCTTCTGGCCTCTTAAGGCCAGTTTCTCTGGTGTTGGGTTCCCTCACCCTTATACTGTCCCCGCTTGTAGACGGACGTTTTTGGTCCAACCCTGTGTGTATTTCTACTGCTCTTTACTTCGCAGGCCCAGTGGGTTCAGGTGTCTACAAGTCTTCGTTGTAGAAGAGTTGTTGGGGCCGGTGACCAACAACCACCCTAAAATGGGTCTGCTTAGCTAGCAAATGCAGCAAAGCTGCACACAACGTGGCCAACTGCGAGCATGCTCATGGCCTTCTTGAATCCTGCACATCGCCCCTACGTTGCATGGGCTCCCTCACTGTATTACTGGAAAAGAAACGCACGCAGCTCGCAGTCTTTTAACAAGCCCTGGGGCTCTTGGTACCTGGCCCATGCTCTGTGCATGCTCGTTCGCTCTGTTTCCTTTCCAGGAAGGAAGGTTTTCTTCCCCCAGTGACCTGTGGTACCATCACACATCTGACCCCCCACTGCTGTGTTGCTCGATGACTTTTTTGACAGGGTGCTGTGCACCCAGGTGTCACGCCGGCCTTTTTGGCTCTAACTATTCTTTCCTGGTTGGTTGCTCAGCCAGGCCCATGAGGCTCCTTTATTGGACGCTTTGATCCGTTCAGGGTCTGATGCTTGGGGGCGAGGGTGTGGAAACCCCAGGCCATCTAGTGCACCCGCTCAGAAAACCAGCATCCGCGCTTGGGGTACAGATCAGCATCCTTATCGAGCTCCCCTACATTCATTGTGACCAGCCAGTTTGTCTGGTGGGTCATGCAATCAGCCCACATCTTCTTCTTGCTGGGCTGGAAGGCAGCTATTTAGGGAGGTCCCAGCCTTTGATACAGGATGAAGACCCGCCGACACAACAAAGCCATCCTCAGTGAATCCTACTGCTCCTGGGCCCGAGCCACCCAGCACCGGCACTGATGAAGGCCGCGAGGAATACATGGCCAGAGATTTCTCTCTCTAAAATATGTCAGTGCTCCGCCTCCGTTTAAAGCCGCTTTATTACCTTACATATGCACACAACAATAGCTATGATGTAGTTTTAGCTGATGCTAAAGAGATGCAATGGGCTCATCTGGCGGCTGGCTCCCTGTTAAAACGCCCTGGGTATAGCGTAGCGGTGATGCTGTTCATGCCTCTGCCCAGGGCGTATGTGATAAGCAAGGCTATTTTTGGCAGTATCTTTTATTAGCAAGATGTCTGACGTCCCTTCCTGCGGTGGCACTCTTGTAAGGATCTCCGTGGTCTTGACACTTTGCCTAGAAGTCGCAGGCCTTATCGCGTGTTAGACAGGAGCACGGTGTCTATTTTTGTCTGCTTCTAGGCCTGCTTCATTCAGTCTCTCTGGTTTCTACTTGCTGCAAGCAAAATGCAGAATCTCTAGGTTCCCTTCCAGCCTCCAGGATCCCATTAGCTGTTTCAGGTTGCAATTACAGTTGTTTCTGGCACCATACAGCAAGCACTTCTCTGAGTCTATACAGAAGAACCTGTTAAGAGACCTGGTGTATCCCCTCTTTAATTCAGTGGGCCTTGCATACATCAATCATTTTAAAAATGTGCTTATCAATACAGTCCCCTATTTAAAATCGATGAGTGGCAACTGCACTCCGTATGAAGTGGTGAAGTATAGCCTCAAATGCCTCATCTGTGTTCAACCAGCAGTCCTGTAAGCTAATCCCCATCACTGGCACGGAGGGTGCCTTGTCCCGAGCAGGACGAGTAATAAGGGCTCTCTAGTTCTCCGTCGGTCTAAGTTAAGATCCTTCCTGACCGCAAATTTCTGAGTTGCAACTGGCTTGTTTTCTCACCCGACCAGCGAGAGCGTGGACACGGGAGAACTGAGCTCACCGGTTGTGCTTCAGATTGCTGCAAAGACTCGGAGGATGCTCTGAATTATTACACTTCCCAATGTAAAATGTTTTTCCTGTTCCCCAACTTATTCTTTCTTTTCCTGGTTATTTCTGGAGGTCAATCAGCAGTGCTTTTCTGCTCCCGCAGGGCTTTGCAATCACTCAAGCAATTTGTACGAGGATGGGACCCTACATGACATGTAACGTCTAAGCGGCGTCGTTCAGCTGGAACCTCTCTCTCTCGCTGAATACATCTGGCATGCTAGGCGAAGGAGTATCACGGGCTTGATTTCATGCTCCGTGGACTGAGAGTCACCAGAAATAATTATCTTCTTGGTTATTAGCTGAGAAAACAGTGTCATCAAAGTGCTCGTTTCCTTCTGCAGGGGTGTGTGAGTATTGAAGCCAACAGAGATTCTTTGCATGTGTGTCGCAGCATTGGGAATTTGCCCCTCGTGTCCATTGGCTTTTCAAGAGAAATAAGGATAAAGACGTGTTCTTGGGTTTCACCTGCAGGGTTGGTGCATCCAGGAGTCTCCAGCCATTTGCCAAGGTGCGCTCTCAAAATCCGGGAGATCCCAGGCTCGTTTAGGAGTGACGTCCTTGCAGCATAAAATCTGTAGTCGCTCTGCGGCATCGCTCTGGCGTCCGGCTGCACCTGTGACTGAAGTGGCCCCGACTCCTTGAGCGATGTAGTTTTCTTTGGTCAGGCTGGTGTGGATACACAGCAACTTCCTACTATGCAGTTGCACCCCCACGTCCCACCGGCACTTATAGGTTCATAGATGTCAGGGGCTGGAAGGGACCTCGGGAGATCATCGGGTCCAGCCCCTGCACCAAACAGGAGAGAGAACCAGTACTGATACTAGACAAATCTTGATCCAACATTTACCAAAAATAATGCAAAGACTTGCTATGCTTTCAGGTCCTTTCCAGCCCTTCTCTCCTCTTCTTCTATAAGCAGCTGGGGCCTGTCCTCTCAGATATTAATGGCTCCCAGATGCATGTCCCTTGAGTGCTCACCAAGTTACAGCAGTGCATCCCTAACCTCTCTGAAACTAAACTGATGCTCTGGAGACCTGGAAACCTGATCTTTCAAGCTGTGTGGGTGTAGAAGTCAAGTCAGAAAAGCAGCAGCATGCTGTAGACTGCCCAATGCTGCCCATACATATAGGAAACACGTTGCTTCCAGTATTGATCCCGATGGAGGTGTCTGCATGGAAAACCACTTGTTTCAGGTCTGGATCATGTACTAACACCTGCTGGGCTGGGTGGATTTACTAGGCATATCCAAAGTGCTTTAAAAGTCTAGAATGGGTCATGGGTCACAGAAATTATTTATAACTTGCAAAGATAGTGAAATCCATATTATTGAGTAAAGCCAAGCATGCACATGAGTGCAAATCTATTGCCCTATAGTTTAACTCTATCACTTGCCCTGCTTATTTATAGTAAACTGCATTTTCCATCTATCATTATTCATGCACAGTGTGGGATTGCCGTTGCACTACTGTTTGCAGCAGAGAACCACAACCCACGGTGAGCATTAGTTCATGATGTGCAATTGGGCAGTGCTAAAAGTTTTGTGCCTTTAAAACCAAGGGTGCACATTGTGATTGGAGCGCACTTACAGGCGGGCTACAACACAGCGACATCCCTAGCCCTCTTTCAGGCTAGATCCTCAACCTTTCCAACTTTCCTTCTGCTCATATCTTGCCTGCTTTACTAACCAGGCACGCTCCTTGCTGATACGAGGAACAACGAAATTGCTGTTTATTAACTCTCCCGAAAGCCCGGCCGCACGAGGAACTTCTTGTGTGTTTAATAACTGTGAGGCCTTTAACTTGGGGAATTAAACCATTGAGCCAGAGGCAGGTTTCCTGTAATTTGGAAATCATCGTGCACCCAACGTGGCAGCAGTGGCTCCAGATGGCCGAAAGCAGCCGGCACGCTTCGCTGGCAGCTTTTGTTTCTTCCTGCCTGGCGCAGCATGCAGCTTGCCTCTAGCTTCAGGACAGTCCTCAGTACATAAAACTGTTTAACCCAACTATTTATTCAGCCATCATGTGCTTTTATGGCCTTTTATTTCTTAACCGTCGTAAACTTTCCATGAATTTTTTTTTTTTTAATATATAATTAAAAATTTATATGCCACCAGTTGGTTAGGTTAATCCTGGGGGAAATGCATCATTTGGAGACAGGGTTTTAGTGCCAGCATAAAATATTTCCTGGCTGGTTTTTACTTAAGGGTGTAGGAGGCTGTGGAGAGTGGGAGTACTGAGCTGGCATGGCACGTGCCGTGTCTATGTACTGCTCTCTTTGCACCGATGCCTGTTCGGCGGTGAACGATATGATCTCTCATCATCAATTATTCTGAGACTCGAGTGTTGGATTAGTTTCAATTTATTTTTAGTGATTGGATTCCATTTAAAGCTTGCAATAGGCAGAACATAATCAAGCTGCTGAGTGCTCATTTTTGGGTTTTTTTTTTCCCCCTACTGTCTGGCATTTATGAATAGTCAGTCTTGAAACCTCTGTACTTGCATGGAAGTATAATGAAACGGAGCACGGCGACCCAGTAAAAAAAGGGATTTTAACCGATGGAAAATTCAATGAAACAGGCAACGAGAGACCACGGGCATCCCGTGGTTCTTCTTCGGGTCACACCAGTGCAGGTTGCTTTATGCAATTGCTGCAGCAATGAAAGTCCTGCCTTTTACCCCCCTTGTTTTTTAAAATGGTGAGCAGATTGCTGGCCTTGGTGTAAGGTAGCAGAGGTATTTCATGGGCCCACGGGAATGCTGATTGCTTTGTCTTGGGGGAAACGAAGCTCTTGCTGTTTGCTGTTGTTACTCCGTTTCTTTGGAAATGTGCAGGAGCCGAGTCCTGGACCAGAGCCCGTTGTGCTAGGCTGAGAGCAAAAGAAAGCTGTGTGTTATTGTAGTTATAGGGGCCCAGCTGAGATTGGTGCTGGTAACGAGAGAGTGACCTGCCTACGTACGGTCTGCAGGACCTCCGTATGTGCAACAGGTGCAGAGTGGGAAGGAGGATAGAAATGCACCCGAATGCACAGAGCTGGCAGGGCACAGCCTGGGCTCCTGTCTAACTTTTCTTGTTGAGGAGGAGGCGGCAAAGGGCAGAGGACAGGTGAGCAGCCATTAGGTAGGATTTCTGCCCAGGGTGACCCACTGGCCCTGCTCAAGGCTGCATCTTTTCCCTCCTTCATGACCGGGGTGCACTGGCACAGCAAAGATGTGCCCAGTTTGCTGGGTCACCTCCAGTTTGCTGCATATTGGGAAGAGTGACTTTTATGCTGGCCCCGAAGGATGCTTGCAAAGGGGTATCTGGCTGCTTGTGCCAGGGGGTGATAGTTGGCCAGACATGACGCTAGCCGCAATGTTCCCTTCTTTCTGCTGGCGGTAGCCCCTGGCAGCCTTCACCATGCTAACCGTACGGGCTACCTTGACTCAGGATGAGCTTTCAGCCTTTCTGCTTCCTGCTGACCTGCCGATGGGACAAGACTTGCAGACTTCTGCAGGGAGCGCCTCTCTGGGGCATGTCTTCGTGGAAAAGGAGCCACACCTCTTGTTGCCCCAGACCTTAGTTTATTCGGCTTTGGGTGTTGTTGTACCACTTCCCCAAGTGCTCGGGGGGCTGTTCCCAAGCCCATGCCATCCACCCAACCCAGAGGCAGGAGAAAGTCAGTGTCTTTTGAGAGGATAGTGGGAAGCAGATGTTGACAGCGGTGACAGTGCGCTGGTAGAGAAGAGCACGATGGAAAACCGCATAGTAGCCTGTGGTTGGAAAGGCCCCGAACGTCCATTCGGGCACGTTTGTACATGGATGCATGTGTCAGAGACGTGGTGGAGAAAGCAGACGGCGTATTGTCTATGATGCTTCTGCAATGTGGCCGAGACCTACAAGAAAATCCTATTGCCTCCGGACAGTCACTGAGCACAGGGTTTGCTCCTGGCAGGTATTCCCACGGCAGGGTACTCCAGGCCAGCAGCATCGGTGAGGCGAGTTCTTGACTTGACAAGGTTTCTGTGCCTGCCTGTTTTTCACCAGTGGGTCAATTAACCCTGTCAGGGCCAGCCTAAATAACAGAGCATGAAGGATGTAGGCAGGTACAAGACCCTTACCTACAGTAGTGATGCTGGCAATGATGGCGTTGCTGACACTGGGTATTGCTTTATGTTAAGCTTTGTCCCTCCTTTTTCGTACGTTGTGTCACCTCCGGCAGACACAAATGTGATGAGTCCTAGATGCTTCAACACTGCAGTCCAGCGTCAGCTCTTCTTCCATGAGTGGAAGTCAATGGGAGGTCCCGTGTACAAGTCTTCATGGGACTTAGATTGAGTCTGCAGAAGAGAAGACTGAGGGGGATTGAATAGCAGCCTTCACCTCTCTGCCGGGGGGCTGCAAAGAGGATGGAGCTGGGCTGGTCTCAGTGGGGGCAAACGACAGGACAAGGAGCAATGGGCTTAAGCTGCAGCAAGGGAAGTTGAGGTTGGAGATTAGGAAAAACTTTCTCAAAAGAAGAGCACTGGAGCAGGCTCCCAAGAGAGGCGGTGCAGTCTCCATCCTTGGAGGTGTTGAAGACCCAGGTAGACAAAGCCGTGGCTGAGATGATGTAGTTGGGGCTGGTCCTGCTTGGAGCAGGGGGTTGGACTAGCTGTGACCTCCTTCCAACCCTCATTTTCTATGATTCTGTACAAGGCAGCTTCACAACCAGGTGTTCAATTTCTCTATTGCCGCGTGGATTAAACAGTTATTATAAACCTTGTGAAAGCTGAGGCCAGTCCTGCCTTAGGAAAGACTCGGTATAGGGAGTTCATGTATGCTTATGGCAGGGGTGGGCAATTACTGCGGGTGGAGGGCCGCTTACTGAGTTTTGGCAAGTTGTCAAGGGCTGCATGGGTAGCCCCGCCCCTTGACAGGTGCCCCGCCCCCTAGTTGCCATCCCTCCCCCTAGCCCGTGACTTTTGCTCCCAGAAATACTCCATTCAGCACAGCACGGGGTTTTGCCATCTCAGAACCAGAAAAAACACCAAATGATATTCTAAAAATCAAACATCTACAACATTCATTAATTTGATTTAAATAAATATGTTTGTCCTGATTTAGTCTTATGGTCTGTGCATTGAGGTTTAAATTGGAAGGTACAGCTTATATTGCATTTCCACCCCCCAAAAGTATTGCTGGAAACCTATAGTAGCCGACAACCAGTTGTTGCAGCAATCTGCTCGGTGCTAGGAGGGAGAGCTGGTGATTGCAGGGAGGGATGAGGTCGAAGGAGGCCTCTGGAAGTCAGTTGATAGCAGATAGCTATCAACTATCTGCTAGTTAGTTAGTTGATAGCTAACTAGCTAGATAGCTGAGCAGCTGTAAGATTTCTGCACACAGTCCTGCAAAGAAAGGGTCCACTTAGTTTTAGAAATGTGGAGGTCTTTCACCCTGCTACCCAGCACACGGCACAGACCAGTAAGTGCCATGTAGTTTTGCTACTGGAAAAGCAGCTCTTGAGCGCTTTGTTGCCCCTTCGTAAAACCAAACCACTTCGGAGGAGGAAGCGCGTGGTCAAAACGTAATTCTCTGTGCGCTTGAGGATGTGCTTAACTTTGCTGGAGGAGGATTAAACCCAATCCTTCTTACTTGCCTTTTCCCTCAAATTCCTCAGCATCCCAATGAAACCAGGGAATTGCTTCAGATTTATGGGGTTTCACGATACCCAAAGGCTGTCCTTGCCCAATTAGTGTAGGAACTCTAAAATGACCCTTTTGTTTAATGATGTTTTTTCTTTAGTCCGCTTCAAATGCACGTGTCACAAGGAGACCCCTTCGATCTGATATTCCCCAATCCTTCTAGCATGTCCTTTAGTCTCTGCTCTCCTCCCTTCCCTTAATAGCAATAACGATAAAACCTGAGCAGCCAGGAACACAATGGAGTGCCCATAAAAACTCAAGCAAATGTTTTATGAGCCCTGGTGTGCTCTGAATGGCAGCCACTGAAAAATAAATTAAATGGTGTATTTTGTGGAACTTTTTCTGTATGGAGAGTTTATTTTGGCCATAAAACACACAGGCCATTTCAGATGCTGCGATGAGGGATGCTGTGCAACAGGAATGTCTACATCCCACGTGCTGCTGGTTGCAAACACCTCCCATTTCCTCTCAGTGCACACGTGTGACGTGGATGGCACGTGTGTCATTCAGTCTTT
Organism: Alligator mississippiensis; assembly: GCF_030867095.1. Classification (NCBI taxonomy): domain Eukaryota; kingdom Metazoa; phylum Chordata; order Crocodylia; family Alligatoridae; genus Alligator; species Alligator mississippiensis. The sequence goes on from NC_081825.1 coordinate 304,665,822, forward strand.
GCTGGTGAATGCACGGCCCTTCATGGGGTCCCTTCACAGGCATCCCAGTGAAATGGGTTTTGGTATCAGCATGCAGGGGCCAGTTGAGGAGGGAAAGCTGCTCCTACGGTCCCAAAGGGAGGCCCTGGCTTTCAGGGGTAGAGGTTTCCCTTGGTGGCGTCTGTGTTGCATCCAAGACCCTGCCAGCCTCTGGATGGGAGCAGCGCATGTTCTTCGCTGCAGGGTAGTGTGCATCTTTGAGGTCGCATCTCTTTTCCTGACCTTGTGTTGGGATCTAATGTCCATGGCCTGGGAACCGTGCCCAGCCCCTCTGCCTCCTGTGGGTATGCGCTTTCCTCTCCGCTTATAGACTTCTCCAAATCTAGGCTCAGCAAATCCGTCCATGCGGACTGCTCTGGTACATCCTGCCATGCCTTTTCGGATGGTCAGTCTGCTTCTTCTTGGATTGAATGGGAGTCAGCCATTTTAAAACTCATTTTATCCGCTGCAAACTGACCACGGATGAGTTAATCATAGTGGCATTTTCATAGAAAGAAGAATACGTGCTTATCTTCTGGGGGCTAGGCTTTCCTTTTCATCCCAGCTAGAAACACCTCCCTTTGATGCCTCCCAGAACTTATTTTCATACTAATGAACATGCAGCTATCTTGGTTTTTGATCCTGCTCTTCATGCAGGGAACTGGGGTTAAAGAAACAGTCGTTGTGCCAGAACAGCTGTTTGATAACAGAGCGCGGCTAAACTGAACGGTTTTGAGATTGAGCCTGGGGAATCATTTGGGGAGTGTTGAAAGGAGGAGAGGATCATGCTTGTCACATGTAGGATTAAACCAGCGATGAGAGCTGCTCAGCCAAGCACAGCCCGGGAGGGATGAGGAGAGGAAGGGGTGACCCCAACGTGGTGCTCGGTGGAGCGCCGCACACCTTGCCACCTCGGTGCCTTCGCTCTCAGCACAGGACAGGTGGGGTCCTGTCTCGGGCACAGCTCCTCCCTTTACCTGCGCGCTTGCTGAATGCAAGCCAGCCAGCGAGAGGAAGAAGGAAGCACCTTAGAGCTAGAGGTGAAGATAATGCCTGCTTCCCCGAATGCTGTGCTTCCTTCTCCAAGCTTGCTCTGCGGTTCTCTGATTGCCAAATTATGATCAATGAAGACAGGGTACCACTATGCCCTTCTACAAGGGCCCTGCCTTGCTTCTGCACTGCAAAGCATGCTTGCTCAGGGGCAGGGACTGCTGGCTCCTGCCCTCGGGATTGCTCCCCTCTCCCAGCTCAAGCTGCCCCGGGTACTTATCATCAGCTGCCTGCGCTCAAAGGCATGTACGTGGGCCCTGAGGTTGTTAGAAACTACCAAACCTGGGTATATTGACTTTTTAAAAGCCCACTTCAGCAATGTGAAAAAAAAAAAATTGACACCAATTTGCAAAAACCAGGGAAATGCAAAGTGAAGGGTGATGCTAATCTTTTGAATAATGGTATTCCAACAGAATGCCAGCTGGCTTTTGTCAGCCCATGTCACTAAATTATTATTATGCTAACTATTTTTATACTTCTATTTCTTTTATTATTATTCAGAAAAAAAAAATGTCTTTTAAAATGCATATTATTTTATGCAGGAGGCTGGAATGATAAATCTTTCAAATACATATTTAGACAGGCTTATAAAAGGTGTTATTTGTCTGAAAATAAATTATACCATTGGATAAATAATATATGTGCTTATGTTTGTTTTTTTTTTCCAAAACATATGCTGCTATTTCCCCCAACAGGCAGGAATAACTCCTTTACAGCTGTTCCTATCAATCAGGTAAGTACTTATTTCCAACAGCCACAGAGCAGGATCCTTCTACATTTTAATACTGTACTTTACATTCAAGAGCACAGGGAGCAGTCAGGTGGAAAGAACAATGAAATGACCACATGTGCGATTGCTCCACTAGTCAGGTTTGGCTAAATTTTCCAAGGACAGGGATGCAGGAGGGCAGACATACGAAAGCAGGGACTCTTGTAGAGCCGGTGGATGCAATCATTTGTGTGAGATGCAGGGTCAGATATTAGCAGGCATATTTAATCAATTTGCAGCGCATACAGGTGTCACCTGATTTCACAAAGGAGCCAGTCGGTGTATGTATAAGCTTTCTCTGCAAATGCATGTCCCTCCTTAAATACATTTATCCCCAGCTTTTGAGGGTTTTGTTATGTGTCTGTCTGCCTTGGGCCTTTACACAGTGCCCATCACACCAATACCCATCAGATGGAAAATTGGAGTTTGGCTCCAAAAATATGTTTCTCGTTCATGCGAGGTGAAGGGCAATGTCTGTAAAGTCTTGCGCTTAGTTACTGAGATGCAAGACCTGCTACAGCAGAAGTGCCGTAAAAAATGTCAAAGTGGTGCCCTCCCCCCCAACCCTGGCGATCCACGAGAAAAACGGTGTGATGGGTCAAATGGTCTGTGCAATACCTACGAGCATAAACATCTTTAAATAACAATGCTGCATCCATATCTACAAACTGCCAGAGGGAAAGGAGAGTAAAATCTGGCCTGTACCAATCGACTGTTGCCTGTGTGACCTGCCCTCCGCAAGAACATGAGAATTGCCCTTTTCTGGGGCAGGCCATAGGTCTATCTACGGCGGCAGAGAGCGGATGCTGAAAGGGAGAGTAAACAGGGTCTGACCAGCGTTTTATCCTTGCTGCCCTTCTCTGGGCCGTCTCCAATTCTTCTATCTCCTTTTGGAGGTGTGGAGACCGGACCTGGGCATGGTATTCAAGGTGTGGACACACCATGGACTGATCAAGGGGGTATGATGATACTTTTCATTTTGTTCACAATCCCCCTTCTTAATAATCCCTAACATTTTAGTTTGCCTTTCTGATAGCTGCTGAGCACTGAGCTGATGTTTTAGAGAATTGTCCACAAAGACTTCCAGGTCTCTTTCCCACATGGTAACGGCTCATGTAAAGCTCATCTTAGCGTAGGTAGAGTGTGGGTTATTTTTGCCCAGGTGCATCCCTTTACACCTACCTGCATTGAATTGCACCTGCCATTTAGTTGCCCATTCATTCAGTCATGCCAGATTCTGCTGCAGTTCCTCACAGTCCAGCTTGGTCTTTGCCCTTTTGAATAATTTTGTGTCATTTGGAGTCTGGAGGAATACGTGGGAAAAGAAGTTACCGGGATGGCGCCACCAGGGAGAAGTGGAAAAGGAAGACCAAAGATGAGATGGAGAGATATAGCAGAGTGGGACATGATAGAGAAGGAGTTGGAAGAAGATGCATATGACCAAAGACGGCGGAGAGCCAAGATTTGCAACAGTGGCCCCGTTTAGATGGGACAAGTGAGGGAAGAAGCAGCAGCAGCAAATTTGACCACCACACACCTCACCCCCTTTTCCACGTCATTCCTGAATATGTTCCTGACACAGACCCCAATGGGACCCTGCTGTTTCCATCCTGAAAACTGACCATTTATACTTACTCTTTGCTTTCTAAGAGTGTAGGGGAGAGAGAGAGACACCTGCCAGCAAATCCAAGTTATTTTGGGTCAGCTGGGAGGTGAACCCTAGAAGACGGGACACTTAATACAAAGCACTTGACCTGTCTGGGTGAAGCCAAGGGATTATTGGTTTCAGTGCCCCTGCACCTCGTTACTGCTGCAGTAACCTGTGAGGGAAGACGAGGTCTCCCAGGCAAACAGGACAGAGTTCAGATTACTGTGGGCTTTTAGAGACCAAGATGGATGACTTACATGTCACCGGGATAGAGACAGGAATTCAGGAAGGCCTCTGAGACTGTGGTGTAATGGGAAATTGGTGAATACCTGACCCTTTAATGAGCAGGAAGCCTCAATCCTCAATGATTTGAGGCATCCAAGGCCCCTTCCAGTGTGGTGTCAAGGACATGTTAGTTATTGGGTCTCAAGGAGCTGGGGGCCTGTGGGGGGTTTGGACCGTCTGCCTGACCATGCATGGCTCCAGGGGGAGGTGCATGGGTATAGTTGTACCCTCCCCACGTCTCCTTTCATCCCTGCTCCACTCCAACTTTAAAACCAGCAGCGCTGAGGGAGTCACTTGACTTCATGGCTCATTATCATCTACCTGATTCCTTCTAATCTCTTCATTCCATAGGTGTTAACGGCCTTCTTGTCTTTTTAATGGTTTTGCAATCGAAGTGTCCTTTGTTCTGCAACTCTGCTGTCTGTTCACTGCTGCAGGTAATGAAGCTGCTATTTCACAGCCCTGCGGACTGTTTTTAATGCCTTCCAATGACGTTATGTTTGTTTTCTCTTTGATCTTAAATTGAATAATCCAGACTTAAACCCCTAGCATATTAGTCAAAATTCTAGTTTCTTTTTACCCCGGGGAAAAAAGTGTTGTGCTATGATGCACCTCATCCTTTGCACCCCTCTTTTAAAACTTCTAGATCCACCCATGCATACGCCTCCCGTAGGACTGTTGCCTACTGGTATTATCAGCATGGGGTCCACTGTCATTCATGAGGCCATGCAGGCTTAATGGCTTGGGGCCCAGTTGCACCATCTTAAATATTAAGTTAGAGATTTGGTATGAATGAAAAACCCAGGTAAGTGTGTGTGCTGCTCTCTGTGGGAGGGGCCTAGGACAGCAAATAATGCCCCTGCACACGTTACGTTTCTGGTATGATTAATGCATTAGTTGTGCTAGAAAGCAATATGCTGTGCATTTGTCAAAGTTACGGTGCCATAAAATGGCAAACCAGCCACAAAGATACTCCTCAAAATGTATGTGGCATCTTTGTAGCTGGTTTGTACGGTGCCTTAAATTTAGTGTGTGATGTGTCCTGATTAAGCATCCCCATGTTGACCATCAGCTGATGGTCAGCATCAGGACCTGGGCATCCCTGGGTGGTGCTGGCTGGGAACTACAGTGGTGATAACCACTGATTGTTGGCACCAGGATGCAGGCCTGCCAGCACCATAACGATCCTTGCCTCTGATCTTTAAGGCTCTTCAAGGTGCCAGGTCCTGGCCTGCCTTAGGGCATGGGGCAGCTCTGGGGTTTGGGACACTCAGCTCTTTTCTTCCTGATCTTCATGGTTGGACAGGAGAGAGCTCTGGATCCAAACCAGGACTGGAGCTGCTTGGGCCTGAATCCCAGAGCTCAGTGTCAGGATTTGACACCAGGGTAGCCCTGGGATGCAGGACAAAGTTGCCCTTGCCGAATGGGTGGGATTGGGGTGGGGACAGCTCTGGGTCCTGAACCTGGCTGTTCCCTGCTCCATCCCCAGAGAGGTAAGCTGGGCATTCAGCTTGGGATAAGAGAGCTTCTCCCATCCCCAGCTGCATGTGCTGGTTTAAAGAGGTGGTTGGCACGAGCAGCAGAGGATGAGGAACCTCCCCTGCCCCAGCCTCTCCCTGATGTCAGGCTGATGGCACCTGGGGACTCCAAAAAGCAGGTGGGCATGCAGCTGGGGCTCCCAAGTACACACCTGCTTCTTAAAGGTCTGAGGCACAGTGAGTCCAACATGAGAGAAAGGCTCCTTGATGCTGCACTCACAGCGTCCCAGAGCTTGAAACCACAGGTGTGCCATTGGGAGCCCAGCTGTAGCACCACCCGCTTTGTTATATTCCTGGGTGCCCCTGGAAGCGGCACATGGGCAGCACCCGGCTTCCCAGCTGCCCCTTCCATGTGTACGGGGGTGCAGCTGGGGAGCAGAGAGCTTCCTGCACCTTCAAGAGCTTCCTGCTTGGGGTCGGAGGAATGGGAGGCCCCATTTCCCAAATTGCATGAGCTGTCATGCACACCTGGCAGAACAGGGCACGCAGTGGCAGGCATGGGGGGGGGAAATGTTTAGGGCAGGAAAGGGCTTTCTGGCCGGCAGGATGGCTGCGCTGTGCTGCGATGTGGACCAGCAAGGGTGGACTCCTCTCATTTTGCCTGAGGAAAAATAACACCTTGGGTTGATACTGATTGTTACTGGCAGCAATTCAGAGCACCTGAGAGAACCATATCCTGCCGGCATTACACGGTGTTTGAATACTGTTGGGTGAATTATATGATCTTTGCAACCCCATTTAATGACTGCGTTTCACATTCAATCTCCTGGAGCTGGACTGTGACAGCCAATGAAGGAAGGAATCGGGGGAGAAGGGACCGGGCTATTTTATTAAAATAATAAAAACATAAACTGCCTCCTCAAATACTGGAAGAAATTGCTGTGTGTTCTGGTTGCTTCAGTTTTTAATACTTTTGACATCTTCCAGATAGCACCATAGGAATGGGAAAGAGCAAGTATAGTTTTGTGCATGCGTGTGTGCATGTGCACATGCATGCTCCAGTAGAGGAGAAAACAGTGATCCGGGCAGTTACGGCCCTGTCAGTCTGACCTCAATATCACACAAGACTTTGGAACAAATTTTGGAGGAAATACAGAAAATTAAAACAGCTTAGGGAAAATGGGATGAAATGCAAATAGGTTTACCCTTTGTTACAAAAGGCTAACCTGATAACTTTGTTGGACCAGGGAAATATGGTAGATCTGTATGGTGGTAAAGTTTTTGCTGCAGTGCCATATGGGAAATGGTTAGTTAAGGAGGAGAAGAGGTCTGCAGCATGTACGCCAGCCCCTCTTGCACACTGTAGCCACAGATCAGCATGTCCCAGCAAGAGGATAATAGAGATAAGGTTGCCACCGATGGCTTGGCTATGCACCATGGTGCAGCGGGAGGCAAACACCCCTGCTAGTCCTCGCCTGTCTGACCTTGGGGAAGGTTCCTGCCTGCCCCCCAAATCTGGTAGCCAACCTGACTTGGGGTGCACGAGCAAGACTCCCCAGCCAGGCACCTGGAAGGAGGTGTGGGCCGTCGAGGACGTGGATCCCAGGCCCAGGTGGTTAGTGGCTGGGAGGCTGGGGCAGCCAGAGGTGAGGACCAGCTAATGGTGGTGGACCCACAAGCAGGGCTACGGGCTCCAGGAGCAGAGGACAGGCTGTTGTGCTGGGGAGAGGTCAGGCCAAATTCGGCCTCTCCTCAGTGTCCAGGAGGGGCAAAAGAGTTGGGTTGTGTTGTGTTGTGTTGTCTGGCTGTGGAGTCAAGGCTGCTGTGGCAAAGAATAAACCGGCCTTAGAAACTGGGAGCAGGGCTGACTCCTCCGTTTAAGGCAGCAAGGTCAGCAACCTGCTCAGAGGTGCAGCAAGCTCACTAAGTGCCCAGGGTGGTCAAAGGTGGGGTGTGTTGACCATTGCAAATGGGGCTGGGAGAGTCATAGGATCACAGACAACGAGGGTTGAAGGGAGCTCAGGAGGTCACATCTAGTCCAACCCCTTCTCCTAGCAGGACCAGCCCCAGCTACATCATCCCAGCCAGGGCTTTGTCTACCTGGGTCTTCAAAACCTCCAAGGATGGAGAGTCCACCACTGCTCTGGGGAGCCTGTCCCAGTGCTTCACCACCCTCGTAATGAGAGAGTTTTTCCTAATCTCCAACCTCAACTTCCCTTGCTGCAGCCTGAGCCCATTGCTTCTTGTCCTGTATCTGCCCCCACTGAGATCAGTCCAGCTCCATCCTCTTTGCAGCCCCTCTGCAGGGAGGTGAAGGCTGCTATTCAATCCCCCTCGGTCTTCTCTTCTGCAGACTCAATCAGTCCAGTTCTCTCGACCTCTCCTCACCAGTCCTGTCCCTCAGCCCCACAACCATTTCCATTGCCCTCCACTGGACTCTCTCCAATGTGTCCACATTGTTTCTGTATTGGGGGCCCACAGCTGGACACAGGACTCCAGATGTGGCCTCCCCAGTGCTGAACAGAGGGAAGAATCACTGCCTCGATCTGCTGGCGATGCTCCTTCCCACGCAGCCACCCTGAGGCGTGCGGGCTGTCCTCATGCAGAAGGCAGTTATTGCCGCAGTACCGTTGCTCTGGTGGTAGCAGCCCTGGGCGTGGGCTCTCTGGAAACCCTTTCTCTTTGCTCCCTGCCCACAGTTGCTTAGGACTAGGTCCAAATCGACGCTTAGGGCAGGTCTTTATACAGGACTCGGGGAGATTTTAGATGCCTAGGTTGCAAAAAGTGACCCAAATGGACCCCACTCCACCACCGTGGAACTACCGGGACTTTCATGCATTTTATGCCCGTCACAGCTTAACAACCAAAAATGCCCCTGGCAGTAGGGGCTAGGGTTGCCTCCCTCTCACTTGCTGCAGTCACGCTCCGTCTTGCTGTCTTTCTGGCCTGGCGTATGCAGGAGGGGTGGGGAGTGCTCGCGCCCAGCCTTGCTCACTGCCGCATGTTGAAGGCTTTCTTCTGAGTGGGGGGAGATGTGGGTCTGAGCCTGCTCAGGGTGAGGAGGGTCTAGACTCCAGGTCTCCCACTTCCTGGGTTTGTGCTTGCACCACTGGGCTATGGGCCAAAAGGCTGGCATTTACCCATGTGCAAATGCAGGGTGCTGTGGTTTAGGCTGAAGTGGCACGACTGAGGCGGGAGCCTTCCCTGTGAATGATCCTGGGATGATGGAGCTGCTTCAGTCGCAGTCCTGAGTCCAACATGTGCCCCATGCCTAGTGATTGCTATTGGCTGGCACCTCTGCACTGGTTACCCAGGCGTTGTGGACCACATCTGGATGCTCACCCCATCACTCGGCATCACCCTCCTATGGCAGGGTACTTGCAATTGAGGCTTTGGCACTTATCAGGGTGATGTCGATAAAGCCAATTTGGGTCTGACCCCTGGGGTCTCTGTTCCCTAGCTATATAATGGGCCTAAAAGCATCCTTAAATACATCCTTAAATACCAAATGAATATTTCAAACTTTTTTTTTTTTATGTGTTGCTGAGAGTTCATCATTTAATCCTTTGATTTTCCTTACTATAACTTTGTATGTACTATTAACTATCATCTTATCTTAGTAAAATGCATTGGCCTTACCTGCTATCATCGCCTCTGACAAATACGTGGTCTGACATCAGCTAGTATAGGAATCAGCGGTAAAAAGTCAAAATGAACCAGAGGAGCGAAACATGTAAAAATTAATTACAGTTGTTTTTATACAGCTCATCACTTCCCTGTGTGATTTAATCTGTGGGAATCATTGCAGGAAGAGATTACTGAAGCCAAGCATTCGGGAGGCCTCAAGATGGTGTGACATCTGCATGGGTAGGGAGAGTAGCCAGAGCGACAGTTGACAGGATAACAAAATGAGAAGCAGCAATCCCTGGTGTTTGAAAGCATGCTGCCACAAGCTAATGAGAGATTAGGAGGCAACGAGGCTCCGCCGGCAGTTAATTTCATGATTATCTCTAGGAATTCTTGCACCTTCTGAAGAGTTTCGGACCGGTCGCTTTGGAGATGCGTTGCTGTAGGGGAGCTGCGGCTCTGCTCTGGTAGCGTGCTTCCTGGGGCTGTCTTTTTATTCCTCCTGTTTCCTTGTAGAAGATAGGGTTTAGTGCTAATGCTCATCCCTGTCCTATACGGCCACCTTCAGCACAAACGTGATAGCAGCAGTGATGCCCTAAGGAGGCTTCCCAGACTCTCGGGCTCTTGTTTCTTACTGAGTTGCAGAAATGTTTGCTTGGGGAAGGGCTTTTCTTTAAGCATGGGGGAGAGGGCGTGCAAAAGGGAACGGATAATGCCGTGCAGGATGGAGGCAGTTGCTCAAAGAAGGATTGACGGACATTGTCGCACCTGCTAGTCTCATTCTTTCCTTTAAAGGTATGTTCGTCAGCGGCTCCCTTTTGCTGAGGATCGCTTGGCCTTGGCGCTCCTCTTGCTGGATCCGACGTTGTCCCGGAGGATTGCAGCTTTCTTGACACTTCAGAGGAAAAGATGAAATGAATAGTGAAAGATGAAATGAATAGTGACAATTAATAGGAAAGGATGAAATGAATAAAACCCCTGTTTTAATCCTAGCATGTCCGAGGCTTGCTTGGAAATTCCTCGGCATGCTCCTGGGAGCACCCGGTTTCTTTCTCTGGGAACCCATGGACAGGACAGAGCTTTCTATATAATTTCCTGGGAGAAAACATGAAAGCCGCCCCTTTCAATCAGTGCTTTGGACGGCAGGTTGTCTTCAGAGTACGGGAAAAACATTTCCATCTGCTTGCTGCAGCGAGAGTCCCTGGGATGCTACTATGCCAGCCATTAGCACCTAGTAATCTGGAATCGACTTGCTACCGCTAATCAGTAATATCTCACCATATGTTCAAACAAGACTCAGTGGGAGAGACTGCCAGTGATTGACATGGATGTAGAAAGAGCCCGGTTGATATTGTGGTGCTGAATATCTTAGCCAGGTCAGGGGAGGAGAAGGGAAGGGAAGGGAAAACCTTATGCTGCTTTTAGTGGGAGGAAAGCATGTATCTGAACATGAGCCATTGCAGTCATTGCCGTTCTCCAGTCCTTTTCACCTCTTCCTAACGATTGCGCTAGTGCAGGTGAGCTGTTTGGAAACAAAACCTGGAAGCTTGCAGACCGGGCGAGATCAGGAGCTGAGCTGCTCTGCAAACCAGGGCTAGTAATATTAGTTTTTCCTTGTGGTCTCAATTGGTTTTCCTTTCTGTCTTCCCCTTCATCATAGCTTTAAATGCAGAGTTACCATCTGCGCAGCATGCAGATCCTACCTGTACAGATAAACGTGATTCGTCCTGTTGCTTGGAGCAGTCCCAGGACGTCCTTTCTCCCTGCTTTAAAAAAGTGAAATGCATCTAGGGGTGGCCTTTTGAGTAGGGAGGAACGGAGACTTTAGATAGCATAAAACATATTGGATGGGAATATTGAATTAGAGAAAAAATGTATCGGAGGGGCCAGCTTTCTTTTCACGTTATTTAGATTACCTGGTTGTGCTGTTTTCAGGTGAGCAATATGAACATCAGTTTTAGAGGGTTAGAAATCGGGCCTGTTCTGGGGGGCAAGACAGCTGTGACTCGGAGATCCACAAATGCAGCTCTGGGCTGCAGAGCTAAAAAGGTACCTTTCCCTCTCTTGGAGCATGTCCCACAGGGGCCAGGGATGGTCACACATGCCAATGGAGCACGACTCTAGTCTGTCCCAGCCTCTCCTTTCCCAAGGAGGGAAATGAAAGCCAGGGTCTCGCATGCACCGTGCGCTGGATAACAACAGGAGCTCCATCCCTGCATTGCTAAAGCTAGTTGCATTTATTCATTACAGACAGACACCCCATAAGCCGACCATATGCATGCAGAGTGACTTCCAACAGCCTCCTCCCGGCTCCCTCCTCTTCATCCTCTGTCCCTCTCCCCCGGTCCAGCTGGTTGCTGGCTGTAGCTGTCTTTCATGCAAGCAACTGCTCATTTCCTTGGTTATTAGAGGTTGCTGGGAGTAGGCAGTGCTATAGGGATGGGGGCAGTTTTACAGCATTCAGCTGGCATGGATTTTGCTGATGCAAAAAACACCTGCAGAAATCTGGCCTTTGCCCCCAAGGCACCACTGCAGTCTGTACGGCTTCATCTCCCTGTAGAGACGCTGCTCTCCAAACCACGCTTCCACCTGTGTGTGTCCGCGAGCCTTTCTCCCGGTGCGTGGTACCATGCTGACCCCCTGTTGTAGCCTTTATGCCTCATTTCTTCAGACTGGCATCAAGGAGCTCATGGATGAGGCTGGTTTTCAGGCCTGGCTGTGGTCCTATCCATCTGAGTGTCCTGGTGTCAGTTGCTGCACTGCAGCTCCCTTGGGTTCATTGCCATGTGGCTACCACGTGGCACCTTTGATCTCCTCCAGCTTTTGCCTTGTGCTGCTGTTTGGTAGCCGGATGCAGAGAGGCTCATTTGGGTGCTGTGGCCGGAGAGCCTAGGCTCCCTATTATTTCACCTGACTGGAAAACCACGTCCAGTGATGAGACAGGCTCTGTGTAGGGCGCTTTTTCTAGCCCCCTCCTCGTATGGGATGAGCAGAGCAGATCCTGAATAGCTGTGCTGAGGTGTGGGTGCTGAATGGCACCGCTGTCTCAGTTCCCAATGCAGAACAGCTATCATGCAATCATCGTCCCCAAGTCGGTCCATGACTAGGAGCTTCTGGTAATTGCTAGCCCCATGCCCTGTCGCCACTCGCCCATCATCGATGCATTTGCTATTGAAGGAAGATTCCTGCACTTGTCTTCTTTCAACATGGGGGATGCCGTTGTGCTTATCTTGCTGGGATCCTTTGACCCTAGCTGACTTCCTACCCCTTGGGTCAGGGTGCTGGACCCGATGATCTTACGAGGTCCCTTCCAGCCCTAATGTCTATGAAGTCTGTAGCCACACGATACTTTGCAGGAGGGAAACCTTAATCCGATGGCAAAGAAAGCCGAGACGATTGGAGGTTTCTATTCTGCTGAAGTCTGCATCACCTTTGCAGCCTTTATGGTCTTTCTTTATCTGCCTCCTCTGTCATTGTGGACTTCTATTTTAATTTTTGGATCACTATTCATCTGGGAATCTCGCTCTTGACCTTGCCACCACAAGTGATCCTACCAGGAATACAAAACTCCAGACAGCATTGCTCTTGGGGTCACCGAGTTATAGAAAATGAGGCTGGAAGGGATCTCACGGGATCACATCTAGTCCAACCCCTGCTCCAAGCAGGACCAGCCCCAAGTACATCATCCCGGCCAAGGCTTTGTCTACCTGGGTCTTAAACACCTCCAAGGATGGAGAGTCCACCACCTCTCTGGGTGACATGTTCCAGTGGTTTACTATCCTCCTAGGGAGAGTTTTTTGGTCATCGTTAGCACACCAGCCTCTCCACCAAGTCAAGGTTTTGATCCTTGGGAAGACTCGATCCTGTCAGGGAAGATTGCTATGGATCCAAATGGACAGTGCCCTGAACACTTAGGGAGCAAACTTTACAGACTTTAAAGGGAAAGATGACTGTCCTCCTTCTCTCTATGCTAAGAAACGGGGAACCCAGACTGCAGATTTGGAAGACAGATGCGCACCGTTATAGAGATATCCATGATACCCAACCATTTCCATCCAGCAGGGACCATGGACAAAACTGCTTGGACATTTCCAGCAAGAAGTCCCAGAGGCCTCTGCTTGGCTGTTCCAATACATGCCTCCCTTCCCACCACTGATTTTGGATGAGCAGCTCTAGCCAGCCATGTGGGATCTTTTTTCACACTGTTCTGGGTGTAGAAGCAAGGCAACAGGTTGAATCTCTTCCCAATCTCATCACCCCAGGGAACACACAGGACTTTTGTGTCCGAAAGTTTTCCCACCCAGCAGCAGGGGTGAGAAGCGCTCTGCTCCTGTACCAAAGGCCATCGGCTACTTGCACAGTGGTAGGGTAGCATCCTGGAAAGATGCAGCTGCCACATTTTGCAAGAAAACACAGGTTTAAAAAAAAAACCAAACAAGTCCATGGTGCCTATAAGAGGTAAATGAATCCTAGTGCTGTTTAAGGAATGCATAGAGGTTATCTTTATCTTAATTAATGGCATGCATGTGAGGTCGTCACACCTGGAGAAGTCCAGAGGGACTGGACTGCAGTATTGAAGGGGCGGCTTGCTAGCAGGAAAAAAAAGATCAATATTGACAAATGCTAAGCACTACGCATTGAAATGAAAATTTTAGCTACCCATTCAGTCGGGCCTTGTAAATAGACTGCTTTCAACACAAGCGAAGGAGCTGGCCATCACGGCAGACAAACCAAGGAAGACTTCTGCTCAGCCTGCGAGTGCAAGCA